>NW_023503648.1:0-361745 GCF_014529535.1 Bradysia coprophila | reverse complement strand
ATAATTGCTTCAAAAAGCAACATTTTCTTAACAATGCTTTATTTTTTGAAGATAAATATTATCAAAAATTGGATCATACTGTCGTTTCTTTGAAAGTTTGTTTTATGTGAATATGTATAATATTATTTAGTTAAAATGATATCTAAGACTGAAACATTTAAGACTGAAGAATATTAAAAATTGACTAAAAAGTGCTACACCGTAAACTGAAATTAATTTTCGGGATGTATTTAGTCCTAATGCATAGTCGTATCGTTAGGGCCAAAAATCATTTTCTAATTGATTTTGTATGTAAAATTGTATATCAACATATGATATGTCCATACATCGCTTGAAAAAAGAAAAATTTATTTGATGAATTTTATTTAGTAAAATGCAATCAACGACTGAAAATTTAAGACTATAGAAATTTAAAAATTTGTATCCGCTATCCACGTATGCTAATAATTTCGAGTTTAGTTCATGAAGCAAGTTTATTTCTTTTATAAAAATTAACTTTTGTTTTGCGTTTTAGCAAAACATTTTTCTTAATAATGTAAGTAAAAAAAAATAAAAAAAAATTATATCAAAATATAAGGTTCTACGACTAATCGCGTGAGTATGAATTTATTAGAATATGAATTGAAAGACTGGCAAACATTGGGAAGACAGAATATTATGAAAAAATTTTGACGTTACACTGTCAAAGCAAATAATGGTTCTGTATTTTAGTTCACAGGCAATAGTGTCTCTAGCAAACATTTCTTAAATAATTGAATGATAATATGATAGTAATCAAAAGATGGTTCACTCGTACGTCGCTAGATGCTATTGAATTTATTTAGTATGAAAATTGTAATGCCAAGATCTCTGAAACTATTTAAGATCTCAAGAAATTAATAAATTTGAAATGACCTAACGTAAGAGCATAATAATTGTCCGAGTTTTTATGTTTCACCTAAGCATTTAGGAATCTGCGTTAGCAAAATTTTTCTTTAATAATTTGAATGAAAAATTATATCAAAATTATGGTCTATACATCGTCCTGAAGATGAATTTTTAAATGTTGTATTTATTTTCCATCTTTCCTAGTTTAAAAATGAATCAAGTCGATCTGAAACATTGAATGACAAAGTAAATTTAAAAATTTCTGACGCTACATCGTAAAAGCCAAATAATCGATAACATGAGTTTTTAGTTCCATTCAAGCATAGGTCGTAGCAAACATTTTATTTTTCTTAATTTAATTGAATTGAAAATATATTCAAAATAATGGTTACGACATGCTGAGTGATGAATTTTATTTAGTAAATGATGAAATATCCTTTTAAGACTAAATTAAAGACATTAGTAAATTTAAAACATTTGTGATGAACGCGAACACGTTAAGGCATATATTATTTCGAGTTTATGTTCACAAGTCATAGGTCGAATCTAGCAAATATTTTTCTTAAAATAATTTTGAATGAAAAATATTATGCATAAAATGGTTCACTACAGTCTGCTTTGATATTGTAATTTTTCCTAATTATTTAGTAAAATGAATTTCAAGACGCATAACATTAGACAATGAAGATTAAAAATTTTTGACGCTACACTGAAACGCATGTAATAATTTCGATTAGTTCACAAGCATAGGTGCGTAGCAAATTTCATTTTTTCTTAATTTTAATTTGCAATGAAAAATATATCAAAAATTGTCACGACATCGCGGGAGGATGATTTTTATAGGTAATTATATGAATCAAGACTGAAACATGAGACAAGATAATTAAATAACTTTGTGGACCGCTTACATCGCTAAAGCTCGAAATATATCCTCGCATTTTAGTCACATAGCATAGCGTAGTTCAAACCATTTTTCTTATATATGAGTGTGAACCGATGAAAAAAATATATTGCAAAAATTGCGTCAGCTACATTTGCCTTCAATAAAAAAATGAATGAATTTATTTACTGAAAGTTAAACTGATGTAATCATAGAAATCTGAAACATTTAAGACAAGAAATGTTAAATATTTTGACGTCTACACGTAAAGCAAATAATTCGTTAGTCTTAGTTCACAACTTATTAGGCGCTAGCAAACAGTCTGAAATATATTAATGAATTTTAAAAATATATCAAAAAGGGTCACTTACATCGCTGAGATGCAATTTTATTAGTAAAATGAATCGAAAAATAGACTGAAACACTTTATGACAAGAATATTAAAAATGACGCTACTACGTAAAGCCAATAATTCGAGTTTTAGTTCACAAGCATAGGTGTTCGTACAAAACATTTTCTTAATTAATTAATGTCAATGAATAGAATATATCAAAAAATGGTCTTACTTACATCGCTGCGAGATGAATTTCCTATTTACTACAATCAGAATTCGAAGATCTGTACAACTATTTTAAGACTAAGAAATTATAAATGAATTTGACGCTACACGTAAAGCAAATTGTAATTTTCGAGCTTTTTATGTTCACAAGCCATAGGTATCCTCGTAGCAAACTATTTCTTTATAATTTGAATTGATAAATATATTATTCAAAATGGTCCTCACTTACATCGCTGAGTATGAATTTTTATTTAGTTAAAATGAATCAAGAATTGAAATCCATTAAGACAAGCAAATTCAAACAATTTTTGACGCTACACAGTAAAGGCAAATTAATTTCCTTGAGTCTTTTAGTTCACAAGCATAGTCATCGCCCCCCCCCCCCCCCCAACCAACTCCTCTCCCCCCCCCCCCCCCCCTCCCTCCCCCCCCCTCTCCCCCCCTCCCCTTCCCCCCCCCCTCCCTGCCTAGCAAACATTTCTTATTATAATTTTGAATGAAAAATATTATCAAAATGGTCATCTTATCATCGCTGAGATGAATTATTTTAGTAAATAATGAACTCAAAGACTTGAAACATTTAGACACAGAAAAAATTAAAAATTTTGACGCTATACGTACTAAAACATGCAAATAACTTCGATTGTTAGTATCACAAGCATAGTTTCGTTTAGCAAACATTTTTCTTATATAATTGGATTGAAAAATATATCTAAAACATGGTTCACTTACATCGTCTGTGACGGTATGAAGTATTCATGAAATGAATCAAGACTGAAACTTTAAGTACATGAATTTAAATAGAAACTGTGACGCCTATGCACGTAAAGCAAATAATTTCGAGTTTAGTTCACAAGTCATAGCCCGTAGCAAACATTCTTAATAATTTTTCAATGAAAAAATATATCTAAAAATGGTCACGTACATCGCTGGATGGATTGAATTTTTATTATAAAAGCTCCTAACAATGAATCTTTGTTCAAGACTGAAATATTAGACAAGCAAATTAAAAATTTTGACGCTACAAGTAAAGCAAATAATGTTCGAGTTTAGTTCACAAAGCTATAGGTCGTAGCAAAAACATTTGCTTTAATTAATTTTGACTTATGAAATGAAAATATTATATCAAAAATGTCACTACATCGTCTGAGATGAATCTTTATTTTATGTATAAAAGAACTAAGACTGAAACAATGTGTTAGACAAGAAATTAAAAAATTTTGATCTCGCTACACGGTCAAAGCCAAATAATTTCGAGTTAGTAATTTCACAAGTCCATAAGCTGTTAGCAAAACATATTTTCTTAATTCAATTGAATTGAAAAATATATCACAAAATTTGTCACTACATCGCTTGAGTTTGATAATTTTATTTATGTAAATGAATCAAGATCTGTAAACTATTATAGACAAGAAATTTAAAAATTTGACCGCTACACGTTAACGCAAATTAATTCGAGTTAGGTTCACTATTCTATAGGATTTTTCGTAGCCATGAACTATTTCTTAATAATTTGATGAAAAACTATATCAAAAATGGTCAGCTACACCCTGAGATTGAATTTATTATTTAGTAAAATTCAATCAGACTGAAACATTCTTTTAGACAAGAAATTTAAAAATTTGACGCTACACGTAAAGCAATAATAATTTCTCAGCTTAGTTCACAAGCATGGCTTAGCAAACATTTTTAAAATTAATAACTTGAATTTGAAAAATATACAAAAATGGTCACTACATCCGCTGAGATGAATTTTGTTTATTAGTTAAATCAATCAAGACTGAAACATTTAAGACAAGAAATAAAATTTGACGCTACACGCCTGTAATAGGCCTATAATTAATTATAAACTACCGTTTGAAATAAAGTTCAATCAAGCAGTGAGTGAATTTCCTAGCAAATCTATTTTCTAATAATGTGAATCGAAAAAATAAACAATCATTCAATAAATGTTCTTTAACTACTGACGCACTTGAGATTGAAATTCTTATTTATTAACATGAATTCAGGACTGAAACATTACGACAAGATGAAATTTGTAAAAATTTGACGTCATACACTAAAAGCCAAAATAATTTTTAACGTACCAGAGTTAGTTCACAAGCATAGGCGTAGCAACTATTTTCTTATAATTGAATGAAAAAATATATCATAAATGGTCACACATCGCTGAGAGAATTGTATTAATTAGTAAAATGAAATCAAGACGAAACTATAAGATTCAAGATTATATTAAAATTTGACGTGTCTACACGCTTTAAAGCAAATAATTTCCGTCAAGTTTAGCTTCACAAGCATAGGTCGTAGCAAAATAATTTTCTTAATACATTGCAATGAAAATATTCATTCATCAAAATGGTCCTACATCGCTGAGTATGAATTTATTTTATGTAAAATGAATCAAAGATGGCTCTTCGCAAACATTTTTGTTAACTAAGAATTATTTTATAAAAACTTTGACGCTACACGGCTAAAGCAAACTTAACTTTTTCTTGTTACTGTTTCAGTTCACAAGCATAGGTCTCCGTAGCAAACATTTTTCTTTTTAATTATCGATATGAAAAATATATCTCCAAAATGGTTCACGACATCGCTGAGATGAATTTTATTTTACGTTCAGGAAAATGAATTCCCGAAGACTGAAACATTAAGACAGAAATTTAAAAATTTTGACGCTACACGTAAAGCTAAATATATTCATGAGTTTTAGTTCACCATATGCATAGGCGTAGCAAACATTTTCTTACAATTCAATTTGAGGAAATAATATATCAAAAATATGGAAAATTAATCCTACATTTTCGTCTGAGGATGAATTTTTATTATTAGAAATATGATCTAAGACTTGAAAATCATTCAAGACAAGAAATTTTAAAAATTGACCGCCTACACCTATATATGAGTTCAAATAATTGTCAATGGTTTAGTTCACTAAGCATAGGTAAATTCTTCTTTTCACTCTCTTTATTTCCTGACCTATGCTGATTGCCCCTTCTTAGCTCTGCCATGCTGCTTAAAAAAAAAAAAAAAATTCTTCTTACCTGACTCCTTCCTCTAATTTTCACCCCTCTCCCCTGTTTTCCTCATTTCCTTTCTGTGCTCATCTTCGCTTTTTTTTACCTTTTTGTGTTCATCCTTTATTTTGCCATTCTTGCCCATAGCAAACATTTCTTAATAATTTGAATGAAAAAATATATATACAAAATATTGGTTCTACTAGCATCCTCGCCTTGAGTATGAATTTTATTTAGCTAATATTATGAATCTGATTAAGACTGAAACTCAATATATGACAAGGAATACTTAAAAAATTTTGACGCTACACGTAAATGCAAATAATTTTCGAGTTTTTAGTTCACAAGCTCCATATGGTTTTTGAAGATAAATTAACAAAACCGTGCTAGCAGTGAGTTAATTAATCACCTGATTATCTAATTAGACTCAATTTTTACTGCTTCGTTGTTACCTCTTATCTATAGGTTCGTAGCGTCTCTCGCTTTACGCTTTAGATAAAAATATTTTCTATATAGTTTTCACTTAAAACCATTTTTTTTCTGAAAGCCCATGCCTTCATCATTTCACCAGTTGCCGCACTGGCCATACGGAAATTCAGGGAACTCAGGATTAGGCGAATTTTTGGCCTCTCCAGGCGAAGCGACCACGAATAGGTCTTTGTAAGAATTTGCAAGAATTAAAATGTTACTCATTTTATTCATTAAATAAAATCACAACATCTTCTTCTGAATTTGAAAGTTTTTGTTATTAAAAGTACATATTTTGTTTTAGGGCTAGGATGTATAAACGTTAATATCCATTCTATTACTTTGGAACTTAGATTCGAAGATTCACGACTGTCAGAGATTATGAAAATGGTATTGATAGATTGCGTTCCCGTCGGATGTGCCAAAATCGGCCCCGTGTTAAGGTTCCTAGCTTCGGCCTTGTAGAGGCGCCACCATTTCTTATCAATTTACTTCCGATTCTTTTAGCAAACCACTGCGGCTCTATTTTC
This sequence comes from Bradysia coprophila, assembly GCF_014529535.1. Classification (NCBI taxonomy): domain Eukaryota; kingdom Metazoa; phylum Arthropoda; class Insecta; order Diptera; family Sciaridae; genus Bradysia; species Bradysia coprophila. The sequence continues at coordinate 355,427 of NW_023503648.1, read as the reverse complement.
ATGATGAACTCAAATTAAGAACCTCACATATTCACATTTGTCATTACAGAATAAATGTCACCATATGAAGTTGGTTCACATGAAATAAGCATAAGCGCTAATTTTATGATAGAATGTACTAAAATATGGGAAAACTTTATTACATTTCTTCTTAGTTTCTAAACATCACTCTCCTATAACTAGCCATCTGGCTGTTGATAGAATAGATATCTAAGCCTTGAATATTTTTCTATCAAGCTAAACATGAAACATAAAGCATAGAAGAAAAAGATAAACTAAAAAATTTTCTCATACTGCGGTAATTTGAATAATAATTCTCTAGAATTCGAGAAATAAAAAAAGAAAGAGATTATCTTAGACTTCGGTAGGCAGCAAATTTTATTTCGTTACAAGAAATCACTTCGTCGCTTTTGTGATGGAGATATTCGAACCATGGTACTTAATGAAACATGTTAAGAAATTCGGTATAAGATATGTAGAATGAAGTCAGTTTAAGCATTACATGACGCATATATTGTCTTTAGCATTCAGCGAAGTAACGGCCAGTCTGGCCTTGAGTACAGTTTTGCTCTTTTCAAAAAATAAAAAATAAAAATCCTCTCGCTGAGTACAGATTATCCGCCAAAAAACCCTAAGGGTGAAAGTGTGACGCAAGTCCTTTGGTTTTACTTACAAAATAACTGATACGCTGAGGGTTAAATTTTAGAAAATTTTAGTAAAAAAATTGAAAAATGCGTCACAAGTGGCAGATAATTCAAGACATATTTTTCTCTATTTGAACTATTTTCCTAAAAGTATTTTCCTCAACATCTAAATATCTAAGTTTGGGGATCGTTGGAGTTAAGGGGGAGAATTCAAAAAGTTGCTGTAAATTATGCTCCGCCGTCCTCAAAAAAAATGTTGTTTAAACATTTTTGGTAGTGGACTTACTAACGTGCTGGGAATGATGTATACTTTTCATAGTTTCTAAATCGGCATGAGTCATTGGGCCTTCTTCGAAACGTTTGTCCCGAATAGCTGGGCCTTTGAGTTTTTCCTGAAGGGCTTTTTTGAGTCCAGTTCGGCACTGCCTTTCACTAAGGCGAAGGAATAACAGAAACGAAGAATGAAAATTTATAAAACTCAATCCCATCGCAATACCTATAAACTTTTTCATTGGAACTAATTCTCTTTGTGGAGTTTAGTCTATAAATAAATCAGAATTTTCCATCACAGAATATATACCCGGCGATCATGTTACTAGGACACTATTTAAATTAATACTTTCGTCTGCCATTTTCATCTGATTGACGCAAATTCTATTACTCAAACAGGCCCTCAGCATGAAAAGTTGTGGACGGTATATTTTAGACACTTTCGCTTGTCGCCCTAACTTTGTTCGGCTACAACTCGCGAAATTGCCTAAAATATACCGTCCACAACAGATACGTAAATAACTATTGTCCTTGTGTACTGTGTAGCCCTTTGCATTAGCTCAGACATCAAACTCTATTCACATTGTTTGCATCGTAACAATTTGCATTCGATTGACGCAAAAATAAAGTTTCTGGTCATGGTAGGCTAAAAAAATAACAGTCACAGTAAAAGTCCTAATAAAGCGTACGAGACATAAGAAACGCTTTAATATTGCCATTACGTAAGCAATTCGTAAAGACCATGAATAGTTGTGATACTGATACGGATCCAGGACGAAGGTTTTGGTAAATTGTATATCTGAAGAAAACAAAATGCTGCCCGGTAAGCATACTTACAACATATTCGGTTATCGAGTTTGTAACCGGGCGGGAGTGCGATGAGATTACTGACGACCGGGGACAAACTTGTGGAGGAAAAAATACTGAAAGGAAATGAGCTTACATGAAAATAATAGAAGACTGCCGAATTAAAAATAAATTTGATGTCGTTCCGATGGCATTTGAAGATTTTTTTCGGCGAAAAAATTGGAAAGTATGATCGATATCAACAAAGCCAAAATAAACTGGCTTGGAATGCACGAGATTCACACTGATAAAAACATAACACCGTCCAATATAAGAAAAATGTCTGTTGTTTGCTTTGCGTACACGGAATGTTTATAATGCTCGAAAGCGTGCCACAAATTTTTAATGCCGACAACGTTCACTGATGCTTACCAAAATTGGAGCTGCATTGTCCATCATGAACAAATTACACAGATATCACCATATAATTTCTGTCCCGCAGAAAAAATTGAATAAAAGTGAAAACGAGTTTAACATTTGTTCGGTGTGCGAGTGCTGCTAGTGAAATGGCGTGCCGATGATGTGGCTCGCTAAGACTGTGAGTCGATATATTCGACGTATTCGACGCATAAAACTTTTAGCTCAATTTATTCGATGTTATTGTTGCGTCACAGAATCGAAATTATTTTTGCGTGGTAAAATTGAATTATCTTTGCGAATTAAATTTGCGCGTGGAATTTGTGTTTTATTTTTAATTTCAATTGCTGAAAACAAACGAGGCATTCAAAACGTGTTTCGGTCCTTGTTTTCATGAAGAAATTGTTGCAACTGTCAAATAAAGTTAGAAATTTCTCTATCGAAAATTGCGATTCCTGCATCTGGTCAATGAAAACTAGGACCAAAACACGTTTTCAATACCTAACAGATAAATAAATCGTAAAATCAAGAAACGCCATTTAAGGGGAACATCGAGGCTTGCCGAGATTTCCCCTTAAATGTCAGTAAGTTATTTTACTTGCAGCACCCTGCACACCGTTGACTCTTGCAATAATTTTCATTTTCACAGGGCTTCGCAAGTAATAAATATTATCGTGTAAGCGAAAAATAATTTTCGTTTACACATCCTAGTTGAATAATTATGAGGTGAAAACAAAGCGCGTACATGTAAAAGGTCTTACCTCAATGCAATTGACAATATTTGTAGTCCTCCGCTTCCACATTAAATAGACGCTTTGTGCTCTGAAACAGGATGACAGAGCAAACGGTCGACCAATTTGAAGTCACCGCACTAGACGTTACAGCTATTTTCGACGGAAGCATTACTTTTGTCCAGATCCAAAATCATTTCCAATAAATGTATGATCGATATTTCATGCGGAGCTGCCATAATTCCATGCAACCGAAAGGGCAACAGATTGACTAGATATTGATTCAATGTTGGTTTGTCTGACAAGACAACATCAGACGTATTCCGCAAAGGTTTCCAAATTGTGCTGCGGAGAAGGAATGATGCTTCCTTGTACAAAATGCTACGGAGTAGGTGTGATGATTCCGTGTACGTGATGATAGAGCAACATTTCCGCCTCGTTTTTCGCCCATGTATCACACATTGCAACCTATGTTGCGTAACATATTATTGGTAATTTTAATTTTACCGAATTTACCCAAATTACCGATGAAATTAGATAATTTACTGATTAAATTACGAAACTTACTTTTCGGTCACTTAGGTAATTTAGTTAAATTCGGTAATTCCAATTACCAATAATAGGCCCTGTTGCGTAATCCGTAATCGAGCTACTGTCTCTTAGCAACTTTTTTTCACTTTTAACTCTGTGGTCCACCATTTCACTTTAAATATAATCAATATCAAATTCAACATGGTACACCACACCGATAACACGACAATTACGCGAAAACTGTAAAATTAGAAAGAAATTACCAACTTTTTAGTCTTGACGGATCAGAAAGTTGGTAGGTTTTTTTGGTAGGTTCAAACCTACTAACTTCTTGTCAAACCTACCAACTTTTTACTCTCGACGGATCAGAAAATTGGTTGGTTATTTTGGTAGGTTTTAACCTACCAACTTTTTTTTGCCAAAACTATCAACTTTTTAGTCTCGATCGATCAGAAAAATGGTAGGTTATTTTGGTAGGTTCAAACCTACCAACTTTTTAGTCTCGACGGATCAGAAAGTTGGTATGTATTTTTTGGTAGGTTTAAACCTACCAACTTTTTTGCCAAAACTATCAACTTTTTAGTCTCGATCGATCAGAAAGTTGGTAGGTTCTTTTGGTAGGTTTAAACCTACCAACTTCTTGTCAAACCTACCAACTTTTTTGTCAAACCTACCAACTTTTTGCCAAACCTACCAAGTTTTTAGTCTCGCTCGATCAGAAAGTTGGTAGGTTTTTTTGGTAGGTTCAAACCTACCAACTTTTTGTCAAACCTACCAACTTTCTGTCAAACCTACCAACTTTTTGTCAAACCTACCAACTTTCTGTCAAATCTACCAACTTTTCCCATCGAGCGAGACTAAAAAGTTGGTAGGTTTAAACCTACCAACCAAACCTACCAACTGAAAACTTGGTAAGTTGGACAAAAAAATTGGTAGATTTGACAAATAGTTGGTAGGTTTGGAAAAAAGTTGGTAGGTTTAAACCTACCAACTTTTTGTCGGAGGTTCAAATCTACCGACTTTGGAAAACTCGCAAAAATCTTCGTCACGACGACCGGACTATAAAAAAGTTGGTAGGTTTAAAGTTGGTCGATACTTCACTGAGATGTTTCTATGTTGGTTCCTCATAATTTTCAGGTGAGTCTCCACCTGGGAAATGCGACAGTCGAGTTCCCGACAATTCATACAATTGTCCCACTAGTTTGATTAAGTCCCTTGCCGCCAAGGCTTATCGAATCAATTGAATTTAAAATAAATTTGGTTTGCTCAACGCTCAACGCTTTATTTTGCGGAACAATTGCCCTTTACTTCCGATGTGGCCATAAGTCATTGGCGAGTTCCTACTTTGCAAGAATTGTGCAAGAACTTTGCAACTGAACTCTTGGAAGCGATCACCCAACGGGAGCTGCTGACGGCGCTTATCATTTCTACGGCATAGTATATGAAAGTATTTCAACCCAGAAGTGAATTGGATGTGAGGTCGAACTGTCTAACAGCCGAAGATTTACGAGATTAGTGAACGCCTCCTCAGAAATTGCTCCAATTCTGTTTCCGTTGAAGTGTCAAACTGGTATTTAGGCCATAAAATGTGCCAATATGAAATTTCACTGATGTCATTTGTGGACAAAATTAACTCAAGTACTCAGGCAGATCTGTAAGACCTCGAAAGACACCGGACTTACCTTTCCAATTTACATCCATTTCGACATTTGCGTTCGACAATTAGCATAATTCTGTCTTCACATTTATGTTTCGTCGAGTAAACTCCTTCCACCTACGGTGCCGTACGATACGTCGAACATCAAACACCATTTTTAAGTTTAAATCACAAAAATATTTCCCATTTATTGTTCTCAATTTGAATGAATTCGGCGATTCAAAAAAAAGCCACAAAGTTGCGCTCTTCAAACCGGGACGTATAAGTGAAGTACATTGTTCGGAGGGGAAAAAACATCATTTTCTCGCTCTCTCACTATCTCTCTTCATTAAATCGATAATAATACTTAAACTTAGGCGTACGAATAAAATTAAATAAAAACTTAGAATCGAAACAGGAAACACAAATTCACAAAAGAAAAAAAAAATTGTTTCTCTATCGAAGTGCGGAAATGCCGTGACTTCTCGTCGCTCTCATTTCCGCCACACGTTAGGGAAAACTTTGTTCCTAACACATGCTGGAAGATGTTTTTTGTTTTCAATTAATTCGATTCAAGGCAGGGCCTATTTTGCAAATTTTACAAAATTTTGTCCAATTTGCACAAAAAAAATATTTTAAGAGGCATCGATGCTTGGCAAAAATTATAGCCTACATTTGTGTGCCTCGCCTCGTATTTCATTTTCGGTGATATCTTTTTCATCAGAATCCTTTTCGCAAAATGTAACACCGCAATTCCGACCACGAATGTGTTAGCTTCAAATAAGAATTAGTTTTGGTTGCAGCTGTTTGACCAACTCTCATAAAAGTCATCAGTTTAACGAAATTTTGATAATCTGCTCAGTTTTCTCAGTGCTGGTCAAACTGCTCCAACCAAATCTATTTTCTGTTGAAAGCTAAGACATTCATGGTCGTTATTGCGGTCCTACATTTTTGGAAAATGATTCTGGTGGAAAGATATCGTCAAAAGTAAACTAAAATCCAGGTTGTAAAAAAACGCCTAAATGTATGCTTTTTAGCAAAGCATCAATGCCTCATAAGATCAATGACCTTTCGCAAATTTGTAGCCTACATTTGGGCGGAAAAATACTCGTTTTTTGGAGATTTCTTTGAACTAAAATCTTTGATTGGAAAAGTGAAACCATGAAATAACGCAAAAATGTGTTACTTTCAAGGGGAAAATTGGTTTGTGGGTTATTCCACTTGGAGAAACTTGTGCAGATTACATAAATTTACACAATCTGCACAATCTGCAAATGACTCACAGACTCACAAACCAATTTTTCCTTCAAAAGTAGCACATTTTCGCGTGATTTCATGGTTTCACTTTTTCAATCAAAGATTCCTAAATGTAGGCTACAAATTTACAAAGGGTCGACGGTGCGGTTGAATGAATTTTAACTGAGCATTTTGATGCACTTTTGATATTTTTGGATATTATTGGTCAGCTCGGAAGCAAAGGTTCCACAAAAAAAAATTATTTTCATCCGTACCATCGGTGGCAGTGGATCGAAAACTCATTGGGGTTGCAATCGGTAGTGGTTGGAATTCTAACAGCAATTGCACAAAAATTCGGTCCCGTGAGTGCAAGAGAAGCCGGTAGAGACACGGTAAAGTTTAAAAAAACACGATTTTCAAAAGGTGATCGAGGCGTGGATACTTGACGGAGGAATCTAAAAAGTAGATGTAGCAGTAGAGGGACATTACCTCTACCAATTTCCGAAAAATTATTTAGGTAGACCGTCCCCGTAGAGACCGCGACAGTAGCTCAAAGTTTTTTTTTTCAAATTTGACCTACGTTCCACTGCCACCGATGGTACGGATGAAAATCAAAAATTTTCTGTAACCTTGTTCAGTGCTCCGAGCTGACTAATAATATCCAAAAATATCAAAAGTGCATCGAAATGCTCAGCTAAAATTTGTTCAACCGCACCGTGGGTACATTGATCTTAAGCAAATTTTAGCAAATTCAGGAAATCAATTTTCCCCCTCCGGCTCGTGCCGGAAATCTCTCATTCGCTGACAAAAAAAAGCCTCTCACAGCATCCGTTAGGACAATAACTATTATTTCAACATTCACACCATTTTACAATAATAATGTGTCGTCAATCACTGACTGGACCACAATAAAAATGATTCTTTATCAACATATCATAACAACACGAACGCTCATCATGCCACGCTGTACATTTTCGCAATTTATCTCATTTTTTCCGCTTATTTAGTGACTAAAATCAAAACTTTACTTGGCTAATCACATCACTTTAAAAATTAATTTCTTTTTTCTCATTTTTTTTATCAAATTCTACAGTCAGTACAACTAGTGTCTATAGTGTGGAAATCAGGATGAGGAGGGAGGATGAAAAAACGAACGAAAAAAAATATATTGTTAAAACACCGTGTCCATCTCCACTATAACAATATGCAGTCTTGTTTCTTCTGTTATTGTTCCTCTTCGAAATTAACCTTTCACAGACGGCCAGTCACTGTATCCATCCAACAGTACAACATTATTTTGAGCCGGTTACGTCTTTTGGTCTATGCTATCAAGATCACAAATCTTTTACTTCATTTAGTTTGAACAAAACATTGTACCACATTAGTGCAAAATTTGGCATTACTGTCGATGAAACCTGATGTATCCGTCCGCGATAAGGCGACTACTTTTATTGGCATTGACAATAATCTTAAAAATTAAAATTAAAATAACAAAGAAAAACGAAGCAGAAAATCTTATCCTTTTTTTGCTCACAGCATCCTCGGGATAATCTTAACCTGTTACATACGGCGCAAGCATATGACCAGGATTATTATCGGGTCTATTACTTCCATCGATCAAAGTATTTTTAATCTGTTGATTTCAAATCTTGTACTTCAATTTCATTAACATTCATTTTACTGTATAAATAAACATATTAACCAGAGCTTGTCATTATTGTTGTCGTCGTTATCGACAACAGATGAATAGCCGTATGTGACAGGTCTCTGAATCGTCATCGACTACAATATATTACCCACAATCAAAATAATTATAAAATTTCCAATGAAAACAAAACGTTTAATGACGGGCCATTTACGAACAGCACACTCCATATCCAAAGAAAAAAAAAACTTTTTTTGTCGTCCACATTTTCATTCGTCATTTTGCATTGATGTCTTATTCCGATGATGATGTACGGTGTCACTGGTCGGCATATTTAATTCAGACTTACTCTTTTCCAAGTATCTGCAAAATAATGGAAAGAATTCATTGGTGAATTTAGTGAGTCCGTTGGTTGTATCGGTTTATGAATGTAATCGACGCGCTTCAAGCAAAAGTGCTTCGAGTGACAGCTGTCAGAGTAGTTCTTTATATCAACAATTTTCCCTATTTTTTAGGGTGCCACAATTTGTTCGATATCAGTTATTTTGTAAGTAAGATAAAGGACTTGCGTCACATTTACCCTTTAAGGGTTTTTTGACTGGTATCACCACTTTTGTAAGTAAGTCTTTCCGACAACATCAAAAAACCTTATGGAAGTTAAAAAATTCTAGAGAAATCAGTCTGAATCCCAATATCTAGAAACCAATGTTGGAACCCCTCACATATATCGAAAATAACCCAAATCCATCAAAAAATCTAATGGAAGTTAGGTAGTGCCAGAGGAATCATCTGTCATCCCAAAATTTAGGAACCAACCTTGTAACATCTCACTCATTCCGAAAATAACCCAAATCCATCAAAAAATCCGATGGAAGTTAGGAAGTGCCAGAGGAATCATCTGTCATCCCAAAATTTAGGAACCAACCTTGGAACACCTCACTCATGTCGAAAATAACCCAAATCCATCAAAAAATCCGATGGAAGTTAGGAAGTGCCAGAGGAATCATCTGTCATCCCAAAATTTAGGAACCAACCTTGTAACATCTTACTCATGTCGAAAATAACCCGAATCCATCAAAAAATACGATGGAAGTTAGGAAAGAGGAATCATCTGTCATCCTAAAATTTGTGAACCGACCTGGTGGAAGTTAATATTTAATAATCTACACAATTTCCAACAAGAAACACATCCAAAAACAACACACACCTTTCCCCACATTACCATCCATATCATGCACCAAAATATACAAAACACACACACACACAACATACAAATTGGTTTTTATATGGCATTTGTATGGAGACTTTGGGGAGCTGCAGCTCCCAAGATATGGGTTTTTTCCAACTTTCGAAAACTCCATTCTTATTTTTGGGCCATTATTAGCCTATACCCAAAATTTCAGGAAAATCTATAGAAACGTTTAGGAGTTGCTGGATCCACTTTTGACATTAAAAACATTTACAGTTAGAAAGCCGAAGATTTGATTACTATTTTCCTCTCAGGAATCAATTTAAATTGTTTCCCCTTAACAAACTTCCAATGTGGACATCAGTCATTGGCTAGTTTCTGGTTCAAAATCACTACTAAATATTGGACACTCTTCACTCACCTTTTCCTCGCAATCGCCAGCAGCATCTCCTTCCTCCTTTGCAAGATTTTCTCACGTTCGGCTGAGCTCTTGGAAAAGCGATCACCCAACGGTATGTCTTCGGAGCTGTAAGTTGAACGAAAACGGGCAAATTAGAAAACGGAACGTCGCTCGGTAGTCACATCTTAACTCACCTCTCGTCCCTTAACAGTTCGTTTTGATTGCCGAAAATATTCGAATTTCTCTCAATTTCGTATCCACTGTCCGACGAACTGGATCCTGTCGACACATCCGATCGTACGGAATATTCATTTGGTGCCGATGTACCCGACGTCGACGCGCCATCAGCACGACCATTTTGACTGGTCTCACCGAAATCGTCCTCATCGTTGAAGTTCTGGAATCGGGCCGGAATTTGCAGCCGTCCCTCCAGTATATTGTCAATTGTTACTTCCATTGAGCGTGACAGCTGCAGATCGGCTATGATTATTGTGGTCGGATAGTGGGGAAACATTTGTTGCACTTGTCGGGCCATGTTTCTCAGCTGTGATGTATGGGCGGCGGTTTGGGTAGTCAACGGATTCGTTCGCAGAACGGTATTGATGTGGGTCACTTCTACGGAAAAGTTTGGAAGCCAGGACACGTAACGGGAGCCGTTAAAGTGGAAGAAGTGATTGTTAGTTGCTCGGCCAGTGTTTTCCGGTTCATCGATGCGATCAATGTTCGGATGAGCGTGACTGACGTGCGGTTGAACACTGAGTCCCAGGCGACATGTCGGGCAACTGGTATCTTGTTCCAGCCACGACTGTAAGCATGAACTGAAAGAGGAAGAAAATTTTCAATTTTTAAAGAGCTCAGTGATTGAGACGACATAACTCGACGTACTTGTGAAACAGATGCGAGCACGGCAGCTTTCGGGCCGTTTCCATTTTCTCCCAGCAAATGGCACAGTTATCGGAATTTTGTGTCAAATCATCGGCCGTTGCCAGTGGATAACTCTTCTCCATGTGATTCAATACCCAAAGATAATTGCGATGCTTACGGTACTTGCGTTGAATTTCGTGCGATAGATAGCGGAGTTGCATTACAATGACCAGACTGGCCATCGACAGGAATATGTTACTCCACAGCAGCATGTGCAGATGATGCATTAAATCGATGAGCAGAGCAGCTGCCTCGAATAGCAATTCAATATGGTAGGCAACGGGTCCACGTTTATCCCAAGAAACTGCTGTCGATAAGGGAAATTCAAATGATTTGTCGTTCGGAATAAGCGTCGAGATTGTTCATTACCTTCAGCCGACATACCACCTTGGCGCATATCATAGAGGAACATTCCGTATCGAATTAGTACGTGCAGGGTTCGTATGGTGAGTAGGACACACTGGAAGAATTTTTTTTTAAAATTGAAAATGGTTTTCAGTAAGAGCATTCGAAACTTTGGTTGCAAGTTCGGTCCTTACCTCAGCTGCCATAAATGCAAACGTGTTCATTCCGCCAAAGAATCCGACACAAATGCATATAATGAACATAAAGCCGGATATCGTTAAAATCGATGACAATAGACCCACCAAGCGAACATGTGACCATCCCGGTGTTGTGGGTGAAAATGATAGCTGGAAGGAAATGGATTTTACTAATTCTGGTTCTCCGTTCTACCTCCGAAAATGTCCAATCAGCGATCTGGTTGTTAAAACAAAGATTCGGTAGGAATGGTCTATGGGAACGTTTTGGTTGCGTGTTGAGTTTCTACAAGGAATTTGCGTTAAACAAGTTGTCGAGAATCAAGGAATGTCACAAATCCTTTCGCTCGAAAGTTATGTTCACGAATACTACAAAATGTCAGGAGTTATGACTGCTCCCCATGTAAGAACGGTCAACGAATACAGAGTTAAGAGCCATCGAGAATCGTGTATATGTGTTGAGGCCTTCCGTTCAAGTGATTCAATTAGAATGAGAGCTCATGTTTATTTAATTAAAGACTTCACTAACGGCTAATAACAAGTTATGTATGAACACTGTCTTAACGTGACTTACGAACCACGCCTCGAAGTATGCAAATACACTCTGAGAGAATGTTAGGCGCTTAATCGATATCTCGCCTAAATGTAGACTAGACAAATTCATCGAATTTTGATTAAGTCAAACGAGTGTGTACATCGCTTGTTGCAGACACCAAAAACCGTGCAACTACCCAAATGATCGCTAGAAAAATTCGTTGTGATATTGCCCGACATGGGAATGAAACCCGTATCATCTTGGTGGAAGGTTGAACTACACAGGGTCATACCCGGTGTGTGTCAAAAGCCCTGAGGGACGAGTGTGAAATTAATAATAAAATTTGTATTAACCTTTCACCAACGGCAGTTGGTAATAGATCTATTACTTCATTTGATGTATTTTCAATGGATTTATCTGTAAAATCTTTTACTTCACTGTTTTCTACAACGACCGAATTAGTCCGAGATTTCCGCTTATTCATGCAGTCGCTCTCACTTACAGTTGATAGTCGTCCGTAGCAGGTTTGAAAACGAACGTAAAAAAATATTTTTTTAAGATTCACTAATGTCCCTTTTGTGACAACAATTCTGATTGGAGATATGACTACATATGTGCTAGGACTATCCCTGTTTGTACCCTTCTATCGTATAATTGACTAGCCATTCAGTTAACAGCATTGATCGTTGATAACAGACGATTCGGGTTAAGTACGCGTTAAGCAACGTTCATGTAACATATTCGTTTTGCTCGTGTTCGATGTTGACATTGAATAATGGTCTTGTACATAACCGCACAACAATTAGCAAATTTTTTGTAAATAAAATTCTTGTCGGTTCGTCAAGTTATTCGGCGAACACGAATTAGCATCAACATAAATATTATGATGTGCTCGCGAGATTGGCTGCCATATGAGTTGACTGAGTGTTTGTTTTCTTGCATAAAAACAAACAACATTTTCCTCTGCCAAAAGATTTCTTGTGTGCGGCAGAAATGAATGTGGTAAAGATATTCACACTTACGTATTCAAATCGGTCTTTGCACAGCTGCGATAGTAGATGTAAAAATCCCAAGATAGAAAACCAGGACACCCACAGCACAACCTGAAAATAAAAATAATTAAAAATTGCGAAAATAGCCGATACATGTATTGAAACGTTGTTGGGAGACTGTGTTGTGTGAGATTGTCATACGAATAGCACAGATATGGACAATTCCACTGTTAATCGCGTTACAAATTTCGTTATCTGTGAGTCATCAAGTCAATTGTGTTGGCTATGTTTTGCGGTAACAAATCAGCCTATAAATTTTCTAATACTCAGGAGACACAGTGCTTTCATACCAACAAGAATTGGAATTTTTAGCCTGCGAAGTGTGACTTGTGTGATCGCAAAAGTCGGCGGTTAGTTGCGTTACACGTTTGTGACTTTTCGAAATATTTTCACCAAATAAAAACTGATTTCGGTAAACTTTTTTTTCCCTGAAAGCTATGGTCAAGACGCGCAGTTTAAGCCCAATATCAGGTTGGTAACCCAAAATTTGGGGGAGATATGTCTAAAAAAGTGATATTTTTCGGAGGTCATTAATAGCAAGATTTTTTTTTTCACAATTGGTGGTTGTTACTCCACAGAAAATGTTGCTTTGGCTTAAAAACGGTTAAAAAATGGTTACAAAATTTTTCGAGATAACCTCGACGAGTTAAAATTCGAGGATGACTTTTATCACCGCTGGAAAGCCGTTTTCACCTACTTTAGTCACCCAACTAACCTGATTGACTCAAAGTTATTTTTCTCGTGAAGTCATATGCTGTAGCTTTCGAATGACACCGATTTTCAGTTTTTATTTGAAAAAATGTAATTTTGGCAACGCTTGGGTTGAAGTGATTTTACCTTACTTCCTTCAAAGCAGAATGAACCAAAAAACTTCAAAAAAATTTAATTTCGTGTCATTTGGAGCAATTGTGGAATTATAGCGTTCACATCTACAGGAAAGCAAATATACAAAAATCATTTGAGATTTATTGAGAATATCTCGGAATGTCAAATACAAACGACCACTTTTTGGTCATATCTCCCCGAGACCGTATTTCACAATGACCTCATATTGATGTCAAACTACGCGTCTTGTCAATAGCTTTCAGCAAAAAAAAAGTTTAGTGAAATCGGTTCAGGTTTCGTGAAATTAACTAGAATTTTCAAAAATTTGCTGAAAACAAGCATACACTTTTATGGTGGTATCTCCCCGAGATTTTCGGCCACCGACCTAATATGGTGCTTAAACGACGCGTCTGGTCAACAGCTTTCAAGGAAAAAAAAGTTTGCCGTAATCGCATTTCAATTGGTGAAAATATTTCGAACAGTCACAAATTAGCTGGAATTACCCATATGGACAATTCCACTGTTAATCGCATTTCACATTGAAAATTGCAGTCTAAATTAGATTGATGCCTTATTTGAAGCATTGTGAGGGCATACGGTTAAAGGCACGTCTAGTTAAACAAACATAATGTTTTACTCAAGTTATTGGCATGGTAAAGTGTCAGTCAGGCGTTTCAGCGTTTTTTTTTTCTTCTAAACTTTATTTCCTACATGTCTTCCCCTTTGCTCTTGGTATTCATCTGTCAATTGGCCTGAGACTGACTATATTGTTTATCACTTCTAGAGTGTAATTGTACGGCAAAATAAACTACTACCAAGTTGCGTGGAATTGCGCATATGCAGCGCTGGTTGTGGAATTTATTAAGAAAAATTAATTGTAGGCGAGTATTACAATTATATCTTCCTCATTTCTCTTCACCACAAAATGCACTCACTACACCTAAGAAGTTTCATTGCAACACTAGATCAAGGAAAAATATCACTTTTTGTTATACCACGCACGAACATTGCAATTTTCTCGCTTCCTAAACGAGAAGAATAAAATGCTCTGTGTTAGAGAACTGTCGTACAGAGATGCGGGAAATACGATTCGATTTATTCAATCATTGAGAAACTCGAGATTTTCTTTTAAAATGTTCTGTCTTTGTTCACGTGCAATTAACTATTTTACATACTGCTTGCATCGAAAACCGCACCTTTCATGTTTCAAGCACTACTTTGGACGCTCCCAGCATGTAAAATCCATTGCATAACTCGGGATAAAAATGAAATATCACGTTTTCGTATGTTGTATGGCCTCGGCTACGCCTCGGATCAACATAGTTCACACAAAAACACTCCTTTTCATCTCTAGATGTCTTGCTAAAAACCGGCTTTTCGCATTTTCTGGTCACAAGACAACAAAGTACCGTACTGTCTTGCTGGGAAATTTTTTGTTCGGGCATGTAGGATACATTCCTCGCCTTCGGCTCGAAATACAACCTCCTCACACCCATCAACAAAAAATGCAGAGGGATTCTTTTGAAAAACAGCCTACCGAAATCGGGTGTGTTTTCTAGTGGAACTTTTTATAGATACCTAGAAAGGACTTCGACCCTAGAAGCCAAAACCACTCTCAAAAAAATTCTTCGAAGCTTTTATGGCTGGTGAAAGGTGATCAAAAACCGAAAACTTGCACTTTTCTTACCAAAATTTCTCCGTGTACACAAGCCGTACAGGGTCGTGTGGGGTGTCATTAGAAAGGTAATCACATGTACTATTGAGCCGAATAGAGACTCATTGGTTTTAAAATTAATCCACACTGAAATGTGTGCAGTTGAAGTTTTCAACCGAAAACTTGCACTTTTCTTACCAATATTTCTCTAGTTACACGAGCCGTACATGGTGGTGTGGGGTATCATTTGAAAGGTAATTTTATGGGCTTTTGGGCCAAATAGGGTCTTATGGGGTTTGGATGCATATGCGATGAAATATGGACACTTAAACATTTCAACTTCTCATATTTCATCGTAGATGCTTTCAAACTCCCATAAGACCCTATTTGGCCCAAAAGCACATAAAATTACCTTTCAAATGATACCCCACACCACCATGTACGGCTCGTGTAACTGGAGAAATATTGGTAAGAAAAGTGCAAGTCTTCGGTTGAAAACTTCAACTGCACATATTTCAGTGTGGATTAATTTTAAAACCAATGAGTCTCTATTCGGCTCAATAGTACATGTGATTACCTTTCTAATGACACCCCACACGACCCTGTACGGCTCGTGTACACGGAGAAATTTTGGTAAGAAAAGTGCAAGCTTTCGGTTTTTGATCACCTTTCACCAGTCACAAAAGCTTTGAAGAATTTTTTTGAAAGTGGTTTTGGGTTCTAGGGTCGAAGTCCTTTCTAGGCAAATATAAAAAAGTCCACTGGAAAATGCGTCCGATTTCGGTAGGCTGTTTTTCAAAAGAATCCCTCAAGACAGTAATGTACTACATAGTTATTTGGATCACAAGGGACGAAAGTAAAGAAATTCAACCGTGTGCGAGAGTTGCTGCCCGCGCCGAAGGCAAGGGCCGCAATCGCACAGGTTGAATTTCTTTACGTCGTCCCGTGTGATCCACATAACTTTTTATCACGAGAACTACGAAAATTGTAATTGAGGCACATAAACTCGAAGAAATGCGTTATCGTATGATGAACTAAACCAAAATATGCTTACATTTGCGGGGGTCCAGGGGGCGGCAGCCCCCTGGTATAAGAAAATATTAATATTATCAACCATCACAACAATCAGACGTAAAAACAACAACAATATCCTTTTCATGCTTCGGGGCCGAAAATGAGGGCAATTTTTCGAATTTTCTCGGGTTTCCGGCCCTCTGCATGAAAACTCACATGTGCACCTGTTTGGGACGGTTGATTTAAGGCACTTTCGCTTGTAGACCTCACTTCGTTCGGCCTACAATCCGCGAAATTGCCTAAAATCAATCGTCCAAAACAGGTACACAAATGACTATTGAATTATTCGTCATCAACTTTGTATGTTAACATTAATCAGAGCACTGGCGCACGGTTTGTTCAATATTGATCAAAGTAAACATCTTGACAAGATTTGACTTTCGCATTATGTACATCGACTTTCGCATTATGTACATAGACTTTCGTATTATGTATTAACCGATTTCGATACATAACTTGCATTTTTTTACTTTCGCTTCCCGTTTGGGAACCGAAAATTACAATTTTCGTAGTTCGTGTGATGAAAATGTAATTGCTTGTAAGTTATTGCTTTGGCCTTTGTGGTTACTACACTCGCCTTCGCCTCGTTCTGAAAAGCTTACACTTGCCAAAACAACAAACTTACAAGCAAGGACGAAATAGTCATTTGTGTACCTGTTTTGGACGATTGATTTTAGGCAATTTCGTCTACAAGCGAAAGTGCCTTAAATCAACCGTCCCAAACAGGTGCACATGTGAGTTTTCATGCAGAGGGCCGGAAACCCGAGAAAATTCGAAAAATTGCCCTCATTTTCGGCCCCGAAGCATGAAATGTACTATTACATGACAAGGGATAAAAAGTTGAAAAGTCCAGTTTTAGTGTGAAGCTCGTTGTGAAGTTTCTTGATCTGAGGAGAAACCGAGGTCAATAAAAGTCTATGTGCAAGACATTCGACCATACGTATGCTATACTTTCATTGATGGCCTCAGTTTGGAAACAGTTCTTCGCTTTCATTCCATTTTGCCTCCGCTTACGAAACCAAATTGAACAAATTTCAGTTTTTGTGTCCGCATAACATCGAATGACCTTAAATGAGCGAATTGTCACAAAATCCCTCAAAAAACAATTAAAACGGTTCTCTCTTTCCATTAAGGTAGCCTCAGAGGCATCCGTTTTCATTCCGTTTTGCCTCCGTGTACATGACAGTTGTCATTTCAAAACAATGTATGAAATGTCAACTGTCATGTACATGGAGGAAATACTGAATGAAAACGGATGACTGTGAATTCAGACTTAATGTAGCTTAAACGGAATGTAGTGCGGATTAAGCTTGAAGCTAGCATCACACTTCACCGTCTTAGGTCTTCGTTTTGATAATACCGATCCGCATAGAGAAAATTCTCTCTTTGCACATGCGCATTATTAAAACGAGACTCAAAACGGTGAAGTGCAATTAACGCTGACTACAGTCAACTGAATAGAATCTCGAGGAAATCAAATTATTTCTCTCTAATGTTACGGAAGCACTTTACAGATTATGTAATTACTCCCCCATTTGGACATTAGTTCCAGATGGAGAGCTTTATGATATTTTTTGTATTCTGCGGTCCATTCACGTTTTCCTATTAGTCTAACGAATTATTTATCATTTTCTGTGTTCACAGTAAACCAAAAATCGGTTACAGTCATTTCGGTTAGATTCTTAATTGTCATGCAATTTCAGATAATTCAATCAACTTTGGCAATGACAATATAAATTCTCATTCACGTCGTTTATGTTTAAATTAAAGCCTAGAGCCATGAATATTACATTTTCATTGCATTACCTTGGTATAGATAGTGTACGGTGTAACACGACGCGAATATTAGAGTTTGTAATTTTCAACACTCGACAACATACAACGGACTAATTAATGGAGAAAAAAATATTATATTTTGTGTGCCGTGGTATATGGTAATGTGATGGAAGGCGAGATATTAATTTTAATTTTCGATTAAAAAAGCCGAAAACAAGACACTTACCTCATGCAGGAATTGAACGTTTACCACGCCAAATACAAAAATGAATTTGTAAAACACAAAGTTCCAAAATTTGTCTTTCAGGTGCTAGAAGAAGACAAAAAAACGTTTTCCGGTTTCGATTAAACAAAATTTTAATCTTCGATATTTTGGTCGTTTTAGCTGTAATACCAACCTGTTGCTCGGAAATTCTCAGTTCACCAAAGACGACCTTTTGAATCGATTTTCCCAGCAAAATTAGACAGCAGTACGCCATGTTGATGAGTGTCTGTAAGAAACGGAATGAGAGAAACAAATTAGAGACTTTGCGGTCAAAATACATGGTTTAAGGGCTGTATAAGGAAGGACAAGGACCATCACTGTTCACTTATAATGTTCAGTTAACGTGCACTGCAATTTACCCGTTACGTCTACGACGAACCTTTTAAATAACTTGTTAAAGATAAAAATGTCCTGGTGGTGCCATTGCACCCGCTGGACCAGTCACTTCTGTTGCAGTCAGCGATCAGTTTAAGTTTTTTTTATGGCCAGTAAACCATTTGTAAAATAGAAAACCCAAGTCTATCATTGCCCAAAGGGACTGTCCAGATTTAGGGGAAGTCCGAAAAAACCGGATAATCACACCCCTCCTCAACAAAAAAGAAGTTTTTCCGAAATGCACCCAAATACTAAGAACGGGTGTCGATTCAGGGACCTTTTGGGAGCTCAGAACAACATTCAGTAAAATCGGACCAGCTCCTTCCCCATACAAAATTTTTCATTTCATGAAATTTCATACACCCCTCTGAAATCGTTTTGTCACAAAAGTTCGGTGAGTGGACATATTTTGATCGAAGTTAATTTTTATCTTATAGTCAGAGGTCATACCTTTCTAACGATACCCCACTGTCCATCGTACAGTAAACGATTTTTGACAGGCCGAAAATGAACGAGAGCATCCACAGAGCCAGAACCTCATCATTGCAAACATTTCGTGAACAATAATTTGGTTACGGCTCTAGGGATGACATTTTGACAGCTCAAATAGCCTTGGAACAGACCTATTGAACATAGCCATACAAAGGTCACAGATTGAACTGATCCAGATCTGAAGATCACCCTCACTGAATATTAAAAAAGTTTCAAATTGTTATCTCTAGCGATTCGAGTAAAATTGAAAATTCTTGATCAAACTTGTCAAGAATTTCAGGTTTTACGAAACTTGTCTAAAATGATACTTTGTCAGCGGGACAACACCCATCGGTGACGCAATAATCAAAATTTGCTATATTTTCCGATTTTTTAATTCTTATACGAATTTATGCAAATCTACTGTTTACCATATCTCTGCCAGAACAGTGTACTAAAATGCACGAAAAGTTTAATTGAAAACAAAACTTGCCCATAGAATAAACAAAAATCCTAACAGAAATATCACAATCATTTTGTCAACAAAAAAATCAATTTACTAACAGACTAGCAAAACAAATATCTAAATTATCAATTCCACACACCAAGCTGCACTAAATCCATTATCCAGTTTATAATTTCCTTGATCGGTCGAAATTTTAAAATTATTTTCAAAAATTAAGTTGATAAACAGGTTCATCAAACTACTAACTAAATGGCGAGTTCAACGCAAACAATCGGCTTTATTGTGCACCGATCATAAATTTGAAAATTATGTAAAAAAAAACCGTTGGGTGATAAATCGACGGCACCGCTTTATTTCGTATGATAGAAATGAGTTAGTTAGCGCTGAGGTGGGTCCGGATTGACCTGTTTAAATTCAGTTCTTAACTAAAATTTCAGGTTCAAGTCAAGTTCGGACGGGATCGCTCAGTTACGTCTAGCTTTTCAACAAAATGATCCAGGTTCGATTCTCGTGTCAGACAATTTTTCCATCGATTATATCACATTGGAAACGTCCTAAAGTTCTCTCAAGCTTCATAATTTGGGTATAGCCACACTGCTACAACGATGTACACAGTGAATTAAATGACTCGTAAGACGTAACCCGAATACTATGAATTTGTGTGCATACACTAAGGCGAGATATCAATTAATCACCTAACTTCCATCAGAGAGTATTTGCATAGATTTAGGCGTGGTTCGCAAGTCACAGTCCAGACTGTACTCACTATTGGCCGTGAAAAGGCTGTTAATGAGGTCTCCAAACGAACAAATCCAATGAAAGTTCGGGTCGAACCTGAAATCTTAGTTCAGGTTCGCGTCAAAATGAGGTTCGGACTCACAGATTTAAATTAGCGAAGGGCCAAAAGAAGAGAAGAGAAAGAAGAGCTCAGTTAACCCTAGCAGGACGTTTTTTTGTACTCAACCTTGTGGTGTTCACTACATTCCAATTTACCGATGGTTTTTTTTGCTACGATGACAGAATGACATCGTAATTGTTTGTATGGAAACATATCCGTAAGCGATGCGTAAGCAATGCTCCACTTGCGCAAAGAATGACGTTTTAGTCTTTACAGATCACTTACTGTGCAGAATAATATCTTTAGATTAACGAGATTACCCACACGAAGGCATAACATCTCGTCCTCTCTAAGAGGAGTAGATTGAGATACGCTCAATCAGCGCGTCAAATGACTACCTTTATATGCCGGTGTTTCATGCACCAGCATAGCCAAAGGTGGGGCAAGGGCCTATCACAACCCTTACTGCAATGCACCCGGGAGCAGTACCCCAGCGTATTAAACGCACTTGAACCACAGCCACCACGTTTCAGCCAAGGATAGGCTCCTCAACCATAGTTGGGACCAGGAGGATAGTGCAATCCTGGTGGGCTCCCAACACCCGTGGTACCGATTTAACTCTCGGGTAGGGTAGGTGGTATCGAAGAACACTTCGGATGGAAGCATGAACTTCCAGCTCCGATCGACCAGCTCGAATTGCGCGGAGTCGCCACTCTCCGAGAGACAGTCTGGAATTGGCCTTAGCCGTTCAACCAGCTGAACTCATCCTGCGCCGGTCATTCACCCCACAATCAACCACATTCAAGACATAACGGCGTACACACTTACTGTACAGTTGGAAAGCGACGTATGGGCAACGTATAGTGTCAAAATTGACATTAGAACAAAAGAATTCTGTCAATTTTGACACTATACGTCGCCCATATGTCGCTCTCTAAATGGCCAGTTAGTGTTGACAGTGCTAATACTGACACTGACTTGAAAATGGACGGAATCTGACATTGTTTTCGAAGCGAGAGGCCTGCTCTTACAATGCATTTGGTGAAATTTTGACAGAAAATGTATGACTCATCATCTGTCATAAAGTTTCAGCTCGTGTGGAAAAATGTATGAGAATTTCCCTTCACCGGCTGGCTGTATACTTGCCTTAAGTAAGTAATTAATAGAAGCCAATGGCATGAGTATGCAGCTAATACGGTAATTTCAGAAATAGTAAAATGATCGTTGACTTTACACAAAAATTCGGGTGGACCAACGACCCGCACCTTCCTTTCGTATTTTCTTTTGTTATAATTTTCACCATAAATTTTCGATAATTGCGCGTGTCGTTTTCCAATTTTAGTCTGGCTCAGTTTCTGTTCCATTCTTCTTTTATTTTAAGTTAATTTACATTCAAATTTATTGGCCCCACTCGTTGCAGCTGAATTTAAATATTTTCGATTTTTTATTCCAATTCACACAGAAGAGAAAGAAAAGAAATCCAATAAAACTGTAAAAATGGTCTGCATCTGAATCGAAGAAACGATTAAAGCAAAGCCAAGAAATGACATCTAATTTGACTTTTTATTTTTGTTCATTTTTCGTTGCTCGACCTTGACTAGACAAATGAGGAAATAATAATTCCTGTCTTATTCGGTTGAATGACTAGTATGGAGGGTTCGGTACACAAATTAACATAATAATCATCGCTTTCGGTTGAATATATTTTTAGAATATTTATATACAGATACTTGAGACAATGTGATTAATCGATTTATTATTTGTCTGATTTAAAGCGAAACTGGTTTGTTTGGTGGTTAGCGCAAAAAATTTGTTGATTCTCAGAACACGAGCAAAAAAAATGTGTCCAGCGGATCTTATTCGTCTTACGACGATCAAACGAAATTCAAATTTATTCTCTTGTTGAGTACAATCTGAATAATGAATGGAATGAGTACGCTAAATACCAACCACACTCTCTATACATACCCAAAAAAGGTCGAAAGGTACGTGTGTGGAAGCGATAGACATCGAAAACCAGTATATGGTTTTCGGTTTCGGAATCTCTTGGACAGCAGCGACCAAAAGAGTTTGACAATGGATAGTAGAGAGTAGTCCACCAGGAGTCCAACGAGTACAACGATTTGAGAAAATATGACACGTCGGAGAACTTCTAAGGGCTCCACTGCTGCCACAAAGCCACTAAAAAACGAAAAACCTGTCAGACCTCTTTACTACGGGTCTCTACTTTCCAATGATACCAAACACGCGTGAGTAGAGACTCGACGAATGTATTTTTTATTAGTAAATTTGACACATTCGCATTGAACGTGATAATATCAACCCAAAATAGTAAATTACTCTTCAAATTGAGCCTTGGAACTAAGTTTTAGCTATCTACTGTTCGCATTGGCTACGAAGAGTCGTTAGTCGTTAGTGTTGCAAGTAACTAAAACCAATTTTTTAGTGGCTTTTTATGGCGGCAGAGGAGCCCTTAGAAGTTCTCCGACGTAGTCATATTTTCTCAATTCCTTGTCACAGCCTTGGACAGCGACGACCAACGGCTTCCGTAGTATCGTTGGACTCCTACTGCCAAAAAAAAGACAACAAGAAAAAAATTGTTCCAAAAAATTATCAGGCGAGACTAACGATTCGAAAGAGCCGTCGATCATTTGGATCGGAGTAGGCTTGAATCCCAGTTGTTGGGTACCTTCTTAAGTCTTAGCTCATGATTTGTCAGACGATTCCGACGATTTGTTCACCCTAGAAAAAGAGCGCTACTTTTGATTTGGACCAGTGGAGAAACCACTGGAGAAAATCGAACGAAAGTTTGACTCTAGGCTCGGTCGTAACTACCGTTGTAGTGTGTGAGTGTTGTTTATATCAGCGGCTATTTTTGGAATTTTGTTTGGAAATTCTTTCCAAAATTTCCAAAAACTGCGAACATTCAAAAAAACCGAATTGTTCCAAAATTTCGAACGGTTTTCGCAACTCGTAAACTCAGCCTTGCGTTTTAGCTGACTCTCAATTATTTTGTTTGATTCTATCCACTTTCAAATGAAGTCGAGCATCGTTAATTTGAAAGATGAGTGCGTCAAACAAAATCATTGAGAGCCGGCTGAAACACAAGGCTGAGCTCAAGAGTTGCCAAATCCGTTCGAAATGATCGAAAAATTCGGTTTCGCAGTTTTTAGAATTTTTTGGCAATTTTTTGGTAATTTTGGAAAAATTTAAAAAAAAATCCAAAAATAGGCCTTGGTTTGTATTGACGTTTATTTAAGGTAAAAGAAGTAGTGACATCGGTTCATTTTAAAAGCAAAGATTCGGTTCAATATAGAGTGTTGTGATGAAAGAGAAGAAGATAATTTGAAAAGTACCCCAAGGCAAGTTAAAATATACTGGTCTTCTGTCCTCTCGTTCTCAACGTACCACGTTGAAAGAAAAGCAAATACTTTGACAAGTATCCCAAGGCAAGTTATAATAACTAGTCTTCGGTTTTCTCGCTCTGATCATAACAGTCTATAGAACTAGTCATCATTTTTCATATGGCGATACTCTTACTATCACAACTGAATGCTGACTGATATTTAACCAATAGCGCGCTTTCTTGTGGGTTGAACGACACGAAATACAAAGTAATCTATCGTGTTCGATGTCAATATTCGGCATCTTTTGCATTGCTCCACAGTAACTATTCAAATTGCACAGCGACGCACCTAACATAATTCCACACGGATGGGGTGAGGGGATACTCCGACATAATTCTTTCTCTTTAAGGTTTGCAACCGGTGTCAAGTATACCTCCGAAATTCAAGGTCTAAACAGATAACAGCAAGACAGTGGGTGGCTGAGAAACGAGCGATAGATGGAGATGGAAAATACAAGTATAGTAAACGTCAGTCAAATTTAAACGTCAGCTGTTTTTCATCTGGTCCAATCATACAAACAAAACTGCTTATACGGTTTTACTACTACTACCCTCGAGGGCGTGACTATTTCACCGTAGTTTTGTTAGTATGGGTGGATCAGTTAAAAAAACAGCTGAAGCAAATTCATGCTGAAATTTCACTGACTTCGACTGTAGTTTATAGCATTCAGGATTTTACCGTAAAGTTAAAGGATATGGAAAGTTCTGCCAAGTCTCGCTATTGATTGCTAGTCACTATTACGTCACAGTGTGGTTGAATGAAGTTTTAATGGAATTTGAATGCATTTTTGATATTTTTGAATATTGTTGATCAGCTCGGAGCTCTGAGCAAGGTTCTACAAAAAAAAATCGCTGGGATTCAGGTCACCTAGGCTACTGTGTGAGAGCTGGACAACTGATTGTGGTTGTGATCGACTGAGGTTGTAATTACAATAATACAAAAAAATTAGTCTCATGGTTGCAGGATAAGCTGTTGGAGACTCATCTGAGTTTAAAAACGAAGATTTTCGGAAAGTCAATTTCCTGTAGATTCGTTGGATACCTTTGGTAATTAGTCAAGCTGATAGAGGGGTTCAAAGGCCCTAGAGGCCTTAGAATGAGTGGCCGAAACTTTCTACGTGGAATGGGCTATTCTGTCCATATCACCACTCATATGCTGGCATCATGAGTCGACGGACACTTTTATTATTTTAATTACGAAAAAGGTCCATTAACATTTTGAACTTGTAAATTTCAGCCACATCAATTACACATATTTGTTATGTAACGACCATTCATTTACATTGCATTCGAAATAAGCAACATCCAAGTTAATTTTGTTTGTTTATAATATTCACGTCGCGAAGCGCATTACACAAAAAAAAATATTTATTTTCAGTTTGCAACCAACTTGGCACTCTGTGTGTATATTATACAAGTGTGTAATTCAGCGAAAATATTATTCATGAACTGTTTTAGTCAGTTTAATTAGTAATTGTTTTCAATCGGAATGGGTTGACTGAACGTTTATTTGTTTACATTGTAAACGAATCCAATGAGAATTTTTTGCTTTTCTTTTTGCAATGAAAATAATAATTATATCACACCATCTCGGTATCGACCTACGTATGATGAGATCATGCTGTGGTTTTTAAACAGAGCCTATTTTAATGAATGTCAGTGTTCCCACTCTTACGCCTCGCACCACTTCTGCGCTAAAATCCTGAATTACATTTTTTTAATTTACGTCATGCCTCCTTTAAATAGTCTTCAATTTGTATACGGTTTTTTAGCTGGAACACCAACACAAACGTTTTGCATGAACAATCCAAAGATAATCTACACGCTCTATCTTTGCTACAATCAGTAGTGTAGCAATGGCGAAGTTTAGCTAGTTAGAAACCAAGAAAATCTCAGAAATAATTCAGAGTAATTAAGTTCTTGAGCTGGGAGCATGGTGATAATGTGCGGTGACAGAATCTTAGGATCTGCCTCAAAAATTCAATAAATCCTGAAGAGAATCCAAAAAAAACCTCACATATCCTTCATTATCCTTAAATTCTAGAACGGGGAGCATGTTTCCATGTAAATATTAAACTAAACACAACTGTAAGTCGATAGTCATGCACGTACGTCTAATTATGTATTCTGTTCTAAATGAATACTAATTTCGATGTATTTTTACTTAAAGAACATTTGAGGAACATGTGGTGACTTCACTGTTACTGACATATCTCCAGAATCATCGATTTATGTAAAAGAAATGAAAATGTAGCTCTTCAAATTCCCCATAAACCTTCCGAAGAATTTACTGTCTTCCTATTGGTTTCATATCCAACAGAAAACATAAAGGCCGCTCACGGGTGAAAGATTGAGTTGCCATTTTAATTGAGATACATGAATCGTTGCGGAACAACCTACCGTCGTTAGAACGATTTCGTACGTTTTTTCGCCTAAGCAGGTCCACTATATGGAAAGAAGAAGAGATATTTTCAGAAATTGATAGGGTGTAAAAATTGTCAATCCTTTGCAGCGACTAACATTCTGAAATCAGCCAATTTAAGTAAAATGTTTTCACGGTGGGGCTGAACGAATTTTAAACAAACATGTCCACTTCCATCTCGGTTCTTTTCATAGCTGAGTTAGGGGAGGCGTATACAACGGCTCTAAATTTGCTAGTAGCCCGATCTCGATGCAAAATCTTTATCATAAATAGTTCTTGCTGAGAATCAAACATGGCATATTTGGTATCATTGGAAATCTTAGACTACAAGCTAACTTTTACAGGGTATGTTGTGTTGAAATATGTCAACCGGCATGGCATCAGTGGTTGGACTAAGCCTAATCCGTCCTTTACTTCTATATACTCAGTGAAGAGTATAACCTGAAGTGAATCACAGCGAGCAGGCGCCTCTTATCTTCATCCCACAGCTGAAATGCCTATCAAAATGAAGCTAAAAAACAAAACAAAAATAAAGATAAAAATAGGAACAAACAGAGCTTAAGCACTCTTCCCTTACCCAGGATTCACGTTAAGTGAATGAATTGAGAAAAAAAGAAGGCTGTTTCGACATTGAGAACTAGCGGCGGTCCAAAAGCCAGAGTGAACTGACTATCTTCAGTTGTTTCTGCTAGACTCTTACATAAGACAGCAGTAAATCTTTCAATTGAACAAGTGTTGAAAGTCGACTTAAAAAGATGGAAAATCCGGACAATGATGGAAAGCTTCTTCTTCTTCTTTTTCAGCCTGTTTCTATCCACTGCTGGATGTAGGCCTCTCCAACTTCTTTCCATTTCGTACGATCCATTGCCATTTGCTGCCAGTTTGTACCTCCAATATTCTTAATTCCGTTTGTCCATCTCTCTGGTGGTCTACCTATAGCTCGTCTTTTATATGGTCGCCAGTTCATGATCTTTTTGGTCCAACGTTCGTCTGTCCTTCTTGCAATATGTCCCGCCCAGCTCCATTTCAGAGATGCTATTCTTTCCATGACATCAACGACCCTGGTTTGTTGTCGAATCCATTGATTCGTCATTCTGTCTCTGAGTGTTATTCCAAGCATACTCCGTTCCATGGCTCTTTGTGTCACTCTCAATTTATCTTCGGATGCTTTTGTTAAAGTTAACGTTTCCGCTCCATAAGTGAGCACTGGATGGAAAGCTACTTCGAAGCAAATCATACCAGATCGTAGCAAAAACAGATTCAGTTCATTCTCAGAGAAAATTCGCACATAAGTAGCCAAAATTCACCGAGGGTAGCAAGAAAGTGACTTTTCTGAAAATGAACCAATTTCACCACTTTCACCACTTTCACAATTTAGTTATTGCCATTTGAAAGAGCACATTAACCTCGTCTAGAATCGCTAGTGCTGGATCGAGCGCTTCATCGAGGAGACATCACCCCTTGAAGAAGGGGAAATTTCGACTTTCAGCTTCTGTTGCTCTGCGACCAAATGACCGAAAGTAATAATTTTTATATGGTTGATCTTAGAATTTGTCTCTCTACCGATTCCAGTTTCAAACACTGGTCCTGCAACTTCCGCGGGGCCAGGCTACGATATTCCTAGTTCTCAGAAACGGCTCAGCAGTTGAGCCTGCACAGGGCCGGATTAGCATTTACAGCGCCCTGGGCAACGAGCCTTGCAGCGCCGCATGAAAAATTTATTAAAGAATTTGTTTCCTACATTGTCAACCAAATCAAATAAAATGTTTTCAACATTTCCTCAAGAATATTATTTTCTAAGTAATGTGTAGTTAGAAACGGCGAGCGAGGCGAGGTGGCAAGCTTATGATAACATATAACCATATATGAATGAGAGATATATGATATAACCAGAGTTTTCGTGATTAATTCGCAAAACTTTCCCACAAACAAAAATCGAGTAAAGTTATAAAAAGGTTTCGCTCGTATTTTTCGGGATTTTAAGTTTGAAGTTTGTAGAATGAATCCGAAACAATTTTTTCTTGAAATTCTTCTTGAAGAACAAATCAAATCAAACAAATTTATTTAGCAAGTAGCTATTTTCAATGAACACTACAATTCAAATTTACATCACAATTCTATAGTTTCATTCAGGTGTTCTTTCAATTTACACTCGAATGTCCTCTCATTATTCTCACTTTTCACTTCCCTTGGAAGATCGTTAGAACATGAACGCGTTGTGAGGAAAAACCAAGAAAAAAACGTGAATTTTTGACACAATATTTATGATACTGTTACAGTTTCATTATATTGCGAGATTTACTCTACTTGGTAAGGCAACGCACTGCTCCTAGCATGAACACTACTTTGACAAACGTCGAATTTGGAGGCTTTTGTGATGAGAGCTACCGCTTAAGATTGATTGTATTGTGTGTTTGAACTCACACAACTAAAACAAGTCACCTATCTTCACGAAAGAAACGCAGTGCCTACTGTGACTTCATCAGCCTCCAAATATTTCTTATGCTCATGCTAGGAGCAGTACGTTGGGTAAGGTCATGATTCGGAAAAAGGACTTGCGTTGAAGCAATTTCAAGGATCTAGGACTCGGGATCCCAAAAGTATTCAAGTTTAGGGCACTCTAGAATGATCCTTTGTCTTCACTCTGAAAGTGTTAGATCTTGAAATTTAGGTAATTGGCCTTGGATTTCGACAAAAAAAATCGCGAATATATGCCATGAACAATTTTCAATGGGCGGAAACGGATTTGTTCTGCAGCTTTTAGGAGGAATTTACAAAATTTTCGAAAATTCCTCATGAGCTAAAAGATTTCCATTATCCGGCTATCACCGGCGGCTGACGAAAATGAAGCAATGGAATGGTTATTGAAAATTATTTATAGTGTCTTCAGCCAGAGGCCTCAAAGTTCAACTTTTCTAAAGCAGGACCATCATAAAAACGCTTTAAATAACCAAATACGAACAGCCTTGGGTTAGTCGATGTGCGTGTATTATTCAAAAATATCAAGTTAGATGTATATATGCATTTCTTGTAGCTCACATTTACCCCAAGAATGTAATGTACAGACGCAAGCGAAGCGAGCGCGATTTTTTTTTAATCGACGTTGATTTGTGCATGACTTATGTTGAACGTGAAAAGATTACACTGTCGAAAAAAATTTAATTTCTCAGCGCCTCTATTTTCCCAGCGCCCTGGGCCGGGCCCACTTTGCCCATGGGTTAACCCGGCTCTGAGCCTGCATCATGTGCCGTTGAATAGTACACGCCTCCCCTAACTCAGCTCTGAAAAGAACCGAGATGGAAGTGGACATGTTTATTTAAAATACGTTCAGTCCCACCGTGTTTTTCGATAATTTTGCCATTCCTCAGTGTTGAAAACGTCAAAGCACATTAATCAATCAACGGACACTGACAATTTTAAACACTTGGAGCCTCGAAAACATTAAAAAATTATAATTCCATAGATCAAATCCAAGGTTATTCAAAACTCATCCATAGAGAACCCCTCGTTCGAAAATAAACCCGAAAGTTTAAGTGGTTTTCTTGTAGAATGATGAGCATGACCCTATGCGCTAAGAAACCTTTTATACATTGGGCATCTCTGAAATTTAACCTTTTTGTTGGTCCGAACAAAACACAAACGGCTGTTCAATACTTCATTTTGATAACAGAGCTGAGGTCAGAGGTCTCTGTGGGTGACGGTTAGTTGTTAGTGTTCGGGCTTACAGTTACTTGGACTTAATCTATGGGTCTGTTCCAAGGTCATACGAATTGTCAAATTAGTGTCAAATTTCATGTGGATGAAATCGTGTTCGTTCGGACAGTCAAAATTAGTGTTTACAGTTACTTGGCACAAACCTTAAGATCATCTTCAACTACGACTGTTGTTACAACTCCAGTGAAGATTCATGTTGGGACGATCATAGTTTGCGATTAAAATCAAGTCGACCGAGAAGTCGTTGCAAAATAGTCAGAATAAAAGATAACGTTGAAAGGGCAACACACCCGAACTGAAGTCCTTTATTTCTCAGCCCCGAAACCGCAAAAACCACAAGTTAAAAGCTAGCTGGTAGCTAGCGATGTTGAAGATTCAACAACTGTAATGCCATCTCCGTTAAGAAATGACATCCACTTTTGAAAAAAATCTCATATTTGTCTGCATAATGAGGAGATTGAACTCAAAACTGTTCTATTTATCTACATTGGAATTAGTGCA
This sequence comes from Bradysia coprophila, assembly GCF_014529535.1. Classification (NCBI taxonomy): domain Eukaryota; kingdom Metazoa; phylum Arthropoda; class Insecta; order Diptera; family Sciaridae; genus Bradysia; species Bradysia coprophila. The sequence goes on along the minus strand of NW_023503648.1, from coordinate 325,105 downwards.
AGCATAGTTGAAAATCGAACAGATTGCACACTGGAAAACCATTACTGAATTCCTTGAAGTAGGTCCTACCACAACCAGCTCAACCAATCTAACATTAATTTCTACATAAAATATTAAAATCGCTAAAATGTTCACTTGCCCCGAGTGGAAAGACAGTTTTTTCTGCGTGACCACATAATAGTATAGCCCTGACCATTTAAATATCCACATTTATCAAATACGACCATACAGAACGGCCGGCGGTTGATATAATAGTTTGAATTTGTTGTGTTTTTTTCTGTTTTGTTACGGTCATCATTATTTTATCGTAACTAACATTGAAGATTGTGCTGTACTTGTTTTGATAAATGTTTGTCAAAATCAAGGTCGGACTAAGGTAAATAATCTAGCCAATTCATAAGAAATGATTTTTTTTAAAAGAATTTTTTGTTCGTCGGTTGGTTGGTTAAACAAATTTTTTTCTGTCTGACTTTACGATCGATAGTTAATTGAGAGAAATCTACATGACGATGCTGGAAATGTTATGTTTTCAGTGAATTTACGGCTGGCATTACAAACCGACTATAAAAACGTATTCAAAGTTTCAACTGAATGTAGCTGAAACGGTTATAACGTGAGATTGACCTAGAATAGAAATAAGTTCCCGGTAAATTAAATAAGAAAAAAATTAAATTCCATTCGTTAAGACCATTTACGATCATAAGTGTGGGTCTGCTACACACTGACGAGACTTTTGTGGACGTTTGACATTTGGAAAATGTTTCTGTTAAAAATTATCGTTGATTATCCACCACAATTCGCATTTAATCGATACCTAATTTAATTCCATTGCTTAACTAATTCATTGATTGATGTATTCGTTACGAGCGGATTTGGAAGGCCAAAGCCCTTCGATTGAAATGAACCGCGAGAAAAATGAATTAAGACGAAAATCAACCTTTGTTTTATCAATGAGCGATAATTAAAATTGCTGCTGATGTACAAGCTCGACCGACGTTTCCGGTTACGGATTCTGTCAAGGTATATTTCTGGTCTATTCATAATGATTGATGTTCCTGTTTGAGCGCGTGAGAGAGATGAAAGACAGAGAGGTAGAGCGAGATTCAGTCTTAGACAATTTGAAAATTTCGGGAGCTTTCACACATATCGTTTTGAGTCATCGATACAAACCTGGAATAGTCCTAAAGAGATAGTTTCGTGTTTTCCTTACATTCTAGACAAAACGTCAACGCTTGAATAGCCTAAAGTCGATAACACACGAGCAAGTTTGCATTGCTGAGATGTCAAAAAGACATTGAATTTTAGGAGATATTCGACTTTGAAGGTTTTCATATGAATGGCTTTTCCGGCCACGGAAAAACGATTTTCCATTTTCCGGAAAAAAAATTTGTTCCACAACTTTTCGTGGCAAACAACATGGAACAAAGAAAAATCTTAAAGAACTTAAGGCGTACGACATAAGGACCTGGACTACAGTGTAAAGCTAACCAAACAGGAGTGATTAACAAAAGCCCTGTAGCGCCTGTTATTCTAGAGTCTTGACTTTTGACTCTTTTCAAAAATTCAATTCAATTTCTGAAACATTACAGAACAGAAAAGAAAAGCCCCAATCCTGAACGTTATAACTTTATCGAAAAGTCTTGGCTCGTAGTAGAAGTTGCGGGAATACATGAAAAGAAGGAAAATATGCAGTTTTTCTTGCTTTCTCACCAATAGCTACTGCTGTATTTACAAACCCGATTTTCTTAAAAATTAAATGTTTAAAATGTTTAAAAACCAGTGAAAAACAGGCAAAACAAGAAAAACACGCAGTTTTGCTCACCTCCAAGTAATTCTTTTTCTTACGTTTTACCAGTGAACTTTGACAAGTCTACTACCCATATAGACCTGTCAAACTTTTCAGAGTGAACTTCACCTGACATTACTCTGGATGCATACAGCAATTAGTTTTCGTTAAATGACAACTGTCAAAGTTCACTATCCATCTCTCAACTCTACCCATGTCTGCAATATGGGTAGCCTTGTTAAACCTGTCAAAAATTCGCTAGGGAATGTTAACGAATAATTGCTGTGCGTATTCTGTACTAATGAAAGTAGAGAACAGGTATGGTCGATCGCCGAATTCGTCTTAAACGCACTCACATTTTATGTCAAAATAATATGAAAATGAGTGCGTTTAATTACGAAAATCAAATTTATATGTCCTCCGGGCGGACAATAGACTATAACGGTTTTACACTTTCATTGTTCTGTACACACTCAATGCATATTTGACTTACCGAAAAAGTATTTCGTTAAAGTTTAACGTTACTAAAATAACGAAATTCTTTATCGGTAAAAGGCTTATGCTAAAAAAAACGAGGCATTGAAAACGTGCTTTGTTCCTAGTTTTCATTGACAGATGCAGCAGTCGCGATTTTGAATAAAAAAAAGTTCTAACTTCATTTGACAGTTTCGAAAATTTCGTCATGAAAAGTAGAACCAAAACACGTTTTCAATGCCTCGTTTGTTTTGAGCATTAAGAACGTTAGATAAGGAACGAGATCCCTTTTCGGTAAAGTTTAACGTTTCATAAAGAAGAATTTTCTTTTCGTTAAAAGTTAACGTTGCAAAAAACGAAATCTTAGAGCGAAAAGGTCAAGGCTGTATATGAGAAGGGGTCACGATCGCCCTTATTTTACTGGGACCATATTTTAAAAAAATGGCGGCTATCGGTAACTCTAACTGAATTTCATATCAGTGAAATGTCAACTGACCTGAAATTGCCATTGGGAACTCTTGATTTACACAACAATGTTAAGTTAATGAAAAAATCACTTTAGTTTTCAGCTCTTTTCGTATTTTCATAAAATGTCAAATTTGCTGCCAATTTTCATTAATTGCTTCAATCAAAAGAGACAATCTGGCGGTGTGATTAACCTTATTTTCTCCACGTTTTGTTGACACTTCGTCTGATGACAGTTCGGGAAAGAAATGCCTATTTTCTTCCCTCTTCTTTTTACAGTGTAGAAAACAGAAATTTTCCACCAAACTGTCAAATTCATTTTTGTTTTCAAAAATGTTACAACAAATTGATGTTTTTGTTTAGTGTTTCACTAAACTTTAGTGTAAAAAAAGGGTTAATAACACCTCGCACATTTGAAAAACGTTGTGTTCACCTCTGGAAGAAAATGGGAAATTCAGACTCGAGCGATATCACCTTCGTTAGTATTTCCTATTTCCTTCACTCGGTGAACAAACAACTATTGAATGGGTATTACATAAAAAGGGACAATTGAAAAGTTCATTTTTTGTGTGAATTTTGTTAATCTGAGGCGGAGTTGAGGTTAATAAGGCCATGGAAAGCTTTATACTAAATTGTGTTATGTTCCAGGTAATCTTAAAGCTACCGGCTCCGTGTCTATGAAAATGTTACTACGAACAATACCAATTTAAAAATCTAGCTAAAATTCACAACTCATTGATAAATAAAAACCCCAGCTCTGAGCTATCTAATCTTTTCAATTAATATTTTAATACGAAAAACCACACAAGTTTGTCGAGTTACGTTTGCATTGTTAACGATTATACTTTCTACGTTATTTAGCTCAGATTTTTTTCCAGATCCGGTAAGAGAATCGAATCGAGAAGTAAAACAAAATTGTTTATACGGTGTGGCGTGTGCAGCAATATTTATTACCATTATGCCAATATCTTTACATAAATTACAGAACCAGTGACACACTAGCCACATTTTTCTCTTCGCATTTATGTCATAAGTCTGTCGGTTCTCGGGTTATTTATTATCTTGATCGGAAACAATGAGATGATAATATTCAATTACTACTCCAGATAGACGATTAATTCATTCGTCCAGTCGGCCAGTTAACGTTGCAACATCTCACCACAATGTTTCAAGTTACAGAATCGTTTATCGAAATTGCATAATTTTTTGAATACAAAAAAACATTTCGAATTTTATACGTTTTTTTGTCGTCATTAACAGAATCATTATCGCATTGCAGGCGAAATGACTAATTTATTTACTCGAGTTTATAATTAGACAGAAAAAAAAGCGAAACTATGCAAATATGACGCAAGACGCAACTGTATGGCTGGCTATTCTAAAACGGAATACATTCACCGTTCAGTACACAGTTCTCATGACGAAATTGCAATTTAAAACGCAAAAAACAGACCAAGCAAGACATCGCGAAAAGCTTTCTTATCAGCTTATCGGTCTGGTGTAAACGTATCTCTCTTACCCAGCGCAATTTGAATTAAAATTGAAAAACAAAATCGAAATTTTCCAAATTAAATTTCTTTACACACTGCAATCAGCACGGACTTAATTGCTACATTAAACGGGTAAAAGTCAAACGTCGATTATCTGGGTGAATATAATTTTCTAAATAAGGCGATGATTACGTAAAATCTCAACCGGCTATCTAAATAAGAAAAGTTCAAACATAATGAGCACAACCATTTGTTTACAATGTGTTATGCTATAAGACAAGATGAACGGTGAACGTTTGGTCTTAGATACATCATTAACAGAACCTTACGGCCAATAACAAGTTTAGTCTGGGCCCAAACGTGACTAATAAACCACGCCTCGAAGTATGCAAATACTCTCTAAGTAAAGTCAGACGCTTAATTGATATCTCGCCAAAATGTAGGCTAGCCATATGCACACAAATTCATCGTATTTGGGTTCCATCATACGAGTCATTCAGTGTGTGCATCGTTGCTGAAACCAAAAACACTGAGCCATAAGGCAAGATGAACGGTGAAGGTTTGGTAAACACGTTTCAGATGGTTTTGTTTGTTTATTTAGAGAACTCACTAAATAACGGAACAGGCTGGACGTCTCAATGTATGCAAATACTTTCTGAGTCAGGTGCTTAAATTAACATCTCGCCTAGATGTAGGCTTGATACATGCACACAAATTCATTGTATTGTAGTTACGTTATTTGAGTGTGTGCATCGTTGCAGCCGCCAAACATACTTCAACTCAATTTATGAAGCTTGAGTGAGCTTTATGACGTTACCAGTTCGATATAATCGCAAGAAAAATTCGGAATATGAAATCTGCTGGGACGGAAAGCCGGATCATTTTGGTTGGAGACTATTACGTAGCCTTTGAGCAGGGCTACCAAAAGGCGCATCGGACTCGTAGAACAAAGAGGCACCTCGAAGAGGCGCCAATACAGGAAAAAAGCGTCGAATTGGAAAGGCGCATCTGGCTCGGCCCGATCGCCCAGTATGGCCAGTCCAGGCCTGCCTTTGAGCCATTCCGTCTGTTTTCGGAAATGAGTTTAGTAGTTCCATGTTCAAACACAAAAGCAACTTGTGATAGGGGTTTTTACAGATAAAGTTAGATGCACACACCTTTAGGCGCTCAGGAATTCACAAATAATCAATCAACATGCATACATTTATACGAAATTTTTTTACAATTTCCGGTCAGCCACTGTGAGTGTTCTCTGTATACCCGTTATCTTTCTAATTCGTCTACTGCTTGAAGAGCCAGACATCAAATAAAAAGTTTTATTATCATCAGGAGATGCCATAAAAAAACGACATTCACAAAATTTAAACTGAACATTTTTTTGCAGTTTAGAGATAAGCAGTTAAGTAAGCAGTTGATGGATCGGATTTCGTTCGTCAGGGACCTGTATGTGCAATGATTTTCGTTTAGTTGAATAACGAACTTATGTCCTAAAATTACTATCCCCTGGGGCTGTATTTTTCGGCCGTACCGAGTATGGAAGGAAGAAGAGTATTCATTATGGAGTTATGTCACGTGGAGATGAGCATGCTAAAGTCACAGACTATTGTCCAGCCTCAATTTTTTTCATTGTGTCACAAAACATCTTTACAAAGCTCTGATGTTCCGAAGGAACAGATTTAGACACTCACAAAGGTAGCTGGCAGCAATATTTGAACAGTTTTGTTGATTGTTTCAACGTCGAGATATCAGTAGAAGAAGAAGAGATTTCAGGTACTCGAAACGTCCGCTTCTCAGTCGAAGAGCCAATAAAATTTTTGACTGACCTCCACAATGACGCTCAGTATATCGTGGACAACATGACTTAAGGGCGTCCTACCGTTCTTTAAGAGTCATATCGCCAAGACTTCAGGTGATTGGGGAACAAGCGGTCTCCGATTTTAATGAGTGATTCGTTTGGAAAAACGACATGATCAAGTGGGAGCAAACGGTTTTCCAATCTTCCGTCACGTAGCAAATATTGGTCCAATTGAAAAACTAATTACTGTTCCGGAGTCCTGTGGTCATTTGCTATACGCTAACACTTTATTTGACTAAAATCATCCGAGAAAAATTTAATAATTTCTCTTTTGATATTGAGAATAGTGGATTTGATATATGCGCGACATTTCGAAGCGTTTTTCTATTGATAAGGTAAAAGAATAGTAGACGATAAAAAATGACTGCCGTAGTATCGTTCCAGATGCTGTTCCAGCTGTAGAGCACTCAGAAAGAAGGAAAAAATCTGCATTTTGGCACTAACTTTTTTTCCAACACTTCTGTAGGCTTGCAGCCCTAAAGTACTGGGTTCATTTATATGTGCAACTACAACACCCCATACTCAGATCCGCGGAACAACGAAGCTGCAGAGAAGGAGTACTCTCCGAACATTCACTACATTTTTAGTCATAACTCTCGTGGATAAGCACGCACCAAGCAGTGCGTATACTCTATCTGTAGGTCTTTCCAAGGCCGACATTCGTACAACATTACAACAATTTAAAATAATTTAATTTTCTTGAGTTATTGTCGAAAAACTGTTTTCGGTACCCTCTGACATGTGATCACTTTTGAACACTTTTCACAGAAAACAATTTTTTTTAGAAAAAGTGAAAGATACGTGTTTCCTAGAATTGAAAGACGAATCCAACGAGCTATCACTCATTAAAATCGGAGACCGCTTGTTCCCCAATCACCTGAAGTCTTGGCGATATGACTCTTAAACGAAACATTAGTTGGTTGGACTTTATACAGGGCTGAAAATCTCACAAATCTCACCAAATGAGATATGGTCGTTTAAAAATGGTAGGACGCCCTTAAGTCATGTTGCCCACGATATAAGTTCTATAGCCGCCTTCGTGATCAATTCACAGATCTCTCAACACAAAGTCTTTGCACTGTTTCACAAAAGAGACGCTGTAGAGTGACAAGACTTTGATAGAAGAGGAGATATGCTTTCTAAAAACAACCTATTCCGCCTGACCTACTTTATGAACGGAGCCGAAATGGATTTCGAAAAATGAAAATAACATTTCCGAATTGATGCTGTCGTTTGCTGCCAAAGATGCATTTTTAACTGTCGTTCGAAAATCTCATTTGAACAAGCTCAGCATACACCGGGTATTCAAAGATGTGTGCGTTAGACTACCTCCTAACAGCACTCGCTTTTATTCAAAATAAAAGCTTATTGGGTCAGTCATTGATCTTCGATAAGCAATTACACTTTGCGAGTTTGTGTGTGACATCGGATGCAGTTGAGTATAATAATTGAATCTAGCAACGGATCGGTTGAATGATTGAACAATTTGATGTGGGGAAAAAAACCTAATCAAACAAATGGCAGCAATAAAATCATCGTCTTGGCTCGAACTTGAATTCATTGATTTTATTTTTAGCTTTATATCACCATCACTTGTCATCAGTGAACCTAATAAATTATCGCAACATAATCCGTAAATATACAACAAAATAGACTGTGTGTGTGTGTGTGTGTGTGTGTGTGTGCGATCGTATTATTTAGCAACTGTTGTGTATGGCTGTGACTGTTATAGATTTTGGGAAGCGCGTGGCACGAGATGTACACTCATGCATACACATATGTAATGTAAAACACTGCGGAAATAATATAAAATTTGATACAAAAACTCGTTTACGATACCCGTATGTTGACGATTATATATACCACCGAAAAAAAGTGAATCTTGCGTCGATCTGACCATGACAACCAAAGTGTTAAACGGTGGCTAATCGAATCTAATCGAAAATTTGAATAAACATTCGTAATATCGTTAAGCGAATTAAGATTAAGAAAGAAAGAAAGAAAAAACGATCGAGACTGTAAATCGAGACGGACCATAACGGCCGTTTATACTTTTGAAGCAGACAAATTAAAGGCCGTGAATAAAAGCGCTCAGACAGAATAATAAAAATTGTATTCGTCACCAAGAAAGAACGTTTCGGGGATTTTCTTTTTGGGATTTCCTTTCTGTCGTTATGGACCGGTTGAACACACAGTTTTTGGAGCGAAATTTCCTTTTTAAAGTCAAGCTTCCAAAAGATCTTTGTACTGTCCTACCTCTCCCAAAAGCCATAATTATTTCCTTGACTGTTAAGTCAAGGGTCTTACGTCAGAAAATACGCCTTACGTTCCCTGTGATCGATTTTAAGGAGTGTATGAAATGTGAAGGCGAATATACAACCAGGCGGTGAAATGAACTTCTCATACATTTTTCCTTACGAGTTGCAAATTTTGACAGATGGCCCATACCTTTTCTGTCAAAATTTCATTTCACCGACTGGCTTTAGCAAAAAACGGAAAAAGCAGCGCTGACAAAAAAAGTTTCGAAAAACTCACCTGTCGCAGGTAACTTTGTCTCCAGGTAATCTACATTATCTGCCGCAGCTGCATTTTTGTATGGGGCGCTACAGCTGTGGCAGCTATTGTAAATTACCTGGAGACAAAGTTACCTGCAACAGCTGAGTTTTTCGAAATTTTTTGTCAGTGAGAGACGTAACGTTTGATGGCACGATAACTTGAGTAATTCTAAACCGATTTTCCAAAATTTAGTTTCATTCGACAAGGAGTAAAATTCCTGAGGTCAAGTTAGTAGTTGGGCCATATCAACCTAACGATCTGGACGTAATTCCCAAAAGAATTTTCTTACGGTTTTGTGATGGTACGAGAAATCCGGAACCAATTTTAGGACTTCTGGTTTCAATCGACGAGGAATAATATGTTTGGGGTCATGTTCGTAGCTGGACATTATCGGCCAAATGATCTCAGAGTTATTTTCAAACAATTTTTGTCCCATTTTCTTGATAGGTTCCTGCATTGAAGAATCAAATTCGTGAAATCTGAGGTCTGGTTCCCAGATGAACAATATCCAATATTCAGGGAGTTTATTCCCGAAAGAGTTTTTCCCTGAATATTTAATGGCCCAAAACTATAGTCATTCGGAACCGATTTTCAAAAACTTTGTTCCAATCGACAAAGAATGTCATATTCCGACTAATGATTACCTCGAACAGGTATTCGTTTTCCAAACTCAGTATATGGAGTGTGATTTGATCAAAATGCATGGAAAGTGGTAGAAATTAGTATATGGAGTGAGACAGTCGTTTAAAACTAATTGCAGCGTGTTTAGCCTTATGTGTTTGAAGGCATCAAACTCATGCCAGTAGACATAGACACGAGGCATACATTTTCTGTTTTACAAGATAGTCAGTCGAAAATGACAATTATTTTCGGATGTGTGCCCACTTCGTGTTGTATTATGTCCTGTGCTTGTTGTGCTTATGTTTTTGATGGCCTTAATTTAAAAGATGTTAAAAGAAAATAATATCATGTGGTAACTTGATCAGTCAAGGGACCTGATCCACCCACTAAGTGTATCCTAGTAATAAGGATTTTTTAGGAAATTTTTTGAATTTTTTAGAGTTTTCAGAGAATGCCAAAGAGTTTCAAAGAATTCTTGTTCCTAAACCACTTTAAACTTCTTCAAATTCCTCAAACTCTTCATATTCTAAAGTTTATGAATTTTAAGAATTTTCAGGACTTTTTAGGGATTTTTTATTGATTTAAGAATTAATATTTCGAATGATAAACCCTGGTTCCGTGGTTGGATTAGTTCAAACAGTACCAACGGTTACTACGTTTTAGAAACATCTAATCATCAGCAACCGGAAAAAGAGACAACGACCAAAGCTAGCCTGTCACATACGCCAATTCATCTGTTATCGATAACGACGACAAAAATAATGACAAGATCTGGGTAATATGGTCTTTTATATAAAAAATGCATGTTAAAAAATTGAAGTACAAGATTTGAAATCAACCGATTCAAAATACTTTGATCGATGGAAGTAATAGATCCGAAAATATTACTATTCATATGCTTGCTGTATGTAACAGGTTAATTCGGTGTTGTACAGCACAATGAATGTTAAAACAAATAAAGTTCCGTAGAAGAGGGCGGATTACAACTTTAGACAGCAGAAGTAAAAAATTTTCAATGAATTCATAGCGATACACTTAGCACATAGCTGTCTCTAAAAGGTTGATAGGTAAAACGTCAAAATATCTCAATTGTAGGCAGCCCACACAATCAACCACCAACTAATTTTTCATCAATTTGGGTCAGGTGACGCAAATATAGCCGGTTGATCTGAGCCAAAGAATAAATTACGATTTTACCACACAAAAACTAGAGCTCACCACCACAGGAAAATGTTATATTGCTAGAAAAACGAGTTGTATATGTACAAGAAAGGAACACATTGTTGGAATCGTTGGTGTTTTGCACACGTCAAACATCCCACCTTCGTATCTAAGCTGTATGTCGCGGTTTCTCCGATTTCTTTCATTCGCCATTTGAAATTAGAGAAAACACAGGAACAGCACTTACCAGCTTAGATACGAAAGTGGAATTTTTTACTGGGACAAGTGTACTAGAGTTTCGGGTAATTTCTAGAATAAAAAACGGAACAAACTTTTGAAGAAAATTAAAATCTGAAGACAAGTTCGCATCGCACTGTCCCGGAACTCTCACAGGACAATCTCTCGTAATACATTCCAGTTTAGAATCAGGTTAGAAACGACTTTCTATCTGTTATCAAATCAACGACAACAATATAAATGAAGAACTGTTGGGAATGCTGCTTTCATATAGATTGTAAAATGAACGTTCAGACAAAGATTGTTTTAACAAATGAAGTAAAAGAATTTTTACCGAAAGTTTGGATTTGACGATACTTTGAACAAAGGAAGTAGTAGATTTCAGGGTTGTATCGCAATACTGTCGCCGTTTGAAAAAAAGTTTAAAAAATCAGTTCATGAGACTTGGTTGGTCGTGTTCCTCCTTGAATAAAATATCTCGAATAAATGAAGTCATTTTGCAGTGAGACTGGATCTCTTAAATATTGAAAATAGTGATACAACGCCACTCCTAACACACAAGAAAACAATCAACTTAGAACGTGACGTCTTACATCAATGATTTGACCCAGCGACGTCACGTAATTTGTGTACAACCCAGATGTCTCCAGATTTTCATTATATTTTACGCTTGAAAATCACTGAACAAAAAGTGAAAAACAAAATCAAACTCACCCAAACGCAAACTGGTTCCTGGAACATAAAATCCATAACATCCTTGACCTGTCCACCCAGCGATCGCGTTTGATTGCCATGCAATGGTGTCGCGTCCGCCAAAATGTTCATGTACACATTTCGATCAATCACATCACTCAATTCACTGTGCAATTCACCGTTCGTCAATTTGATCAGACTTTCGTCGTCCATCAATTTCGCATCGACATAACCGTCCACCGACGTTGAATTCAACAACAGTCGCCAGTCGGGATCTTTGGTCGAATTGACGGCAAAATAAACACAAAAGCTCACCAGCAATACACTGAGCGAAGTGTAAATTTTCAAATTTGGCAACGGTATACGATCCAATATTATGGTCGGCATTTTTGCGGTTGTGGAGTGTCGGTGCTTTTTCGCGTTTTAATCGATTTTAAAATTGATTTTTCACCCGTTTTTCGATTGAAATTAATCCACACAAAAAACAATGAATTTTGTATCGGCACTCGTTCGACCTAAGTGTCCAACGTACTCATTATTTTCTCCACCGTATGACTAAAGCGAAACTGTTCGATGACCGTGGCTTTAAACCTGAAAGAAATGGTAGAAAAAACACAAATTAAAATTTAAATAAATCACAGCGCCAGATACAATAAAAAAATGAATCAAATCAAATAAACGCGTTGCTTAAAACAACGGTCAACACCGCGCGGTACCTAATTGAACTTTCTCCGGAGAGTTTACTTTCGATTATTTTTTCTTTCTTCCGTCTAAAAAGCATAAACCTGCAGGAAAGTATAATAAACACAGAGAGACAGACAAAAAAAAGACTCCAAACGAAACCAAAATTACCCAAGACAAAATACGTGAAAAAAAAACCACAGCCGAAATTATGACTGTGCAGAATGTGTATACACAACGAAGACAACCTGAAGACAATCTAAACACTCACATCGCTTAACGGTTCATAATCTTCGCTCATATGCTGTAACCGACTCAGATAAAACGTCTTATCTGACCAATACTCTACGGAATAGTGTAATAAAAAGCGAATCACAGTTAGTGTGGTCAAGACGCGATAATTAAAAACAACAAAAAATCATAAAACAAACATTCAGACAAAACATTCTGCTTTGATGATGATGTGTACAGTGTTTTTATGAGTCTTTTTGCACACACAAAAAAAAACCAGCTAAGCCGACAGAGTCAGTTACCGGTCTAGAATTTTCCATTGATTTGAGATTAGTGGGCGGTTGTTGGCTAATTTCGTTTAATTGATGCTTTTTGTGATGAAATTCATCTCGAGAGAGATACATAGAGCTGGGAACGATAATGTCGCTCATTCACTCTTGATTTCGACAAACAAAAGCAATAAAAACGAGCCATCAGAACAGTCGGAGCGTTTGCTGCGACTGAGCCCCGTACAAACCCGTATATCTATTGCGTACGTGACCCTAGTGCGTCTGTCACCCTACTTTGACCGTAAGCCTATTGCGCCGGTTAAAGTAGTTAAAGTAAAATTATTATGTAATGTGTACATCTTAGAAATTGCACATAGCGCAATTACGAAGCCCCGTACGACGTTCCTTTCAAATGAAACAAAAATTTCAAATCGCCCTAAAATTTTAATTTATTGAGTATAAATACACATAGGGCCCAAGTACCGGCCTTAGTCCGAGGACCCAAATTTAATTTTTTTTTCAACAACATTCTATTCGGCCTTCGATTACCTTCTAAATTAAACAAAAATTACGACAAACGGATGAAATTTACGCGAGTTGTATGTAAAATACACATAGGGCCCTAGTAGCGGCCTTAGGCCAAGGACCCAAAATTTTTTTTTTCAACAACATTCTATTCGGCCTTCGATTACCTTCCAAATCAAACGAAAATTACGAAAAACGAATGAAATTTACTCGAGTTATATGTAAAATACACATAGGGCCCTAGTAGCATTTCACTTCTAAGGCCCTAACTCACGGTCCACTCAGCCGATTTTAAAAAACTTTTTTTTCCTGGATTGGTATTGACAATACCTATCATTTGCCATGTCATTTACATTTCCATCGTTTGTTTTGCCATAAATATCACCAAAAGACCTTAAATCACTTAGGTGGCCCTAACTCACGAAGGGCCGACCCGAATATGCCCATCTTCGAACTTAGCCTCACTATTTCGACTATCTTTCAGGGAATTTTTTTTTTTTGAAATCGGATTTGATTTACTCAAGATATCGACGTGACGGACAGACGGACAGACAAAATTTTTATTGCGGATTCGTCATCTATGAACATAGGCAAACACTTTGCCCTTACCGTCTGCTTCGAATTCCATCAATTACACACGGCATCGTAATCCTATAAGCCCCTTTGTACTTCGTACGGGGCTAAAAACCAACCCACGGAAATCGGAGAATAAAATTCTTTGGTCATTAAAATCGGCGACAATTAAAATTCAATGTGACCATACGAGATTTAACACCTTACAGTGTTGCCCAACACGATGTTTTTTGTGAATCATTTTTCAAAAGTTTCAGAAATTTTCAATGAATCAATCAGACATCAGATATGGGCTGAATTTTTAACAAAAGTTCAGTTTTGACAAGGAGAATCAAGCTCCTCGAAACACGTTAAATAAGCCAATCTCAAGAGTCAAGAAAAATCTACACGAAAGTGGTCGTTACGAATTAGGTCGGAGCACCCAGACAAGTTATTTTTAATGGACGCAAAACATGATTGTAAACAAAAAATTGTTCTATAATATGACTCCAAAATGCACCGATTTTTTTATAAGTTTAGTCTAATCCGTATTCAGCCGTCCATAGAAAAATTATAAAATGGCCGACCCATGTCTTACACTATTTTAAGACATTCTATTCATCAAAAATGTGTCAAAAAATATAGTTCTAGCTACCGGGCAGTTCGAACAAAATTTTTTGCCTAAAATAACGTTCTTCGTGGAAAAGCTTGAAATAGCCGTCCGTAACGGTAAATCATTACGAATCACCTTGAACGGTCGTATTCACGAGAATTTTATCTACATGAAAGAATGTACTCTTCGGTATCATTCACAAATTACGTAACGGTTTTTCAGTGCTGTCAGCAAAACTAAATCCTAAATAACTTCAGAAATAAACGCTCTGTGAAGTTGAAACTATGTTCCATTCTCACATTTAAATGAGTAGAACCTAGTTTAAGCTCCACAAGCCGCGTATTTCTTGAGTTATTTAAGATTCAATTTTGATGACAGCACTGAAAACCACGTGACGTAATTTTTGAATGATCTAACACCTTTCTACCAGACATGAGTCGGTTATCCGAAAAACCGAAAATTTCGGTTCGGTCAAGTCCGAACCGGAAAATTCGGTTCGGTCTGATCCGAACCAAACGATTCGGTTCGGTCAAAACCGAACCGAAAATTTCGGTTCGGTCAGATTCACTCTACTTGCTTAAATCTATTCAAAATTAAAATCCAATTACGGCAGAGTAAAGTAAACCAGGCAGGAGCAGTCGATTTGACTAGGGACCTGAATTATCTAATAGCCTTATTTTTGGCGAATAAAATTATATGTGTATCTCAATCTCCATTAGATAGAAGAAAGAACATACACATCATGTGTTGTACCAACGGTTCAAAATTGGATTTGAAATGAAAATGTCCACGGTAGCTCAATTGGTTAGAGCATCAGCCCGGCAAGTTGAAGGTTGTGAGTTCGTGCCTCACCCGTGCCCATCAAAAATTTTTATTTCAAATCCAATTCGATTCTAGTATCTCTAAGCTGAAAATTTAAAGAATTCGTCGCGGAATATAGCGTTTCTCTAGAAAAAAAAATATTTAAGTTATGTCAGTGTTCATTTGAGTTCATTTTCATACAGTGTGTAAGGTCGCTTATTTGAAATCTCGAAAATGGACAGCTCCTGCCTGGTTTATTTTACTATGCCGTGAACCTAATACAGTCAAAATGGATTTACTATTTTTATGTGAAATATTACAGTACACAACGTTTGGGGAAAATTTGCATCGTCGTCAGAAGACAATTTCGAAAACATTTAGTTTTTCTGGTCTGAAAGGTAAAAGCCGTGAGCGATTTTTTTGAAAGTAGACCTAGTACCGTTGGAGCCATACTCTAGAAGCTTGTTTTATATATATGGTCATCCATAAATCCCGTCAGCTAAGAGAATGGGTACTGTTTGCCGTAAGAGGACGTACCAAAAATTTTTAATATAAAATTTATGGTGTTTGAGATAAAAATCTCGTTATGAAGTCTCCCGGGACCTTCAAAAGATTATTAGAAAATTCGTACTAGGGTAACAGCCTTTGACTTATACGACGTAATGCGTAACACTGTAGTCTTAATACACCTACCACAAAAGCAGAAAGAGCCTTCTTCTTCGTTTTTCGTTGTATAATGATATTAACAAGGTTACGCTAGAGATGAAAGGTTTATAGCCCTCGCAGCTAATAGGGGAGCGTTGCACATAGACAGACACTCATTCACTTTCCTCTGATGACTACTTCAGTTCACTTTGCACTTTGCACTTTTTTCCTGCTTTGAGTAGTGTACTCTTTTGTACTCTTCAAGAGTGAAATAGAATCTATTTAGGATTTCCGAAAGGGGAACCCTACGATCAAAAGAACCGATTTTGCTAAGTGTTTTCGAAATTGTCTTCTGACGCCTGGTGAAAATTTTCTCCAAAGGTGGTTTACAGTAATATTTTACATAAAAAATAAAAAAATCATTTTGACTGTACATTGACTGGGTTCACAGCAGATTAAAATAAACCAGGCATTTTTGAGACGTCAAATAAGGGACCTAATACACTGTATGAAAATGAATTCAAATGAACTCTGACATAAATTGAATAATTTTATTCGCCAAAAATAAGGCTATTAGATAATTCAGATCCCTAGTCAAATCGAGTGCTCCTGCCTTGTTTACTTTACTCTGCCGTGATTGGGTTTTAATTTTTGAACAGTTTTAAGCAAGTACAGTGAATTTCGGTTCGGTTAAGTTCGAACCGGAAAATTCGGTTCGGTTCTGACCGAACCGAAATTTTCGGTTCGGTTTTGACCGAACCGAATCGTTTGGTTTGGATCAGACCGAACCGAATTTTCCGGTTCGGACTTGACCGAACCGAAATTTTCGGTTTTTTCGGATAACCGACTCATGTCTGCTTTCTACTAAAGGTTTAACCTTCATGAAACATTTCTCCGCGAAAATAGCAATAATTGCCAGGAAAGGTCAATTTACACATACGATTAATCTCTACGACAACTCTGCTTCTCTACCTCCAATGTTCGAGTCTTTGTTGTTTTCTCGCGTAGAGTCTGGCCAATAGTTTCAAGAGATGACCTAGTTGCTTTGACTCTTACCACCTTTTTTTTTAAATTCGAGTCTTCATTAGGAGTGTCCAAAAAACTAAAATGTTTGGTGCACAGGGCAGAAAATCAATCTATATGGTCCCCTGCGAACCAGGTTTTCAAAAATTATTTTGGAGTGATGATGAAAAGTGATGTTAGGACATCTTAGTTTAGATTAGTGTAAAATCATCCCGAGAAAACATTTTTCAACTTTTCCCGTGTATCGACACCTACTTTGTCCAGGCAGCGCTTGTCAGAGGTCATATTGATATCGTGTATTCTGAGTGCTAGTCCTTATCGGTGACGAGCGATACTCAGAAAACATTTTGGCACTTTAATTTTCCCATACAATTTTGGACACCCCTAGTCTTCATTTCTTTTTTTTTCGCGAAATATCAGTTTTACCAGTTTTTCAAAGTTACAAGGGCCGATCAAGCAACAACGACTGCCAATGTCATCTCATTAACAACATCGAGAGGCCGATTAACTAAAACAAAATATGAAAAACCACTCCACCCTGGCAACCTTGAGTCGGTGTTGTGTCAGTGCGACTCATCAGCATTTAAATATTTTTGTCAACATTTCTTTCTACGTTCAAAAATACCCACAAAAAGCTATTTATTCACAATTGCCAGAACATTTTTCATATATGTCGTCGTCGTCGACTTGAATTCGATCAAGATATGCAAGTTTATTTATAAAATTCAACATTGTCACATCACACCATCATCATCGGCAATATATAAAGTATGGCAAACAACTTGTAAGTACACCTGTATTCCTCTGAAATGAGTCTTGTTTGAACAGTACAAATGTGCAGAAACAAATTGGGTGTTTCGTTTATGTTTGGGCGGATAGAACAGGGTCTCAAGGTTTAGAATAGTGAGACGACGTAGTAGTAATTAAGGTTAGCTGAAAAGTGATGCTGAGAACGTTTTGGCTACTCTGATAGGTCTTTAACCTCTCACATACGGCTATTCATCTGTTACCGATAACGACGACAAAAATAATTACAAGCTCTGCGTAATATGGTCTTTTATATAGTTAAATCCATGTTAAATAAATTGAAGTACAAGATTTGAAATCAATCAATTAAATATAATCGATGGAAGTAATAGATCCGATAATAATACTGATCATTTGCTTGCCGTCTGTGACAGGTTAACGGCGGAAAGTGAAACACGTCAATTTAAAAGTTGTTTAGGCAGCGAAAAATGTCTTACGTTACCTTCAACTTGCCTGGCAGCACAGATTTAAGTTTCATTCCTTGTTATCCTGATGTGGTATGGAAACCAAGAAGCTCTTTTGAGATAATAATTTCCCATATTTTCTTGAATTTTACTAGATTTTCCAACAATTTTCCAAATTTTCTCACAAATATTTTTTGGGAGAATTTCGGAAAATCGGGGAAAATTGAAGAAAATGTTTACCCAAAACCAGTCCCTGATGATGGGAAGAATGAGATTTTTGACGATGTGTGACAAACTAAGTCTACCCTAGCGCTCAGAAGTGACCCAAAAATCTAACGTTTGTCACCGTAGGAAAGGTAACCAGATTCCCGAATGAAAATGAAAGTCTCAATAGCCTTACATATCAAAGGACAATCGATTTGAGAGCGAGAGTGCTATGAGTGTATGTTCTACGAACATTTGACAGTTTCGCTTTTCACTAGGGTTAGACGAGATAATTGTGAAAGAGAAGCAGAAACCCAGACCGAAGAACTCTTGTCTAAAGATCCTCGCTCCATAGCCAGGGAAATATTCCGGTTTTAATGAGGAAATCATTAAAGCCATCTGAAGATGGAAGATCCCAATCTTAAGCTGAAGGTTCGAAGTCTGAGATTCGTATAAAGCAAACAGTCCCTCAGGATATGTAGGACATCCATATCCTACATTGTAGGTCTTAGATAGCCGGATAGAATATAGGTTTCAAATCATGTACATTTTGTAGGACTGATATACCACGTGGGGTAAAAATACTGTAGATAGTAATTCCGCCCGTGATCTTTAATCTATTTGCTTAAATCTTAACTAAAATACAAGTTAAATCGTATGATGAGCCATCAATGAGCCATCAATGGATATCATCAATTTAGACGCCAATTCTGTCGAGAAAAATCTACATTCAAAATCAGAGATGAAAAACAACGAGCATCTTGTTTAACGACCATTTAACTGGCCTTAAATTAGTTTGGCACATTCACGTTGTGTAACCAAATTCATTTGATTTATTTGCTCAATAAGTTTTCGTCAAATACACACTAAAATTCTCGTTAAATCAATCAACTATTCGGTATTATATAGGTAGCTCAGGTCGGTGTATGTACGTACCAAACACCTCCATGGAACCATTTTCGGACCACAAATTTACACTTTTCATTTTCGTTGATATGAAATTTAAATTAATTCACCTTCACAAATAACGTTTTTTTTTCAATCCATCTTTTGCGTTGCTAAAACGTCTGTTCATTGCATAAATCATCTTTTTGTCACGTACAATTTACCAAACAAATTTCCATCACTGAACGAAGTACACAGCGAAAATACTCATTTGCATGCTACATGCGTCGAAAATCGTACTTTTCATGTTTCAAGCACTACTTTCGACGCCCTCAGCATGTAACATCCATTACATAACTCGGGATATGAAGATGAAAAGTCGCGTTTTCGTGTGTTTATTGACCTCGGCTTCGCCTCGGATGAAAACTCCACTTTTCATCTTTGTATGCCCAGTCATGTAAAAGACTATCGTTTCATGAACGATCAATATTTACCGCAAAATACCGAAAAAAATGCCAAACATTGGCCATGAAATTATTCTCGTTGCATTTCGATTAGGGTGGATTGACGAAAGAAGAGACAAGACTTTTCGGTGTGTGCACTGAGTGCAACAATTTTGGAAAATGAGTCAATTCTGGGTTGCAAAAGACTATGGGTTGGGGGCCCATACTTAAAATCAGTCAAAAAACGCTTAAAGGGTAAATGTGACGCAAGTCCTTTATCTTACTTACAAAATAACTGATATCGCTGAGGGTGACGCGTCACAAGTGGCAGATGATTCGGCTTTCTTCCGTGTAAATTCTTTCAGTACATTTTTTAAACATTTTTCTAACTATAGTTTCCTCAACATCTGCCACTTGTGACGCAAATTTCTTTTTGTAAAACTTTCTTTCACAAATTTCTTGAGTCAATTTTTTGTTGATAAAACGTTTGCGTACGACGCACAATGCGTCACCCTCAGCGATATCAGTTATTTTGTAAGTAAGATAAAGGACTTGCGTCACATTTACCCTTTAAGGGTTTTTTGACAGATATCAGTACTTTTGTAAGTTTTAAGGATAAAGCGCCAGTTATAACATATCCAAAGTTTTTTTTAGAGACGAAGAAAGCAATTTTATATGTCCCGTAACACAAAAGATAATACCAAAATCACATTTGAAACAGGAAAATCCAACCACCCGACAATTTTCATATTTGCCACTGTTTTCTGCTTTGTCGAAGACACCAATATTCCATCTGCCATACATTTCGAAAAAAGTCCAAAAACATAAAATTGGAACACTTTTCCAGTTTTGGTCATTTCGCCTGTATTCTACTCCCAAAACTCTGAGACTTTGCCGAAGAAACCAACCTTCCATCTGCCACAGTTCACGAGATAATTCTAAAAACTGATAGTGACCAAATTTTTCCCGCTGCCTAACATACACCGAAAGTGACTAATTTTTTCCAGCTGCCCAACCATACCACACAATTACCAACAAGAAACACATCCCAAAACAACACACATGACCATCCATTTCATGCACCAAAATATACAACACACACACACACACACACACACACATACAAATGGCTTTTATATGGCATTTGTATGGAAACTTTGGGGAGCTCCAGCTCCCAAGATATGGGTTTTTTCCAACCTTTGAAAATTCCATTCTTATTTTTGGGCCATTTTTGGCCTATAACCAAAATTTCAGGAAAATCTATAGAAACGTTTAGGAGTTGCCGGATCCACTTTTCCATAGGAACTAACTAACTAACGCAGGCGAGTTCAGTTATCTGAAAAAACGAAATTTTCGAAATTTTGCTAATTTTCATACAAAAATCAATATTTCGAAGTTCAATATCTCGGCCATTTTTGAAGCTGCAGTAACGTGTGATAGCTCGTTGAACTCGTATGGATTCCTAGATTCCAGATATCCTAGTTTGAGGGTCGTTGGAGTTAAGGGGGAGAAGTAAAAAAATTGCTGTAAATGTGCTCCGCCGTCCTCAAAAAAATTTTGTTAAAACATTTTTGGTAGTGGACTTGCGTCACGCCCGCTTACTAACGTGCGGGCATGACTGAAGGCTGATTCTGGGCGGAAGAAGCGAAGTTCTGAAAGTTATGACACCTGTCAGTTCATTGAAAAGCAGTTGTCATCGAAATTTGTGTTCGTTATTTTCAACAATTTTACGACACCAAAACTGGGTTGTCATTCGACTTCGTGAGTAAGGTCAAAAGCATGACTCACCGTTTCAGCGGAAGATAATTATCGGAATATTTAAACATCCAAACCTAGCTCATATTTCAATGAAATAATAGCCCATATTCACCTTCAAACGCAGGACGAAAACCACGGAGTTGTGTAATGTAGATATTATAGACGTAGACATGCATGCATGCAACATGCAATGTATCAATAAAAAAAAAATTGTCACAGAATACGAATGTTGAAAAAAGAATTTAAAAAAATTGGCGAGTGGAGTTCCCTTTCCTTGAGAAGGTGGCGTCATTGCCAATATAATGATGTCATTCCTTCCACATTCAAACACAACTGCACAATGTTTGCATATACAATGCAGATGCATCGGTGACGTCAGTTTTGTGTGAAATATATGGTTCTCGTGCATTATGTTGAAAATAGTGATCATGGGTATTCAAGCACAACGACATAGTAATTCCTCGGTAAAATTACGTGCAAAATAAAATCAAGTTTTTGACGTACTGTTTTGCACACGTGAAAAATCCCAGTTTTGTATCTGGTCTCATTTATTGGTTTCTCTTTGTTGCCATTTAAAATTCCACACAAAATGTGACAAATCAGAGAAACGTAGAGGAACAGCAGTAACAGGCTGTTGCTGACAGCTTCAATGGGATTTTTTACGTGGGCAAAGCAGTAGATCTGAAGAACAAAAACCAATCTGGTGTCTCACAATTTTTACCTTTATTAGAAAGAACCCTGTCCCTTTCCTGAGTCAATCATTTATGGAAGATGGGAGCTAATATAATAGCTTATGTGAAGACCAATTGAACGAGAAACGTCTCCGAGTGCTACCAAACGTTACCCTCCTTGAAACCTAAACGAACATATTGCTCTTTTGACGAACTTTGAAATGTCAGGTCGAGTCTGAAGCTCACGTTTTTAAAAGTTTTACTCTAGCTACACGTGGCGACTCGTAGGAGACCCAATTCAGATATCTTTTCTATCTTCTGTCAAGTTGACAGTAGAACAAAGGAAAAAATTTGGATTAGGTCGCCTTCGCTATGTGTAGCTGCAACATTATGGTCTTTACGGTAGCATAAACATATGTAACTCAAATGCAATGGTACTGAGTACTGTCATCGTACCATTTACAACCAAGATAACTTTTTTTTTGTTGAAAAACGATCGAATGTTTGTTCCAAGTTCTCAGTCTGATGTCCTGAGCATTACTAGGAGATAGCACAGAGCCTCGGTTCCGGAATTGGTCTATAGCTATTAAATAGCATTTCAACGAAATCTGGTAAATTCCTAACTTCATAACCATTCCAGCAGCAACAAAGCGGCGACCTAGGTCACATCCGTTAAAGATTAAGCCACAACAGATACACAGCGAAATTTTATTTCACCGAAAGTGGTCATAAATTTCGTTTTTAAGCAGCCGGTTTATAACCTCAGCCAATGAAAAGATGTCAACAAAAGATCCATTCAAATGTTTTGCGTCATTTCGATCGATTTGAATTTCCGTGAAAGTAACGAAAGTTACAGCCAGCGATTTAATAAAGAAGAAGAAGAAAGAACAACCCAGAAAGACTCATAAATCAATATCGTTATACACTCTGACGAGGTGTGTTGTTTACAATTATTCAAATGTCACGGACTTTGGTTCTCGTTATCTACTTTGTAATGATTGAACCAACAAAATTGAGATGCACATAGCATAGTGCGGCAGAATTCCCCTGTGTGAAATGTTTTGTTGTCTTGCGGCCAGAAGAAGACTCATATTACAGTCGGTTTTCGCATTTTTGGGCCACAAGACAACAAATGACCGTACTGTCGTGCTGGTAATTTTTTTTTTTTGTTTCAACGCGTGCGATAATGTTCCTCGACTTCGGCTCGAAATACAACCTTCCCACACGGCTCAATAAAAAATTGTCCCAGCAAGACAGTAATGTACTACATTCTTTCTGTCGTTTGTCGTGACCTTGATTCTCTGGTTTATGGAGTTATTTGTAGTGCACTCAAAGATTTTTTTTCTCTCTCTCTTTCTCTCTCCTTCTCTCTGTGTTTTGATTTATTTGAAATCAATAAATGAAAAGGGAACAATGACTTCAAATTGCATGCAGACCGATTCGATATGGTCATTTATGGAATCGATCTTTCCAAATGTGGGAGGAATTTCAATTTTTGGTGGAATGAAAAAACAAAAAGTTTGACTGCCGGTGAGCATAACAAAATCTTGTGCATTCAAAATCCCATTACATGTGCAATATCGAACAAGCATTAACAGCAACCTTTTTTTTTCTTTTTTAACGAAGGTTACGATGATTGTATGCACAACGATTTTTTTATTTCTTCAATAAATCATGAAGTAGTTTCGAGGACGACGTTGTTATGATTGTATGTAATGGGAAAACTGGCACACACTCTACTGTACTGTTATCTGAAATTGCTTCGAGAAAATTGTTTAAAAATGGAAAAAAAACCATTACACAATCTTGTCGTATCATTGCAAGTTCGAAGTGGCATGGGTGACGGCGACATTGAAATTCAATCAAAACAGCCGATCTAAAAAAATGCACATTTTTACGTTCCACAATCGAGAATCGACATTATAAATAATTCAGTTCACAAATATTAGGTGCAGCAGAACGAACGAACGAACGAAAATATGCAACAGAAATGACATGAAAAAATATTGAATTTCAAATGAAAAATATAAATAAATTCGCTTAGCGTATAAACCAGATTGGTGACCTACCTTCAATCAATTGTTTGCATATTTTCACTTCAATTTTATTTTATTTTTTATTATTCTTTCGCAAAAAACTGCACACACATTCGGTAGAAGTTACTACTAATTAAGAAGACAAAAAGCCTCTTTTTGACACAATATATTTTACTCCGTGAGTGTTCTCATACGACGATAAAAACAAAATATAAATTTCACTCCAATATCCACTCGGTGTTTGTTTTTTTATCTTTCTTGTCAATTTCTTGAGATTATCCGCGATATATTCGGTATACGATTCGATTGGAAAGCTTATCTTCACACTTTTATCTCATTCACTCTCCGCGACTAATAACAAGTTCATTTCAACACCTCACGATATTATTCACTAAATTCAATATTTTGACATTAATCCACAATAAATTCGGTTTTTGTCATGTTGGTAGCAGCTGCAGCATAGTATGTGTGTTTTTTTGTAGCGTCAATAGCGTTTCTGGATGTCAGTCAAAAAATATTCAAATTAGCATCAGCGCCATCTGTAGGATTTTTGAGCAATGAATGTTGTTCGACCGGCCAACGGAAATTCGTTAGGTTTTCTTGGCTGGTTCCGTAGAGATTACAATAAACATAAGCTAACGCCGACCCGTGCGAAACACCTATCCGTATCAAAAGCGTGTAATATGAAACTCATCATCTCTCTCCCTTCAATCTTTTCTCTGCCGAGTAGCCAGATATGAGCTCACTCCAAGGAACCTAGCTCACGCTCCGGTGAACTGAATTTCATAAACTTTTTTCCTTTGATAGGAACGGTCCAATACCTATCTAATAAAGCGAAAGTAGTAGAAATTTGGCCGACCATTTATGCACAAATTGCTTGGCGCCCTGTGCCTGGTTCACACCAATATGGCTCTAACTCACAAGTCGTTGATCCGATTTTTACAAACTTTTTTTTGATGTTGTAAATACCTTTAATTTGACGTATCACTTTCCAGTGTACCGTTTGAGTGTCCGGAAATATCTTCGAAAAACCCTACAACATCTATTCGGCCCCAGATCGGGAGGGGTCAACCCAAAATCACTCATCTTCGAACTTAGCCTTTCTATTGA
Organism: Bradysia coprophila; assembly: GCF_014529535.1. NCBI lineage: Eukaryota > Metazoa > Arthropoda > Insecta > Diptera > Sciaridae > Bradysia > Bradysia coprophila. Next base: position 300,109 of record NW_023503648.1, on the reverse strand, counting down.
CATTACCAAACAAGAAAAAAAAAGAATTTTCAAAATCGGATACGTTTTACTCAAGTAAGAGAACCCACAGACGGACGGAATTTTTTTCCGCTGATTTGGTATCTCTGAACAACCACAATGGGCTTCCACTTACTCAGGGAGTCTATTTCAACGTGTTACAAAAGTATGCATCAACGTTTATGATCGCAGTACGTAGTACGGGTCTAAAAAGACGAGAAAAACTTCAACGTGTCAATCATTTTATTTGAAATTTTCATCTATGGGAAACTGCACGTACTCACGTACCGGTCTTCTGCACGAACAACAATATGTCCATTCGATTTCTGGAATGCCTCTTCACAGTCCACTGTCGGTTCACATGCACACACCAGCGTCAGAACACTCGACCTTTCCTTGACGATGCTAACAATTTTCGACAGTGTATGTGCATCCAAAGCAACCAACTGCAATGCTAAAAAACGCTCCAAATTTACCAACTGACGAATAACATCAGCCATGTCAAAGGTTCCACTCGGTGACGGGGAACCGTTCAGAGAGAGATTGGTTATTTGAGCCAAGCAAGCGAATTGATCAGCTTTCGGCAGACAGCAATGCTGTAACTCTAATTCTCGTAATGCTGCCAAGGATTCGAAAACTTGAAAGTCTTCGAACGCTACTCCAGTAAGTTTCGTAATTCTTAGCGATTTCAACGGTTTCAATGGTCGAAGTAAATCAGATGAGTAACTGTGCTGATTACACCCAGTTCCTACGGTTAATTTCTGCAAGTTTGGGCAACTGTCGCCAATTGTTTGCAGAATGCGCATCCAACCATTTTGATCGCATTCGAAGTCTATATCAAGCGAGTGTAGGGCCGAATGGCGTTCTATGAAAATCGAAAATGTTTCCAAAGATTGATGGTCTTGATCCGCTGAATCGGCACACTGTTCGACCATTTCAATTTTATCCTTTTGGTAGGTGAAACGTTTCAGATTTGGGAAAATATTCTCCAGAATCGTGCTGCAGTCTTTAACACGGGTCACGTCTAATTCCACCAGTGAGTCGAGTTCTTCGAATGTTGACTTATTCCCTTCGATAGAAACGGACGACAGGGACAGGGTATTCAGTCGCTTAAAAACAGGTTTCAAATCTTCGGCTAGGGTTGCAGAAATACTGAGATGTATAAGGCACAGACTTTTCAACACGTCCTCACAATGCATTACGATCAGACTAAATAGAAAGCCATCCTGTCGCTCGGTGTTACCGATAACAAAAACAGTCGACAAACACGATCCGAAATTCCTGAATATCGTTTCAATATCACTTCGTTTGTCTGTTTTGTGTTCGAATTTAGCCGACTTAAAGGAGCTGTACCGTGCCCCGTTAAAGCATATTGTTTTTCCGACAATGTACTGAGCAATTGACCGGAAGCGTTTACAAGTAGCCGCAATCGAACACATATCCATCAGATCGAATGATCTCATCGCAAATATTTCGAAGAGACAATCGTCGGGCATATTTTGGAGCTGAGTGCCAGTGTTGATGTTCAATGATTCGGCCAGTGTTTTCTCCTGACCATCATTTGTCTGAAAGATCAAATGTAAGCAATGGAATCGATGAGTAAGTAAAACAATTGAAATACTTTTACGAGCTGCAGAAACCGACCATTAACTTGCTTGTCCATTTTGAGACTATTAAGTTTTTGTGCTATCCGCGAACAATACAAAATCAAAAGAGAAAACGACTTATCTTTCTCTCATTGACGATAAACTAATTATGAGTTCACAAAAGATATCGAAGGAATGGCAGCAGACTTCTTCGTGCATACGTTAGTCATCTGTTATTATCAACAACGATGCCACAGTGTATGGTACTTTACTTTGTCCCATGGCATGAAAAGTATTCATTCAGCTGACCCAAAATTAATCGGATTTCATTTACTTCTACGAATACAGGATGCTTGATCGTCCATGCAATTTTTCAATTGTACCAACGCACTCCAAGCATGAGTGGTACTTTAAATCAAGGTTTTATAAGAATTGAAGTTAATTGCGGCTTGTCAACTTTTGGCACCCTGGACTTTACTTAAATAGTCGTGGAATACCTCCAAATAAATTTCTAAAAATCTAGAATTCCGTTTTGGATTTTTAGAAATTTATTTGGAGGTGATTTTTCAGTGGTTGGACTAAGCCTAACCCGTCCTTTACTTCTATATACTCAGTGAAGAGTATAACCTGAAGTGAATCACAGCGAGCTGGCGTTCCCCTTCTTCATCACACAGCTGAAATGCCTATCTAAATGAAGCTAAAAACAAAAATAAAATAAAATAAATTAGAAACAAACAGAGTTTAAACACTCTTCCCTTACCCTGGACTCACGTTAAGTGAATGAATTGAGAAAAAGAAGGCTGTTTCGACCAGGAGAACTAGCGACGGTCCAAAAGCCAGAGTGGACTGACGATTTAAGTAAAGTCCAGGGTGCCGAAAGTTGACAAGCCGCAATTAACTTCAATGTAATTAGTAACTAGGACCCACCTTTTGAGCGGGTCAGCTCCCTTGATTGACACTTTTCTAAATGTATTTTTGACGTATTCATTAAAAACTTGTCACATTTAATACATAATATATTTACTATATTAATGACTCCACGCAAATGACAGTAAAATTTGACAAAAAAAAATTCTTGGAAACTATCGAGCGTAAGGTGGAATGATTTTTGACCACTTTTTGAGCTCTCAATTTTCTTATAAATTTTCAAGATTTTCAATCAACCTCAAATCATAAATAAAATATGATTCGTGTAGATTACGGCCAGAGCGAAGCGTATGAGCGTATGAGCTCGTATGAGCTGTCTATTATTCTGTTTGATTGCCTTTTTGTTACATCAGAGTAGATGCGAAGTTTGTTTTGTGACTTTTTCTCAAAATAAAAAAGTGCGATAGATGTTCTTCTATTAAAATTCTGCGTAAAAAAGGAAGTCCTCCGGTACTTAATATACCTTCACATGGTAATAAATGAACTTTATTAGTTTTTGATTGATCGTTAAAAATAACTCAGTTTACCAATATTTTCGGTAAATTGGTACCAATTTCGACTCTATAATGGTAAAGGGATTAAAAATATTCGTAAAAGGAAAAATTTATTGGTAGACCGAGAAAAAATATTCCCTCGGTTTCCCTCCCATTAACAAAACCTTCAATCGTGAATAAAATGTCACGACTCGTGTGAATGACGGCCCTCGCTTCGCAATGGCCGCAAACTTCACACTCGTAAAATTTTTACAATATTCTCTTTGATTCATTTAATTCCATGTATTTTAAAAAAACCTGCAAAAATTAGTTGAGATAATTCATCTTATATTTCCTACAAAAATTTAATTTATTTAATAAAATTTCTTACAGTCAAAGGCAGACAATTTTCAGCATAAATTAGCTTCAGCTGTTTTTCAGCTGATCCATACAAAGAATCACAACCGTTTATACGTCTTTATACGGTTTTACCACTATCATGCGCGTGCGTGTAGCAGCTTCAACCGTATGAACAAGAAAAACCAGTTTTGATTGTATGTGTGGATCAGCTGAAAAACAGCTGAAGCAAATTTATGCTGAAAATTGACTGCCTTTGACTGTACACTTCTTAATCAAAGTGTGCTAATTTGATAACAGGCATTTTGCTGGCGTAAGATGTGGTTGTAAAGGGAGTAAAAAACTACCTACTTGATGAATGACAAACAAATTGATAGTCAACTATCAAGTTGCTATTCAACTATCAAATTTGTTAGTCAACTATCAAGATGTTAGTAGTTCACTAGCAAGAGATGTTTACTACACGTTAGAAGATGGGCATCGAATGATGAAATTATTCTTTCTACAAGTTTTTCATGCACATCGAAAACAAACTTATATGATTTAGATTTACCCACACTACCAAACCAAATCAAATTTCATCAAAGTAATCTTTTTTAATTGATACTATGATCAACAGTATAAAATCCCGTTTTTCTCGGATAGCTTCCAGATCCCTAGTCCTACATAGCCCATCTTCGAAATTAGCCTCGGGATTTTAATTCCACGTATTTAAAAAAAGAATCATCCAAATTGGTTGAGAATTACTCAAGTTATCGTGCCTTCAACGATTTTTTGTTACCCACATTTAACGTTTTTCATAGCATTTCATACATTTTCAATCACAGTGAACCTTTTTGTTACCCACATTTTTCGGTATTTTCTGGTGTAAGACCCTGACTTTCAGTCAAGGGAATTAAATGAGTGGCGATCATTATTGACTAATTCAATAAATTACGAGTGGCAACAACTTTGATTCGCCAAAAATTTGATAACGACAAATCAGAGAATTTTCCGGCGATTAACGTTGATGCAAAAGTATGATTATGATCATCAAATTAAACTTGCGACGGTTGACTTACTGCATCATTGGATTAATAATCATCCAAGTGTTAGATTAAAAGCATGATGTTATCAATATTTATTAAGTATCCGACTGAAAGATAATCACCCAAAAATTTCGAATATAAACATTATGGCGTTTAACGATTATGTACTTGAAGAGGATTTTTATCATTACAGTACAGTGATTTCATCTTTTTTTTTATTTATCAGACTTTTAAAAGTCATCTCAATGTTCTGCTGAGGGTTTTGCATTACCTTCAGTGTTCATATACTTTTGGTATGAAGTAAGTTGTTGAAAGGAATGAATGTACAAACCAGGTATGGTCTGTTCATACAAACCGAAGGACATTGCGATTTCATATAAACAAGCTCACCTCTCATGAGAGGAGAGTTTGTTTATATAAAATACAAAGTTTGACATTCGACCATACCTTGTGTTGACGTTCATTGGTTGAAAGACGTTGTTTTTGTAAAAGTCCTGAAAGAACAGGTTCAGATCAGGTTTCCAGTTGATCACGAAGACTGTGGAATCAACATTTTCCTGTGGCGCCAACCAATGAAAGTAGAAACCAGGTATGGTCTGTCCATACAAACCGGAGGGAATAGCGATTTCATATTAAGAAAACTCACCTTTCAATGATTTTCATTGAGAGGCGAGTTTGTTTATAAGAAATCGCTATTTCCTCATCTCCGTACAAATTTTGACATTACCTATAGAGTACACTTTCATTAGGTGACTAACTATAGGTTTGTTCCAAGACTGTATGAATGTATGAATGTATGAATCTGTATGACTGTATGAATCTTCTTGTTCGTTAAGCGACTTGAGATTTCTAGAAAATAGAAGTTGAAGGACCCATAAGGAATGATCAGTTGATAGGAACTGACCTCTAATTACCTCAAGAATGACATAAATCCAGAAAAACATGAAAAAAATCCGACACAAATGCGATAAATCTATAGGTTCTAGAGCTGGGAAGACTATTAAACATCAGGAAGGTACTTAACACGAATGGAATGTATATGGAGCAGTAAGTTATCACCATTTAAAACACTTCTGGTGTTAAATCGTCGAATTGAAAGTAGTTAAGTGCAAAAATAAGGTTTTTTTTACGGGTTATACAAATTTGGGTATTGAAGGAAGGGTATCCACAACATTCTGAGCTAGTTTTGTGACTAGGATTCAATTCTAAAATGATGTGGACAGGCTATTTTTCGAAATTCATCAGCAAATAAATACTAAATAATGTTGGAAAATAACAGTTCTAGGAGTCGTGGAAATCCTGGCTTATATCTCGACATCCAGAAAACGGCGTGAAGCCCGCCGGGCAGCATTGACTTAAGCTTTCCAAAAAGCCATCATTTAATGAAATCAGTTTCGAATTGACCGTGAGAGGTGACCTCAAAGTTTAGGAATTTTCCTGGTCATTTTTTTGTTAAGATTCCTATATCGACGCCATTTTGTCTTACAGAAAAAAAAAGTTGTTCCACGAAATGTTGGTATTGAATCAAGCTTTCAAGGAAAAAACGAATTTTTGAATAAAGTTGTCCCGTTCGGTAGATATTTGATTTTTAATTTTTTCATCTAAACACCGGTTTTCCGGCCGGAAAAGTCATTTTCTATTTTCCAGAAAAAAAATTAGTTCCACAGTTTTTCATGCTCAATCACATGAGATAACGAAAAAAATCGAAAAACTTAAAGCGAGCGGATTGACCCAAGGGGCTGCACTATGTGTGCAATGCACAGATAATTTTCTATTTAATTTCTTGTATTTTTCTAGATCTATCAATCTAGTGCGCAGTTGTGTTGTCACAGAAATCTAAAACTGTCACAGAAAAAACAGGTAACGACATTTCTGAATTGATCACGAAGGCAGTGGCGTCATCTGGGTTTGTGAAAGTCTATATAACGATTTTAACTTCACAAAAATTTCAAAAGTTGACTTTTCACACAATTCACACCAAGCATGAGTGCCACTCTAAATCAAGGTTCTGAAAGAACGGGTTAAGACAACTCTGAGTTGATCACGAGGGCGGTGACACACAATTGCGTCAACGGCTGCGATGTTTATATGTAAAATGGAACTTAACAAAAACAAAATTCTGAATTTTCGAGATAAATATTTTCTTCAAGTTGATTTCTCGCACTATCTGTTTATAAAATTTGGTGTCAACCGCCTTCGGGGTTGTCTTAACCTGTTCTTTCAGAACTTTGCTCTAAATAGGGTACTGAAACACCCACAAATGTAAAAAACAACTTCACACAAAAATAAAGTACTCTATTTGACAGCTGTCGACTATGACCACTTTTGCTTGAAGTGCGTTGTGTAAATACTTTCGACGTAGTGATACTGTGTTGTAGCGTAAGTTCAGTGTGACGGTACGATTTTATGAATGTCGGCAATCCCTTTTCTATCGATAACAATAAATTCGAAATTTGCGCTGCAAATGCTGGTGAAAAACTCAACGAAAACAAAGCTGCTACAAAATAAAATTATTTGACTGTGGTGACACCTACCAGAATTTATTTTGAATGCATATTGTTTGAATTTGACTTATAAACCGCCATTACGATCAAACAGCCGAAAAAATCTTTTATATTTTGTTGTTAATGGGCGTACCAGCCAATTGTGTAACAGTTTTTTTTCTGATTTTTTTTTAAATTTGTAAATCCGTCGAGGTTTTAGTTTTTAAGTCAATGTAAAATATGGAGTTTTTGAATTGGAAAAACATTCTGCTCGAATGGGTGAGTGGAATCAAAGTCCATTGTTTGTGTGTTTGTTCTCGACCGGTGGCTGAAATGTTTTTTTTTGTTGAACCAAAAAGGCAAATCGTCTGAACTATCTTGGACGGGCGCACTACAGTCTGAATATGGTGGAAATTGAAGCGTTCTACGGTGAATTCCGAACGAATGTAACATCGAAAGATATTGCGTCAAAGAAATTGGATTCCTTTATGACAAGTATAACGGTCACGATCGGTATTATGTTCAATGTTAATACGAAACGTCCTTGACATTCAGGTTACTTTCCCGAATTTCATCCGAGTTGGACCAACGAGGGCAAAATGTCTCCCGACGACTATGTGTTCGGCTTCTCGCTGCTGATGTACTTCGCTTGCGTAAAGCACCCGGACGTAAACATTCAAAGAATATGTAAGGAAATGCAAGAGGAGTCACAGTTGGTCGTGGGGGCATTTTTGAAAAATCTATTAGACAGCAATTCGTTCAGCCGGGAAACCATCAAATGTGTCATTGAATCCTCAGGTATGTTGCGTGTTAGAAACATCAGCGCATCACAATATTTGCAATATTTTGTGTGTAGCTCCGGCCAAACTGTCCGACTATGTGTTGGCATTGAGTCCGACCAAAATCAGCGAAACGAACATGTGTCTGGCGACACCGAAATCGAAAATTCTGAACGAGTGGAATGCCGAAAATCGGCAATTGAAGGCACAGGTGGAAACCGAGCGTTTCGAGAGAGGATTTTTGGAATCGCTGCTGAAGAAGAAGGAAGAGGAAATAAGTGATCTGCGTAAGCAAGCTTGAATTGCATTGTTGGCAGCCTTGGCATTTACCAGTAAAATTTGGATTTTCATTTCAGATCAGGAACGCAGGAAGTTCCAGTCAGACATTCAACAGCTCAAATCGAAATTGACCGATAAAGATACCGAAAACATCCCGGTCAATTACAACGATTCACAGATGGAAATGGTAAGTGACGATATACCCAGCCGAAACGCCAATTTTCTCCAATTTTCCTAGTCAAAGCATCCCAAGACTTTTAAACCTCCAAAACGTAGTCCCACTTTGGTGCGGTTTTTGGTGTGGATGGGGTGTAGAAGATGTGAGATTTCACTTTTGTAAGATAGGTACAGCGAAAACTGTTATGTACAGAGTGATACCTGAAGCTTAGGATAGTTTCTTCCTTAATTTGAAGACACTGGAAGCTTTCACGGTCAAAAGGACATCAGCTCTTGATGTTAAGTGAAAGCTCTGGCAACCGTTTGAAATTCACAATTTGTAGAAAAGTGCGCAGAAGCTAGGAGTCACCCAAAAGGGTCTTTCCAGTTTTTTTATGAACGACGGACATTATAAAAATTTTCGCCTTTTGATGGGGAGCCAGCCATGAAGACCACGATGGTTAAGACTTATGCTAATTGTATTCTATACAAAGGTTGTTGTTCTGGAATTACTGTTTTGCCTGTAACTGTAACATCGACCACATTGAAAGACTGACGCTCAAATCTTCAATTACACATCGCATATGACATTCTCCGACTCTTGAAGCATATGGACAATTTTCCGACCACTGTCGTCGCTGAAGCGTCGTTCAGTTAACGCTTCTCACATTTTTACCATATATCGACTTTTCACCTTATCGACCATACGTACCCATTCTACCATTAATTTGTACTCATTCGACTATTTGTACCCATTGGGCCATTTGTACCCATTGGACCATTTGTACCCATTGGACCATTTGTACCCATTGTACCATTTGTACCCATTGGACCATTTGTACCCATTGGACCTTTTGTACCAATTGTACCCATTGGACCATTTGTACCCATTCTATCGTTTGTATCAATTCGACCAGTTTCCATCGTGAGTGATTTTCACCAACTCTTATATGTCAATCGACTGCCGATTGACTTTACCGACATGTATATAATATTTTCTTTATTTTTACTGAAAATGCATGACCATTTTACATGTGATGAGTATTTACATGTTTTATAATTTGTAAACTTCATCTAGCTGATTGTTCATTTTTCAAATCCATTTTTGCATTCGACTTGAATAATTGAACTTTTGCTGACCGACTTTCGGCTTTGCCATTGAAACCAAACCTTTGTCTACTGACTTTCAGCTTGACCTTTAACACCATTTGTCTACCAACTTTCAACTTAACCATTCACACCCTTGTCTACCAACCTTCGGCTTGGCCGCTATCGTTAGCATGGTCAGTCTGGCTCAAAAAAGCCCTTCGAGCGATGTACGAAGAAAATGTGTAAAAAGCCCCTCATCGTTGGAGCTGCCGTTGCCTTCAATCAGAACAAACATTTTTCGTCTTAAGTGCAACGATATCGCATGTCGGGTTCAAACCGTGCCTTTAAATAAGAAACTGAGATGTATAACTGGACTCGAGGTGTAACTACTGCTCTACGTCATGTCCGAGTTATTCTTCTAAAGCTTCCATTAAAATACCATAGAGCTACCTAGAGGAATTATGAACCGAAATTCATTGAAAAATTACACACACCACTAACACGAAATAAAATACTGACTGAACGCACAGTTGTTGTAGTTTCCGATTTTTCTAGTTTTCACTTGGCACATAGAATGCTCTGCCATGCAATCCAATCACAGCAGGCAAATTATTTTCAATCGAAAGTCGACCTAATCTTAATTCAATTGCTCTTTTCGGATAATTCTTTTTGATTTGAAATTTCGTTATTCCCATTTTTTTCTATTTGATTAAACCGATTCGAACCGATCAACATTCCAAAAACCCTAAAACGATGGCATGCTCTACAACAAAAGTATGAAACCAGAAATATGCCCGTTACCCGTTACGAGTCTCAGTGCTTTTCCCATTTTCTTTCAATTCGATTTCATTTCCAGCTTAAACGTCGCCTGCGCAAAGACATTGCCGACAAAGATGCCGAAATCAGTAAGCTACAGACCAAGGTGGACGACCTTATCACCGCCAAACAGCATTACGCCGAAAAACTATCGCTCGTCGAATCGCAGTACAATAACTCGATTGAATGTTCAGCCGAAACTGGCCGATAAGTTGGAGCAACTAACCGAAACTTGTGACAAACAGCAGGAACATATCAAAGGGCTGGAGATCAACATCAAGGAATACCAGAAATACTTCAACGAGTCCAGCTCCAAGGGTAATTCGCTTGAAACGTCGTCGGACAATCTCGAAGATTCGTTTGCATTAGCCATGGCTAGTTTGGCAGGTGAGTGGTTCGTTGAGTGTGTGCGATCTACCACAAACCAATTGTCCGTCTTATAGATCGCAGTACGTCCAGTCCGGAGAACATGGGTCAGGTGGTGGATATGCAGCTGCGCGAACAGATAGCGCTGTATGAGAGTCTTCAGGAGAAATGCATTAGAATCGAGGAGGAGAACAGCCGACTGAGAGAGCAGATAGAGGAACACATTCAGCGAACGTCTGTGTTGGAGTTACAGTGTCGTGACGCTGTGGAGGAGAAAAAGATTATTGCTCAACGTGCCGAAAAGGAAAGTGCAGAACTCACTGCCGTATCGGAAGAATTGAATTTGAACGCAACGAAACTACAGGCACTTCGATCGGAATTGGATTCGTTGACTTCAACGGTGAACGAGAACCATCAAACAATTGAAATCTTGAACGATGCAAAGTCATCGTTGGAACAGCAGTTGATTGTCCGAGAAAATGAAGTTCTTGAGGTTCGAGTTCAGTTGGAAGCTGCAAATGTCAAATTGGAGGCGGCCGAATCGATACGTTCGGATCTTGTTTCGCAGCATGAGGAAGTTCTTCGGCAGAAGGATGTGACATTGGCGGAAGTAGAAACTGAAAAGCACAGTCTGACCGATCAACTCAATGCTCTTACGTCTCGTCTGGCCAACGTCGAAGAAATCCACGAGAAACGGCAAACGCAGATGGAAAAGGAAACAGAGGAACTTGACGCTGAACTACGGTGAGTAAATCTCCTTTGCACATTCCGACACTTTACGGTGTCAAGTCGACCATTTGGTTGACCCATTTCCTTTGCTCTTTCAGTAAAACGATCGGCGAACTGACCAACTGCCAAACGGATCGCGATTCACTTCAACAAACTGTTACCGATTTAACGGATCAGATTGCAATTCTCAGCGCGGAACGCCAAACCATTGATTCACAGCTGGCAGATCTGACTGCAACCAACGAACAAGTGGTATCATCGTTGGCACAGCAGTTGAATGTTTGCGAAAATGAAGTTGCCGTGGTTCGAATTCAGCTTGAGGCTGCAAAAGCCAAATTGGAAGCGGCCGAATCGATGCGTTCGGATCTTGTTTCGCAGCATGGGGAACTTCTTCACCAGAAGAATGAGACGTTGGCGGAATTAGAAACTGAAAAGCACAATCTGACCGATCAACTCAATGCACTTACGTCCAGTCTGTCCAACGCCGAAGAAATCCTCGAGAAACGGCAAACGCAGAACGCAGAGCTTGTCCAGACGATGGATAGGGAAGTGGAGAAACTTGGCGCTGAGCTTCGGTGAGTAAATCTTGTTTGCACATTCTGACAGCAGTCGAGAGTCGACGATTCGGTTGACCCATTTCCTTTGCTCTTCCAGTAAAACGATCGGCGAACTGACCAACTGTCAAACGGATCGCGATTCACTTCAACAAACTGTAGCTGATTTAACGGATCAGATTGCAATTCTCAGCACGGAACGCCAAACCGTTGATTCACAGCTGGCAGACTTGACTTCAACCTACGAACAAGTGGTATCATCGTTGGAACTGCAGTTGAATCTCAGCGAAAATGAAGTTGCCGTGGTTCGAGTTCAGCTGGAGGCTGCAAATGCCAAATTGGAAACGGCCGAATCGATGCGTTCGGATCTTGTTTCGCAGCATGAGGAACTGCTTCGTCAGAAGGATGTGACGTTGGCGGAGTTAGAAACTGAAAAGCACAGACTGACCGATCAACTCAATGCTCTTACGTCTCGTCTGGCCAACGTCGAAGAAATCCACGAGAAACGGCAAACGCAGATTGAAAAGGCAAACGGAGGAATTTGACGCTGAACTACGGTGAGTAAATCTCCTTTGCACATTCCGACACTTTACGGTATCAAATCGACTATTCGGTTGACCCATTCCCTTTGCTCTTCCAGTAAAACGATCAGCGAACTGACCGACTGTCAAACGGATCGCGACTCACTTCAACAAACTGTTGCCGATTTAACGGATCAGATTGCAATTCTCAGCGCGGAACGCCAAACCATTGATTCACAGCTGGCAGATCTGACTGCAACCAACGAACAAGTGATATCTGACAGAGACCAATTACGCGATGAATTAACCGCACTCGAAACGGAACGCATTGAACTTGAAAGCTCGGCTAAACACAATTGAAAGCAGCCGTGCCGATTTGGAAGCGCAGCTGCTTCAATCTGAAGATGAGAAGGAGAAATTGTTCCTCAATCTGCAGGAGAAAATCGACGAGGCCGAAGCCACCGAATTAACAGTGAAAGAATGGTCACGGCGATGCGAAAGCGAAGCAGCTAAATACCAAACTGCAGTGAAGACAAATGAATTGGCTTGCGAAGCATACGAGAAACAGATCAGCGATCTAACGAATGCAGTCTCCGAACTTACCGCCGGCAAAGAAAATTTGACTGAAGGCCAGAGTGATCTGCGCAAAGAGGCGTCCCACATGAGAATGGAGCTGGAAACTATGCGCATCGTAGGCGAACAACACACCAACGAGAAAAAACAGTTTTTGGCGACGATCGAAGAGCTGACGGTCTCTAAAAACTCCAACGAAGCGGAGGTGCGTCAACTCCAACAAAAATTAAACGAATCGAACGATGAGTACGTTAAGCTGGTTGGACAGTGCAATGCCTTAGAAACTGAAAATCGAAGGCTGCAGAAGTCTGTGGAAGACCTTGAGAGCAAACGGGATGCACTCATAAGTGAACTCGATGTTGCCGAACGCGAAGTGGCTGACACTCACAAGCATTTACATCAGAAAGGTCAGGAAGTCAACGAACTGTCGACGGCGATTGATCAATTGAAGTCCGAATCGGCGACAAGTCTTGCAGATAAAGCAAATGTTGAAGCTGAGTTGCAGCACAATGTGGATCTCGTGAAGCAGTTGAGCAAAGAGCTTGAAGACAACAAAAAGGATCTGGTCGAAAAAACACAATTGGTGGACTTACTACGGGACCAAGTGGAGACATTGAAAGTTTCGGAAGGCTCGATGATAACCAAGAGTACCGAATTGTCGGAGAACTATGAGGCGCTGGTCACAAAATTGGAATTGGCTGAAAGTTCTAAAGATTCTCTAAGTCTCCAATGCACTTCACTGAACGAGGAACTGAAGGCAGTCCAGGACAAGTGCAATGAAATGGAAAATAAATTCGCTGAACGGAACTTACATGCAAGTGCACAAGCTGATCAAGTCAAATCATTGGAGATGCAAGTGGATTCGTTGAAGAATGAAATGTCGTCGATGTCTGAGGTGAGTCAAACAAATCGTCTGTTAAGAAGACCCAAATCGTCAACTTCTGATCTATTTTTGCAGGTCGCTGCTCGTAAGCAGTCCGAACTGAATGCAATGTTGCGAACGAGCCAGGAAGAGATGGCTGCAAATTCGTCGAAAGCCGATGCTAAGATCGAGGAATTGAAGCTGTCCATAACCGAATTGACCGTTCAGAACGAGAGTCTGTCGGTTGCCAATGCCGAACTCAGCCGTCAACTGTCGCACAGCAAAATCGAGTTCGAATCGTACCAACGGAGCACCGATTATAAAGCGGAAATCGAAGCGCTGGCTCACAGCAAGGAGACTTTAAGTGCGCAAGTCAACGATCTGACCAGTGAAACGAAAAAATTGGCGGAAGACCTTGCACAGGCCAGACGTGAAAATGTTTCGTTGACCGACGAGAATATTGACTTGGCCACGGAAATCGAAAAGGTTCGCACAGAATATGCGGATAGCGAGTCATCGAACCGAGACAAGATCAATTCGCTGAAATCGGAGCTGAATCGGTTGGAAACGGCCAATTCGTCAAATCATCGCCGAATCGATGATCTGCAGAAATCCGTCGAGGCGAGGTCGAACGACAGTGGCGCCAAGGATAAGTGTGCCAAATTGGAGGCGGATTTACAAGTGGCTCTGGCCGACCTCGAGACAAAGATCCAGGAGTGTCGTGAGGGTCAAGAAATTCACGCACAGCTGGTCCACGACAATAAAATTCTGTCGGCAAAATTGACCCAACATCGGAAAGTGACTGCGGAGCAAGAAGAGGCCTGGCTGAAGGAACGAACGGAATTGATGGAACAGAGGGAGAAATCGTGTACGGAAATCCGTTTCGAGTTGGAAGGCAAGCTGAGCAAAATGAAGGAGAGAATGGTGAGTTGAATATTCATCACATTGCATGTCTCGTTTCATTTGTGTTGTTCCGTTGAGTGTAGAATGCCAGTGACCAGGTTCGATTACTAATTCTTTGTGTTTATGGTCCAGTCAAAGTCAGCCTCCCCAATCTTATGCACAATTTTCTCGGAACAATTCCAATTGTTGGCTTTGTACCGAAGTGTTCAGTGAGCAAAAGGGTCGTTTGATAAATTTTTATAAGATTGCTCGAGTACGAGCCCGTGCACGGTCACTAGAGATACCGAAAAGTAAAGAAATGGTTGTCATCGCGATAAATTGAAAAAATAATCGAAATTCCAAGTTGGGAGGTGCGGGACAACAGGAAGTTTTGCTTGCTTTCTCGTCAGTAAACTGTTGTACAAACCGGATTTTCTTAAAAATTAAATACGGATCGTCTCGTCTTTACCTTTCGGTTGACACATCCGCACACGATATTTGAAGGAACACATCCAGAGACATGCTGGAAAAACTAGTGAAGAACTGGCAAAACACGCTCGCTGGTTTTCCTCGCCTTCTCGCCAATAGCTACTGATCGACCAACTCGATTTCTTTTTTGATGTTGGGTGTCAAAACCGTCAGCAAATTTGCCTGTTTCCCTTGTGCTATGTGTCAATGAAAGGTATTGACGAGAGATGAACAAAATATTTAATTTTTAAGAAATTCCGATTTGTACAACAGTTGCTATTGGCGACAAAGCATGTTTCCTACTTTTCATGCTTTCCCGCGCCTCTTTTAACAAAAACAGTGAAGCGATTGTGGTTGGTTCGGTGGGCTGGCAATTAAATGAGCAAAGGAAAGCCGCAACCGTTTATCACATCCACGTATCACATTCGAATTATTGCCGAGATTTCTATGAGGCATTCGAGACAAGTCAGCCTGACCCGCGTTGTACCCGTTTCGAGCCTTATTTTGGTATGAGAATGAATTGTGAAAGGCTTTCAGATTGTTCACAGAGGTGCGGGAAAACATGAAAAGTCGGAAAATACGTAGTTTTGCTTGCTTTCGCTGCAACAGCTACTGTTGTGCAAACCAGATTTTCTTACAAAATAAATGTTTTGTTTCGTCTCGTCTCCACCTTTAATTTGACATATCGCACACGACTTTTGAGCGAAAACATCTTGAGACATGCTGGAAAAACTAGTGAAAAACAGGCTAAACAAAACAGAAACAATGTTCCCTGTAACTTGACTCCAAACTACCGTCGCTGTTTCGAAGTATTTCCCGTTGAGTCGCGACAACGATTATATGAGAAAGTTTGGTTGTCGCGACTGTTTTGAGACCCAACATAAAAAATTGAAGTTTTACGTTGTTTACCTCTGCTTTGCGTGTCCACCTAACCTTCTAGCGTATAACCGTTGTCGCGACTCAACGCGAAGTGCTCCAAAACAGCGACGGTAGTTTGGAGTCAAGTTCCAGAATGCGACTGTTTGTCATGAGATAGACCTTTTGCACTAGTTTTTCCATCATGCCTCTGGATGTTTTCGCTCAAAAATGGTGTGCGATATGTCAAATGAAAGGTATTGACGAGACGAATCAGAAGGTTACAGTTTTTTACACCTTCCTGTTGACGTGATTCAAAGAGACACAATTTGAAAAATGTCTTCAAAGTTTAGGTAAATATTCGTTGAGATACGCGAAACCGACTAGGTATACCGTTCATCTTCATTAGCCGCTTCAGTTAGACTGACGAAGTGTTTTCTACTAAAGTATCGAAAAACTTCCCTTGATATCATCAGACCATTCGAAACGAAGTAAAATCAATGAAAATTCATTTTTCCTATAATTCGCTAATTGGTCACGTCTGCAATTGGATAGATATCCATTTTTAACGACACGTCATCTGCTTTTAACCCTTACAAGCTTGAAGCAATATCTCTCATCTAATTCTGACCTGTTGTTTCATTTACTCAAATAGAAATCGAGCAATTCAAATGGTTATGTAAAGTTGAGTGTAGCGTTGTTGTTCCATGCCATAACATTAGTCACATGCTTCCTTTTGATGACGTGTGTGCTAAAGAAAAACAATTTGGTGGTGGACATAAGAGAGATGAGCCCAAGTACGTTTTGAAAATTCGGCACGGCCTGTGTTTGACACAATATTATTTTTTTGATTTTGTTGTTGTTATAAATACAATTTATTTGTTAATCGAACCTGTCTTCTGTGTTCTTATTTTTGTTGAAGTCCAATGTCTGTTCAATGAAGATTCTACAATCATCGATAAAATAGCTGCAAAAATGATTGAACTTTGAACCAACGGTGACAATAGAAAGAAGAACTATGCTGAAACCAAATCGAAACGTTTTGCTTGCATGAAGCCTGTCTAACTAATTTTGAATTCAATGCATTACTTCAAACTCGGCCATTTCAATCCCTACAATTTTAACTTGGATATTTGAAGAGCTCATGAACTCAGTCCCAAAACCCACAGCCATAATCATCGAGTGGATTAGACTCATTGTCTAATTAGAGACACTATAAAGGAGATTGTCAATAGTAGGGAAAAGTGTTTAAGAGACTGACGTACTCTATGATGACGGATGAGTTCTTGCTAGTTTGACTGTAATGTTTCCATAGCAAACATTTTCTTAAATTCAATTTGAAATTCAAAAATGTGATCAATTTCCATACCGGAATTTTCATTGTAGCCGATTTCCTCCATCCTCGAAAGGTATACGAGTGACGGTTGACATTTTGAAAGAAAACTGACAGATCGTAGAGAGGTCAACTGCTCAGAAATTACGTTTCCCGCGATACTTACGATAGGATAGGATAAAATGGGCTCAGCTACGAACACGAAGACGTAATTCATGCAATCAAATATTGTTTTGGGAGAGTAGTTTCTTACAGAGTTAGCTTAGATGGCATTGAATGTTCTTGCTCGGACTGTTATGAAAGTTATGACGTTTCGAGAGAGGATTGTTTTAAATGTCAATCGTGTACAATTCTTTTAAGAGTTACGACTACAGAGAGGTACAACTCTACAGAGAGTTACAACTCTACAGAGAGTTACAACTCTACAGAGAGTTACAACTCTACAGAGAGTTACAACTCTACAGAGAGTTACAACTCTACAGAGAGTTACAACTCTACAGAGAGTTACAACTCTACAGAGAGTTACAACTCTACAGAGAGTTACAACTCTACAGAGAGTTACAACTCTACAGAGAGTTACAACTCTACAGAGAGTTACAACTCTACAGAGAGTTACAACTCTACAGAGAGTTACAACTCTACAGAGAGTTACAACTCTACAGAGAGTTACAACTCTACAGAGAGTTACAACTCTACAGAGAGTTACAACTCTACAGAGAGTTACAACTCTACAGAGAGTTACAACTCTACATAGAGTAAATACAAGAGTTACAACTCTACATAGAGTTACAACTCTACATAGAGTTACAACTCTACATAGAGTTACAACTCTACATAGAGTTACAACTCTACATAGAGTTACAACTCTACAGAGTACATAAGAGTTACAACTCTACAGAGAGTTACAACTCTACAGAGAGTTACAACTCTACAGAGAGTTACAACTCTACAGAGAGTTACAACTCTACAGAGAGTTACAACTCTACAGAGAGTTACAACTCTACAGAGAGTTACAACTCTACAGAGAGTTACAACTACAAGAGTTACAACTCTACAGAGAGTTACAACTCTACAGAATACAACCAAGAGAGTTACAACTCTACAGAGAGTTACAACTCTACAGAGAGTTACAACTCTACAGAGAGTTACAACTCTACAGAGAGTTACAACTCTACCATGGGTTACAGCTCTTCGAAGGTTAGAACGTCTGGAGGGTTATACCTTCTCGAAAGCAAGATTTAAAGACTTCCAAGGAATACATTTCCTCGACAAGTCTGAACGTCATTGTTTCATATAGCCACATGGGTAGGTAGCCTCATTCCCAAGCTTTATTAAGAAAATGTAGCTGACATCCAGTCATTTTCATTATCCGACGCAGCTGGAATTCACACATCAGATTGAATGATTGTTTAACCAGTGTACCTGTACAGTTTGGACGAATTATTGTTTCCGAAATGTCCTGTTTTTGGGGGATTCAAAATGCTTGATCTAAACATTAACTCGATGTTGACTATCGCCCGGTTTTTCATATCGCTCGCCATTTTCCATCCGAATTGCAGAAACATATCTACAACGAAGAAACCAGCAGATCGAAGGAGAAGCAAGAAAAGCAAGAACGAGAGCTGACAAACTACAAGCAGCAATGTCAACTGCTCAACGAAAAGATTGAAAAATACGTTGCCCATGTGCAATCCATTTCGACACAGGTGTACAAACTGAACGAGCAAATATTGGAGCTCAAGAAGGAGAATGAATTTCTGAAAAGTAAATTGCGGCTCGCTGAATCTAATCCACGCGAATCGAGACTATTTCCACCACCAAATTTCGGTAAGAAACCATTGTCGCCCAAAGAAATCAGAACACAAAAATCGAAACTCATTCCGACTGATTGTTCGTCAGGTTCGAATTTGAAAATCGAAATGGAGGATGAACTGGGTGAGGTCTTTAACAACACATACCTGGCTGATTTAAAGTCCGGAGGAGGGAGAACGTCACCAGTTGGCAGAGAATCTATCAGGTAAGACCGATGCCTATCTCAATCGACAATTAAATTTTTATCGCCACAAAAAACCACTCCGCCTCTCTTAGACAATCCGAACTGCGTCAGCGAAATTCCATAGCAGCCAGACATCTGCGAAGTACATATGCGGCCCAGTATGGCGATCAGAATTTGAAGGAGGAGGACATTTCAGTAAGTTCAAATAATCCAACGAAAATGGAAAAAACTTTTACCGTCTCTGCGCACACTTTTGACTTTTAAATTGTGATTTTTGTGATTTTTAGTAAATTTCAATTTTTTGTGTAAAATATGATAAAACTCTCGACGAGATGATTAGACGATTAAAGAATTTTATGACCAAATTGATCGGCTAAAAGTTTTTTTTTTATTTCGGAAACATTTTCTATTTCGCTAGCTGCTTTTACATCACCTGCATTCATTTATCATTTAGTTCGTCACACCCTTCATTCAACCACTTTTTTTGCTTAATTTTTTCTATCCTAATCCTCATTCACATCATAGCTTATCGTAATAGAATCAGTAGCTTAGACTAGTCGCTAGGGCGTTAAGTAATTCTATCATCACACTCCTTCCCACATCTCCCAAAATCCCCAAATATTCCTATAAGTCCCCAACGTCCTGAAGTGCCGTCTCATTTTTTTTGTTATTCGACCAAGTTGCAATGAGTAAAGTCACGAAAAATCCGAGCGGTGAGGCACTTTCTGGATTACTCATCAGAAAATCCAGTTTTTAACGTTGTTATAACCAAAGTTCATAAACCACTGAAGGTAATGCAGATGACATGGCACCCAAGTTCCGGGTTAATTCCAGTGCAGCACTTACGATTTCAATCGTATTTTTGAAGCATTGAAACACGTTCCCAACGTTCATGCTATTCACCACATTCCATCAGTTCAATCGCTAGCGCTACAACAAGCGTATTTTGTTGTCTTGCGGCCAGAAAATACGTCATTACTGACTCAAAACCGATTTTTCGCATTTTCTGGACATAAGACAACAAAGTCTTGCTGGGAAATTTTTTGTTGAGGCGTATGGGGCGCATTCCTCGCATCGACAAAATGAAAAACGATTATCAGCGTTACAGTCGGAGGCAGTGAAATTTCAGCATGAATTTGCTTCAGCTGTTTTTCAGCTGATCGACACAAATACAATCAAAACTGTTTGTACTTGTTTATACGGTTGAAGCTGCTACACGATCGTGGTAGTAGTCAAACTGTATAACAACCTATTAACAGTTTTGATTGTTTGTGTGGATCAGCTGAAAAACAGCTGAAGCAAATTCATGCTCAAATTTCACTGCGTCTAACTGTAGGTGTCCGAAAATCTGAATTTTAGTTTGAAGAGATCGTCCAGAAACGATGTACGTCTTTAGAGTGAAGGTTGATTCTAACAATCCCTGAATGCAGTACTTCGTTTGTTGAGAGTCGTATGGCTGATTTTTGTATTTGGCTGCAAGGAAAAACCAGTTTTGTTTGTCCTGCTGATTTCTCAGATGGGTTTACGAGCTTCAATTATTTGAAAACTGAACTTGAGACTAGTACAATCCAGTTGCACACCAGTTGCACGAAACAATGAAACATGAAACAAAAAATCGCTCCACAGCAGTGAAGCACCGGTATGACTTCTCTCACTGACTGCAGTCATGGAACGCACAGGATCGCATTAAGAGTTACAACGCCCTGTGCCATTACACTTTTATGAGGTGGTTAAAGGAATGCGAGCGAAGCGAGTGAGAAAATTTTGCGATTTTTTACATTCAAAAAGTTTTGTCTCACATCCCAGCGCCATTGAGTGCTCCTTTGGATAATGCGGCACTGGGACCTTTCAGGGCGTGTAATACTTTATAGGCGAAGTGAAGAAATTGAAATTTCTTCGAAAGACCTTCGTGACGAACTCTCATGAATCGGAAAGTGGAGTTAAGCTTTCAGAAGCGTCATGCATACGCCAACAAAATCCATTACTTCATTTGTGCAACGTATTTCCCACTTCTTAACTACAAAATCTATTACTTCAACAGTTTTACATAAAAGTTAAGTCAACTTGGTGCTTAAACTATCAATTGTCCTTAACAGATGCCGTATTTCAACGACAGCATGTTCAGCAATCAGCTGGACGTCCGTCGCGGAACACTCTATCAACGACCGGGACCACCGACGCCCAGTAAAAATGGTGGCCGATTATCGTTCGGTGGCAGTACAATCAATGCCAGTGATCTCTTTCCAAAGGACATATTGCGAGAACAGAACACCACCGCCAAAACCAAAACAACGCCCGGCAAATTGATGTCAATGTTCTCATCATCAAAACATAAGGAGGTAAGAAGTTAGTTTGTTGCAGTGGCGCATGTTTTCACATCCGGCAATGGGTTCGGTTACTGACGCTCATCTTTCATCATTCAACTAATTTGTTATGTGGGTTTTGTCGTTCTGTCTTTCTTGTCTTGATTTTTGTGTTCTGGCTGTGATTCAGTTCATTGGGATGGGGAGTTCATCAATTGATTACGAACAAAAACCGAATAGAAAATCTAATTTAGAAAAAGCATAACCGAGATGCTGACTGTGTTACCCCGAAGACCAGCCATTTAAGGTCCTGGAAGGTGTACACTTGTCATTGCGGCAGTTCCTAATGTAAGTGGTGCTACAGTTACATCATTCATCAAAAACGTCCATCTCATGTCCCATTCACTCAGTCGTGTTGTGTGTTCGTCCTACGGAGGTTGTTCCTTTGTATATTGCGTGTCCTTCTCATCGATACATTTTCACATCAAACTTCCCCTATCTGCAGACCGACGTACGCAAAGCGATAACTAGACCGATCTATGCAGCATTCACGTCGTCAACACCACGGCAAAAGTCCAATTGGGCCAGAGAACGTAAATCCATTCTAGCAATCAAATTGAATTCGACCGACAGTGATGACAATGATGTCGCTTCAATTGTATCCAATGATTCGTTATTGTCAAAGACTGGCGACCGACGACGATCAATTACACACCGATTTTCCATCATATCAAAATCGAAGCGTGTCTCCGCTGTGTCGAACTTGATCCAAAAAAATCGGCTTGAATATCGCAAGAAAAACCATTCCAAGCGTCAGAAAGGATTCGAACAAAGTCGGGAAATATTTTTGAAAATGGATGACGATGACGACAACAATTTTCAGATGGTTTTACGCGAAGACATTAGCTACGCACAGCCAGACAAATTGTTCACATCGGATCTAAGGCCGTCGGAGAAATTCGAAGTTCTAACTAAGTGTACGATATCCGAGCATCCGTATTCAAATGAACCAACGGCAATCGAAGCAATTGAAGTCACCGAAAGTTCATTGACATCGTCAGCAGCGTGTCATTCGAAGACAATGGGTAATATCATTATACATGGGAAGATACCAAGAATTACGGTGAACGAAATACCGCAACGGGAACTGATCCATTACAATCAGCGATCCGGTTCAATATGGTTGAGGCTAATGGATTTGACGAAGAAATGTTTCTTTGGTTTAGTCTTGGTAGTGGTATATGCCAGCTACGTCATGTGGAATTTGTTGAGTCGACGAAATGAGTAAAGATTTTCAGACTTCTATGTGACAGAAAGAATCATGTTTGCTTTTGCAGTTCAATAAAAACAAAAAAAAAGTTTTCAAATTTGATGCGGATGAATTTCACACTTGACGAGTGCGTCCCGTTGCTTTGGCAAACATCAGTCAATCTGAAAATCGAAAGGAGAATTTTCTCATTGTAAAACTGCCGCTTTTCAATAAGTTTCTAAGTGAGGAGACCCCCAGGTCTCCTGAAGTTTTCCATCTCTCTTCAAGAAAATCACTGAAAATCAAGGGAAAAATCTTAAAAATCGTGTAAAAAGGCTTGAAAATCCTTTGAAAAAGACAAAAAAAGTTCTTTCGAATCCTAGAAAATCTTTAGAAATTCCTTCAGGGAATTTCTGTTAGACAATTTATTTGCAAACAGAATATACGATCCCTCAGATCAAAAGATTCACAAATTTTGGTCACCATCTTGGTCACAATTAGGGTGGTGCTGAACTTTGGCTCGCGAATGTTTAGCGATTTGTTAGCGAAATTTTGTGCTACGAGACGAACACGGCCAATGAGGCAACTTTCGAGTGATGAAGATAAGGGTGTCCCGAGGAGCATTTCAAAAAATATCGCGATGTCATTTGCGAATCAGAAATCAATCGAAAAGAGAAGTCTGTATGTGGTATGTGGTGTGCCCTTTGGCTTTATATTTGTAATGCTTGATAGATCTACCGTAACCTGCAGAAGAAACTTAACGACACATTTGAACAAAATAATTCTTTTGTTTAAATTTGTCGCTAAGTTTCCTATTCAAAATACGACAGAGATAGAGAGAGAGAGAGGGTGAGAGAAAATATTGGAAAAGTGAGAGACTGTGGTTCGAAGCAGACAGTTTAAAAGAGATAATTCGCTCAGTCTCGCTGATTTATTATATTTTTCTAGCTCTGATGTATTGCGTAAATTTCCATTCAATTCAATGACAAAAAATGAAACAAACCATAGCACTGCTACACATTAGCGAATTAGCAGAGCTGTTGACAAACTCACGTTTGTTATCCGTACATATCAACAGACGTATTCACGGTCTTACATATTTACATATTCTTTGAAATGGTCTATATGTCTAACAGGGCTTGATGCACTATGCACTTGACGAGCTAAACAGGTTCCGAAAACGTATGGATGAATGAATGAATAAATGATTGAATTGAAGTCGAAGAAACGAATGGAATGAATGACAGCCTAGTGAGTCCATTTTTCGTGATCGGTGACATTCTATATGATCCTACGTGGTAAGTTTTCTTCCATTCTAGACAAGAAGTATAATACTTAACCCAACACAACACGACCTTCGTTAAATGTATAATTTCTCAATTTCTCAAAATTTAATTGAAAAATCAAAGACTTTGACGTTTCATTCGATTAGTCCATCTATTTTAAGTTAAAATACCAAAGCATAGCTCAACCTTTCTTCTTATGATTTTCATTTCAGAATTCAACTCCAAAAAAACGCTTGTCAATTTTTAAGAAAAAAACAAATTTGTAAGTAAAATTCCGGTCCATCGATAGGTTTTATGAACTTACTGGACCCCTTTACCCGTACGGTACAGTGTACACAAAACAGTCAGTGTAATATACGTATTTAAGTGATGCTTTTGTAACGTAGCATTTAAGTAATTTCCATGAAAATATTCTTTGCAATAAAGAAAAACTAACAAAAAATGACAAAATGAGTTTTCTTGTCCGCATGCAACGCATATGACCGTAATGGTAAAGAATGGAGATCCTAGACCCTAATGGCGAATTCTACATTTACGGATGAAAAGATGGAACTCGAGAAGCGACATGGTGGCGCCACCGTCTCTTGAGTTCGTTGATTCTAAGGTTCTGAAAGAACAGATTAAGACAGGTTACGAAGGCGGGTGAAACACAAATTTTGGCAAACAAACAAATTTGCCCAAGAGGTATAACATCGAGATTATCGATCTAGGCAGATAAAATATCTTACGTAATTGCTTGTAAGTAATTGTTTTGGCTTGTGTGATTACACCTTCCGCTTTCGGCTCGTTCCGCAAAGCTCATACTTGTCAAAACAATAAACTTACAAGCAAGGACGTAATATACTATTACATGACTAGTGATACAAAGTTGTGAATTTTGTTGATCCGAGGCGAAGCCGAGGTCAGTAAACACACGAAAACGAGACTTTTCATCTTCTTATCCTGGAATATTTAATGAATTTTACATGCTGAGGGCGTCGAAAGTAGTGATTGAAACATGAAAAGTACGGTTTTGGACGCATGCAGAGTGCGAAAAATATTTTTATAAAGTTGACATTTCACACATAATCTGAAATGATAGTGTTTAACAAAACATACGATCGTGGTCAACTCAGAAGTACAGAACTACGAGACTTTCGTTTGATAACGTCAACCAGATCCATGTCCTATTGCGATTGCGGTTGCTTAATAAATCTCGTTGCTTTCCGGTAAATTTGAGGTGCTTTAAATGACGCTCAGTCCTAAAATCTCATCTTTAATGTTAAAAATTCAAAAAGGTTTTCTGCTAATCTCGATACAATCGGATAGATCCAATTAGTCGAAGTCATTTCACGGTCACAAAAATTAATCGGAAAAAGGGAAAACCATCGTCACTGATGAGTAAAAATCGCTGAACTACTCGCCACAAAAATCGAGACGGTGAGAGCTTGTTTCGACTTTACCTTACAAAATTGGTGGATAGTGATGTTGTTCAGAAGTCCAGTCAATGCTATAGGCCTAGCAGTCATCCGTTTTGCATCCATTTTCATTCCGTTTTGCCTCCATGTAGATACTTGACAGTTGTCATTTCCAACAATAGGCTCTATTGTATAAAATGTCAAATGTCATGTACATAACGAAGGCGAAACGGAATGACTGTGATTTCAGACTTATTTTAATAGTTCTAATAAAACATGACAACCCTAGATATCAACAATGCCTCAAACGCAATCTGATCTCAGATTAAAAATTTCACGCGTAATATTCAAAATACCGAGACCCAAGGTCGATAAAATAGAAACATTTTTAGTCAACAGATGGCAACCACATTACCTCACGGTTTATGCAATGGCCAGTGTAATGCGAGAGTTTGATTGGCGCTGTCACACGCATTCGGTTCCGTAAAAATTGTTTGACTTTTAATTTGACAACTCGGAAGGAAACGCTGAATCTCGTCTTTTATATTAGCAAATTCGCGAGTGTTGTGTTTGTAAACAAAAAAAAGTATATTACCGCGACTGTGTTATCCGTGCCGGATAGGTTGTGATTTGAAAGAAAAAAGGAAAAACAGTTCAATGAAACAAGCAATGAATCGATCAGGTATGTCATAAATTTTTTGTTGAAAATGTTCGTTGAATGTTTACATTTTAAAACGATGAGCGTCTGTGCGGTCTGTGCCTTTTTTTCTGATCAGTTCAGCCAACTGATGCATGAAATTTGGTCAATGTAAATAAACAACTCTTTTGCTGCTCGTGTGTCTCGATGGTTCTCCATAATAATGTAAATTCGGTAAATTCTCTTGAGCATGAATCAGTCAAGGTCTGAAATCGACATTTCGAAACCCCAAAAAGTGACTATACCAAATGCATCGACTCGACTACATTTCTCTCAACGAATTTGCTGTTGTATTGTTAATGTGCGCTAGGTCAATATGCCGGCACTACCAATAACTAGTTATGGTTTCTTGTGTTCAGTGAATGGTAATTTGGTTTACTATTATGAGGTCAGAGGGTACATTTTGTTACCTGCTACAGTCAGTTACCACGTCAAGCAGTATAAAATGAATGTTAAGTTAAACGAGTGTTTAACAACAATTTGTAGATATTGTCGACGTACCATTCGCTACATACCTTCCGTCAATTCAGGTTGAATTTAGAATACAAAATGTAAACAAAACTTCGGATTTTCGGTAAATTGAGGTAGCATTAGGTCGAGTTGCTGTATGTTCATTGAAAATGTCACACTTGGCATTTGGTGTGCAATTCGGAATATTAATTTTCACAACGCAGGCGAGAAAATAGTCATTTTCTTCCCTCCGTTGAACCTTTGGAAGCCTGCGTTGTGAAATAGCTATTTGTTCAAAGAGACAAGAAAAGTTGGAAATTGCATTTTCTCTGGTGAATTGTGGCCCCTCTGACCACACTCGAAATGTAATTTCCAACTTATCTCCCCTAGGTTATCAAATAACTATTGGATGCACTTGCTGGCGGTGGGACCCAAGGCGACCCAAGTGGGAAATTTTTATGATTATTTTGCTCGAGGGACGAAAGTAGACTTGGATTGGAAGAAAACAGAGCAATGCGGATCAAATTTTGGCCCTAAATTCGAACGGCTCGGCTCGAAGTCCAATCCGAATCTGCATATGGCAACAACACTAGCTGATCTTTTCTAAGAAAATTACCCGAAAATCCGGAAATATGAACAAAAAATCGTCTCGCCTAACACACTTCAACTGCATATCGATCAAAATCTAATAAAAGATTTATGAACTAGAGACCCACTTTCCTGTTGCGCCAGCAGAATGATGAAAAATTTATTAAGAAAACTGAAAGAGAATTGTTGGTCAATCAACCCGCAATTTATGGAGGGTGGCATACTCTCTGGAAATTTAAATCAATTCTCGGTCGGTTTGCACTAAAAACGAACACGATAAATTCTAAGAGAAACGCAATTCACCTGTCCGTGTTTCCGATGAACAGTTGCACCAAAGCAAAAGATAAAAATTGTTTTCTAATAGATATCTACACCGTCTGTGGAGGCTCCACACTTTTTACATGGCATGGGTGGAAGGAAGAGACTATTTTTGGGAAAACGTTTTCCAATCTGTTCCCATTTTTTACGAATTTTTTCAAAATTGGGCAAAACTATGGGAATTTGTGGGAAAACATTTTCCTGCTAGTGTGCAAGACTGAAGAGTTTGATATTTATGCCACAGTTTCAGAATACAATTTGATTGCAATCAAAACCAGTTTAATGGAAGAGTTTATGGTTCCGATGACTAGATGTTTAAGAGTGATATCGCGAAATCTTCGAACAACTTTGGGACAAGGGGTCACGGATATTATTGACTTATAGCTCATTCGATTCGTTGAACTTTTGCGAGTAAAACGTAGTACTATGTTTGGTGTCATATATTTTGTTGTCGACGCTCGAGGTCATGAACTAAGGGTCTGCCAAAAGGGGCCCAAAATCGTTTTCTCGCGACTAGTCGAGTAAAATAATTTTGGGAAAAAAACTGTTTTAGCTAGTCTTGTAGGCCTTGAAGAGACGCACATTTTGAGTATACACACCACCAGGTCCATGTTGACCTGTTGGTGATATCAATCATCTTAGGTGAAAAGATAGGTGATTTTGCCAAGTCCCTGACCGGCTTCAGTGACAAAAGTCCAAGACATTGTATGTATGGTGAGATAGCCTAGCCTTTGTAGTACCATAATATGGAAAAACATCCTTGGATAAGTTTCACTGCAAACGGTTGGATCGACTTTAGTGGAAGTCCACCCTAAGTCAACAAAATTTGATCCCTTTCTTTCGTTTGTTTTTCGCTTTTTTGAGGTTTTTTATGCGGTCATTCATTTATTATTGCTGAAAAGAGTGAGATCTGCGATCAACTAAAATAAAGAATTTTTTGATGTATTCACGTGGTTATTTTAGTTAACGTTGATCAAAAGCGTATAGTGGTTCTTATACTCTTGGAACCCAAATTTCGATCTATTTGTACTAAATCCAAACTATTTTCTATATACAGTGAACGACATCTCAAATGTCTCACTGTCAAATTTTTCTGAGAATTTTATTGTGTCATTGCAAATTCACAATGACATTCTCTGAAAAAAATGACAGTGAGACATTTGAGATGTCGTTCACTGTAAAAGCGAAGTATTTGAAGTATTTTTGGACTTTTTTGTAGGTATTCAATATTTATTTTCAATAAAATTGTTAGTGAAGTAAACTGAAATAAAGAGCTCCTCGATATATCCACGTTGGTTACGTACACTACGACACTATGAACGTTTCGACTATTTTTCAGTAATCGAAAATCGTAGCAAGCCTCGACTTCTTCGTGACAAGTGTGTACTCTATTTTATCACATAAGCGAAAACGAGACAACAACATAGACCTGAAGTGTAATTTTTGAATTAAACTTCTAGTTAAGTAATTTTGACATCCGAACATCGCACGTATGTGATAATAGTATACATTACTATACCAGTGAAGTAATTTGATATCTCGCATCCAGATGAGTAAAAGTATCCGAGGGCTTCAGCCCGAGGTACTTTTACTCATCGTGATATCAAATTGCTTCACTGGTATAGTGCGGCGGTTTGCTTTACGAGCGAGGGAAAGGGTCTTCACTAGTGAGGGAAAGGCCACATTACCTCACTAGTAAAGTAAAATCAATTTCATTCGCATTACCGACACTGAAATTCAATGACTGTTTATTGACAAATCATACCCTTGACTGCTACTTTTTTTTATTATTTTTAATCGGTTGATTTCAAATCTTGTACTTCAATTTATTCAACAAGCAATTTACTTTATAAAGGACCGTACTACACAAAGCTTTTAATTATTTATGTGACAGGTTAAATTTTGCACTTCTCGTTCTTGATCTTTCTTTCTGGTAACCGTGATGTGTTGACTGATCTCTTCATCTCGACAAGATTGTAAAAATTTTGACAATTATTGACGCATGCGACGTCAGGTTTCTAATATCGTCATCTGTGAGACTCGCCATTTTTGTGTTATCATGTCTGAATAATAAGTATTGACGTGTCGAGAGCTAACGGTTTCTTTTTGGTTATTTTTAAAGATTGAAATGGTTCAGTCTAAAACTTTGCCTTCAAATGCAAGTGAAACTCTGCAATCCAAACTTTACCCTCTTACACAAAGAGCAAAGTTTTAACTCAAATTTGTCCCAGACGAAAATCCCATTTGAATCAAAATCGCCCGCATAACAATGTATCCAAAACGTCTCGTTTCCTTTCTTTGTCACATTCGTTACCATATTATTGCAAAAATTAAACCTCAAGCCATGCTATAAAACGTTATTAACTGTTACAGAGACCCATATATCCACTCGCATTGCTTTCTTTAATAGGCGAAAAAGAATGAATGGAATATAATTCTGATGTGTGTCACACACAGAGAGTCAATAATATTTTTCGCAAAACGTTTTTGTTTTTTTCTTGTTTGTGTTGTGCCTCTAAAATTACACCATTTTCGGCGAATCGCTGCGACTAAATTTGGAATGGAATTTCATCTTTTAATGTCTTTAGCAATGCAGACACGCGCCGTCATTTAAATAAAAATTTAGACAAAAAATATTGCGCACTGGATTGTGATGGTCAGAGGTGGTCGTACATTCGTCAATGCAATTGTAGTAAAATTTCTGCTGCAGAAATTTGTGTCTTAGAAAAGCGTGGAAGTATTGAGCGACATAACGGAATTCAATTTGAGTCCAATTTATTTTACATACTCGCGGATCAAAAATCGTTCTTTTAATTAAATTACCCGAACTTTCAACAGCCTTAACATGTAAAATCGATTGCAAAATTCGAAATAGAAGTGAAAAATCACGCACTCGGCTTCGGCTCGGATCGACAAAATTCACTCTTTTCAATTTTTTATCTCTTGTTATGTACAAGACATGTTACACAATAGGACATCCATAAATCCAGTATTTTTTTGATGATTTTTCGACCAACCCTTGTACCCATACCAGCCTTAGTATACCTATCACCAAACGATATAAATCTCCAAGAATATTCTAGAACGTCAGAATCCGGAGCGATTCCCGGTTTAAGTTAAGTGGGAATTACACTGGTGCTAGCGAGAGCAAAAATTATGTGATCATCACATTGTGATGTAATTGCATATCCTTCGCAACAAATTCCCATTTAACTTAAACCTTCGCTCTTTGGGAATCGCTCCGGATTCTGACGTTCTAGAAATTATTTTCTTGGAAATTTGGAATAAGGACCGAAAACTGCACAAGGTTCTCGACTTGATAACTGACATGAGTTAGATACGGATTGGTATCGTTCTCGAAAAAATGTTTTAAGGAAATTTTTTTTGTCAAATCTCAAATCAAAGGCTGCGGGTCCTTCGTCTGACCCGAATTTATAAGCAGACCTTTGATTATATTGGTGTGCAACGCATACTATTACAAGCAAAAAATTCGGTATCCTCGCTACCTCGTTACCGGGAAATATTTTCGTCAAAAATTTGGTTAGCGGGAAATCCAACCTTCGACGAACAACCGGGAAATGCATGGACCAGAAAATCCGTAAATCGATTTTTGGTTACCGGGAAATGTTGACTCAGTTACTGGGAACAAAACATTAATCCATGCCCGAATACAAACGCATAAAACGAATGCGTAAACGATTGTAACGGAATTTAGGTCCCTTCGTTGAGTGTATTTGCCTCCACTGATCCTGTCTGGTTGACTTTACACCTCGTAAAATAAATCCTCTAACCCAAAAGGGTAGTTATTCTTTCAACCATTCCATCTAACTCAGAGAAATGATAAGTTGGCCTGTGGCGAGATAGAAGGAACATTGGAATGACAGTTGGCTTCTATGGGAGAGGATATGAGAGAATTTGTGTATGTTACTCTCTCACATTCTCTCCCATAGAAGCCAACTGTCATTCCAATGTTTCCATAGAAGCCAACTGTCATTAGAATGTTCCTTCTATCACGCTACAGGCGTACCAACTTATCATTTCTGTGATCTGAACCCTGTATTTGAACCTTCAAATGTTCGATTGTGAAAAGAAGTAGAAAATTTCAGACCAAACCAACCCAACTCGCATTTCGAACAGTCTCGCATTTTTCCAAAGAGCACTCTCCTCTTGTTCATGTTATACAAGGTTGAATTTGGAGAGTCTTCATCTAATTCCAAAATAAGGCTCAACTATAGGAGTGTCGACTCGAGATGACATTTTCAATATACCAGACTGACAAAGAACGATGTCCTTCTCAGATTCTTGTTCTGCATCGTATCGAATTTTCGAGACAGATCGGTTGTTCGCAATAAAAATTATTTCGTCCAGAACGAAAACACTCTAAGCCACACAAATCGACTTGGTTGTTACATATCGCTTCGATGTACATGCCGCAATAAATATTTATGTCGAAATTCTACTAAATTCTTGTTGGTTTTTCGGTGATTCAGTGGTTCTGTTTACGATCTTTTTTAACTTAAATTTACGATCGCTGAAGTGTTATTATACATTCTCGAAAGTGCTACTGATTGTTGCATTTTCATATTAACTAGATTGATGTTTGTACCCGCTCGGGTTCAAACGTCAGAGGAAATATAAGTTATTCACTCCGTAGCACGTACCAAAAAATATTTTTGTTTTTCTACGTACAAAAGTGCATGCAAAGTGCCCGACCTGTCGCTGAAAAGAATGCAGATTAATCCATTCAATTTAAACAGAGTAATAGACAAAATTGTGCTTGACTCATATGCCACCCTTCAAAGCAGCGTATTGTTTGACTTAACCCTTATTACAATTTACCTTTCGCTTAATCCCTTCCGCAAAGAATCTTCAGCATTGTTTTACTACAAGTGCGCCTTCTATCACTCTTCGAAATGACTGAAAACAATGAAAATTATTGTGTGGGATCATGTTACGCTCGAGGTTTCACTCTCTCGTAATGCGTATAATGGTGTAAAACGATGTAAACAAATAGGGGAACAGCAGCCATTCATGTACTTACTGGTTGAAGTTTTTCTTGGTATTTTTTTTTTACATTTTTTGTGACTTCAATTGACGGTAATCTATTGTTTGTGCATTTCAGTTGGACTTTTCAGATTTTTTGTGATTTTCTTATGGAATTTCACTCTGTTTCAGTTCGAGAGAGGAGCATTAAGCGACTCTTGTCTTTAAGTTCTCCAAACAATTATTTTATTGAGGGGCCAACCCTGAAACTGAGCGGAAACCAAATCACCATCGTTCTACTTCCAGAGAAATGTTAAGTTGGTACACATGTGGCGAGATGATAGCTGGCACCCATGAGAGAGAATTTAACCAATTTTGTATGAAATACTCTCGCATTCTCTCACGTAGGTCCCAACTGTCAATGAAAGTAGATAAGTAGGTATGGCCAGTCCATACAAGTCGGAGCACATACGGATTTGCATGGCGCCACCTCAAACGAACTTATTTCTAGTGGAAATTTGCAACGGATTTGCATGGCGCCACCTCAAACGAACTTATTTCTAGTGGAAATTTGCACTAGAAATGAGTTCGTTTGAGGTGGCGCCATGCAAATCCGTATGTGCTCCGACTTGTATGGACTGGCCATACCTACTTATCTACTTTCATTGCCAACTGTCATTCACATGTTCCTTTTATCTCGTCACATGCGTACCAACTTAACATTCTCTACCTACTTCTTATAATTCAAGCAATTCTTTCGACGCTCACAGCGCGTAAAATCACCGGGATATAGTGTGTTGATGTACCTCGACTTCTGGGATCAATACAATTTACACGAAAACTGTATCGAAGTGGTGTTGCCAGAGAAATGTTAAGTTGGTACACATGCGGCGAGATAGAAGGAACATGTGAATGACAGCTGACATATATGAGAGAGAATGCAAGAGAATTTTGTGAAATTCTTTCCCATAGGAGCCAGCTGTCATTTACATGTTCCTTTTATCTCGCCGCATGTATACCAACTTAACATTTCTTTGGGTGTTTCTTTTTAGGTGGCGGGACATATCTACACTGTCAATATCGTCAGTAACGATATTATCGTTTTCTGGACGATATTATCGTTCCTGACAATATTGACCGCGCAGAAATGATGCCTCTCTATATCGCACATCAGCAAGTAAGAAACACATTTTAAGTGTCCATTCCACTCAACAAAAAGTACTCCGTGAGAGAGCAAGCGGTCAAATAAACAAAGGAAAAATTGAAAAAATTCAATTTTGTCTCCCACACGGAGTACTTTTTTGGTAAGAGGAAACTAAGCATTACTATCGAAATTAGGCTAACCGAAAGGGTGCCCAATCTACCAATGGAATAAAAAGTATGAAAACAGGAAATTGGTTTGATATTCGATAATTTTGGATCATTAAACCAAATTTACATTTATGTGTCATAACAGCCCACATGCCAGACATGTGTAATAAAACATTTTTCTGTTTGTATATCGAATAGGTGACTCAATTAATCTGTAAATTTATGAACGTGAATGTGAGAAGAGGATTGTGATTTAAAAGAAATAAATTTTTCGAATTATCTTCCATTTCATTCACCTATATCGATCGCAACGGCTTATACCTTTCATGAACACAATGACACGGTATAAAATTCATTTTTTTTTTGGATCAAGATTAGGACGTGCCGCCACTCCATTTATTTTATTTTTTCGAACTTTTACATTCTGCATTCATGTTCGTACCACCAAATGACACGAATGGATAGAATCATAGAATGGACGGGAAGTGAACACAATCATAAACAGTTCGGAAATATAGTTTCGCGTGATTTTCCCATTTGCAACGTCGAATGAGAATTGAAAAGGCAAAAAAGCGGAAAGCAATCGATAAAATTGTTAGCCTTGTTAGGTTTTTAAGACTTCTATGTGACAAAGGTAATTGCAGTAAAAGCTCATTTTTCAATAACATATAAAACCGGTGGACTCATAGTCATATTATGGAAGAAATTCCGTCCTTATTTTCGATATCCCTTCACCCGATTCCACATATTTAGTAAAATCAGAAAGTCTTGACGAAATGACGTTTTGTTGATATTTCATCTGATGACAGTTCGGAGGAGAAATCATCTATTTTCTCCACCGAATTGTCACATTGATTTCAAAAATGTTAAGGTAAATTGATGTTTTCATTTCGTGTAGAAAAACGGTCAATCGCACATAAAAAACGCTGTGTTCACCTCGAGCCAGGGCCTATTTTTGGTAAATTTGTATACCAAATTTACTGAGATTTACTGAATCTATCGAAACAAAAATTCTGTAAATTTCAGTATATTCGGTTATCAGGCCCTGCCTCGGGGAAACATCGAAAATTGAACAATCGAAAATCAGAGCCATATGTCATTCAAAACTCTTGCTTCGCTCTGGCCGCAAAACTTCTCTCTTTAAAATTTCGTATTTTGTTTCCTCGATAAACAACTACCCATTCAGTTAACTTGTCAAGGAATGGTTGTGCGTAATGCTAATTTAACTCTATTCTAAAAGAAACTCAAGTTTGTCATTCAATTGTTGATGTCATTCATTCATCCACTTTCAAACAGTTTGCTTTTATTATCTACATACCTTTAACACTAATTGTTTTAGAAACAAATTACTGTGAATGTTTGCTTTGACTTTGTCATACATTTAAATTGAATAAATAAAATTTCCCGGTACCAAGTGCTTATTTCCTCATTGTCAAATTAGTTGGGGACAATTTTGAAGCACAGACAAATGATGTGGGTGCACTAAAAGTCGAATTTTGTCTAATGCATGCCCCCAACTCTAGTTATTGTCAATCAAATTTGGATATAAATTTGCGTCAGTTGCTTCAGCTGGTCCATTCATACAGACATATGCTTCTTATAGTCAAACGAGCGCGCGTGGAAATGGTAAGACCTTTAGCCATATGAGCAAGTAAAGCACACATATCGAGTGTGATTGTGTGAGTGAACCAACTGAAGTAAACTTAGTCACAATTCGGTTGACATTAACGGTACATCTCAACAGAGAAATGATAAGTTGGTATGCCTGTGGCGAGATAGAAGGAATCGAATCTGAGGTTAAAAATTGTGTACGGTATGGGAGAGAATTGCATACAAATTCTCTCAAGAGAGGTGCCAATTTTTTCGACATGCTCCTTCTAATCTCGCCACAGGCAGGCGTACCAACTTATCATTTCTCTGCCTTTCAATAATAAAACTTGTGTTCACCTCTTTTCTTCCAAAGTTCTGAAAGAACAGGTT
This sequence comes from Bradysia coprophila, assembly GCF_014529535.1. NCBI lineage: Eukaryota > Metazoa > Arthropoda > Insecta > Diptera > Sciaridae > Bradysia > Bradysia coprophila. The sequence continues at coordinate 264,438 of NW_023503648.1, read as the reverse complement.
AAGACAACCACGAAGGCGGATGACACCAAATTTTATAAACAGATGGTGTGAGAAATCAACTTAAAGAAAATATTTTTCTCGAAAATTCAGAATTTTGTTTTTGTTAAGTTCCATATAAACTTTGCAGCCGTTGACGCAACTGTGTGTCACCGCCTTCGTGATCAACTCAGAGTTGTCTTAACCTGTTCTTTCAGAACCTAGTTTTCTTCCACGTCATTCGAGTCAAAATGGAATTGAAATTTTACTCGGTGCAAATGAAGAAACGGATGACACTGTCCCCACTTTTTATTGTTTTCATTCAAGAATAATATCGGTAGATGACTTAGGAAAACTGACAGCGAGGTGGAACAAATTTATTTTTTATTTTTTCAAATAATCTACGCCTAGAAACGGATATATTCCACGGCTTATAGTCTGATTCCTCTTCAAATAACTTGCTCAAGGAGCAGAAATATTTAGACTCTGTTGTACACATTGTTTGTGCAATTCCTCCTGAAGGAGTTATGGCTCTGAAAAGTGAAACAAATGGCGATACAATCATTGAATCTGTTTTATTGAAAATATCTCGAATGTGTAACAATAGTAGATTACGTCCTTGTTTGGAATTTTATCTTTTCTTCATTTTTTGCCCAAAATCTCTGGATAAACTAAATCTTTTACCTCCGCAACTTTTTCGGCTGTAGTTGAGACCTGTTCCTGTCGAATCCACGCACCTATATACTTGAAAATCGGCCGAGAGACATGTAAATGGCTTCAAAGTTAGCGGTTTTTTTTTGGTTGCCACTCCGGAAAATTGCCATATTTCCGCCATTTTGTTTTCCAAAAAACGTTTTTCCATAAACGAATATTTTTATCAGTAATAGTGACTGAAATAATCTAGAACTTAGAATATAGTAAGAGCAACACCCCGGCAAGGTGGAGATTCTGGGTTCAGGTCCCAGTCGTGGCACCAAAATTCTATTTCAGATTTCGATTTCGATTTCGAGATTGATTCAATTTCTCTTACTTCACTTCAAATTCTTTTTCCATAAAATTTAGGTATTTGATGTACCTTTCTACCTATCTACCGGTTCCGGAAAAAATTTAGTTCCACAACTTTGATGCTTTAACGAAAAAAAAAAAAATGAAACCTCGAACCCCACAGGATGACAACAGCGTCTGAACTATTACGGCTTAGAGTTGTTAATCGATTCACCCTATTCGTCGTAATTTTTGCCTTTATCTGCTTTCGAACATCAGGTTGCGCTGGATCGTCGTCAATTGAAAAAGACCGATAACAAACAATGCAGATTGTGAAGCTGCTATAAATACGGTGTTGTATCGGAATATATCTCAGATTAAATGTTGACGAATTGTATTGAGCTCAATTTGTTTGTAATTAACAGAAATTTGTTTAGTTTTTGAACAATTGAAAGTCAGTTCAGTGTGCAACATGTAAGTAGAAATTGTGATAAAAGTGAAAATTGGCACGAAATTCACTGTGTTTTGAACAGGAGCTCGCGTACGATCATTCTCATCATTGCAGTTCTTCTGGTTACCAATTATAAAACAGTAGACGGAATTGCTCTCGATTGTTCGTATGGAATGGTGACGTTTACTACTGATTTAAGCGTATATGCGTGTACAGCTCGAGTATTGTTCGACAACGTTGACGGCTCAGTAACAGCAATTTTTGGAAGTCATCAAACAGGAAAAGGACATGAAGATGTGGGCGGAATAATTCTGGAAAGCCAGAATTTATCTGTTTTTCCGACGAATATCGAATATTTCTTTCCAAATATGATTGGCATTTCTTTATATAACAACAGCATACCCGCCGTCAACAACGAACATTTGGCTCCGTTTCCATATTTACAATTTCTAGGGCTTGCCACGAATAAAATTACATCGATTAGCGGCAGTCTCTTCTCCGGCATGAACTCGATGAGATTAATCTCTTTCAGTTTCAACAACATTCGACATGTGGGTCATGACTTAAATTTACCGATCAATGGTGTTTCATTATTCTCTGCAAATACTTGCATTGATCAATACGCTACCACGCCGGCAGAAGTTGCCAGCTTAACATTGAATTTGTTACGTAATTGTCCGCCGACAATATCACAGATAGAAGAGTCGCTTGAAAATCGACAAAATTTGCTGACACGCGTCGACAGTCAAGTTCGAGTGCTTCGGAATGAACAGATAGATTTAGTAGCGAGGATCGAGAATTTGGAACGTATCATCGGAAGTAAAACAGAGGCGGAGCCCTCCAATCAGTTTTTAATCGACACGTCCGGAAACTGAATGACTTAATGAGGTGACGATTTCACACTTGCCTTCTTTGAGATATTTTAAATCTGGTGAACTGAATTGATTCGTCACCACACGCTTTTCTAATAAAAATTGAAGAACGAAAACGACTCAGACTTTAAATTTTGGTATTTCACTTCTCACGTTACAATCAAATTACAACAGTCGCCCGCTCACGGCTCTCTATAGATTTCTTCCACGAGCGAAATTTGGAATTTCCTATTTCTCACCGAGTTGAACACATAATTTTTCATCCGTGCGTCGCATGAATACCTGTTTTTATCCATGAAACAAACACATTCATTTTTACAAAATCAAAACGAAGTGACAGTTGCAAAGAGAAAAAAATAGTTATTGAAATCACGAGAGGCGAAAAACGATTTTTTTTTTAATTCGAGGGGTATGTGCTATAGTAACATTCGAATGATTGTTTGTGAACCGAGGTTTACCGAACACATAAACAAATTCACAGTTCGAATGATAAAATTTCTATTTTCTCCCACTTTCCCTGCTGCACTTTTCTCACTATAGAAATCAAACGCGAACATGAAATTTTTTTGTCTTGGCTGTAAAGAGAAATGTTTCTTCGGTGTACAAAAATTGGTTGTTGTGTACACTATCATGGTTTCTGTGTAAAAAATCAAAATTTTTGTGTACAAAATTGATTATTTGTGTACAAAAGACAATGAGATCGTGAACTTCTCCAGACGTATTTTCTGACATGAGGCCCTGACTTTCTGTCAAGAAAATGATATAGATGACTCATCGTTTCTTTGAGGTTAGCCCTTCGTATTTTCATACCTATTGGATGAAGTGTTTAACGCCCAAAATATTTTTTTCGGTGTGGACTGTCACTGTGACTTATCACAATCAAATGAACGGGAACATGATGTTACAACTTTCGTATGTTGAACAAAAACTTTAATTTTTTTACACCCCTCGTTACGCCACATAATACGCATCAATCTGTATTCCACAAACGAAGTAGACCTTCGCCCCTCGAATTGACAGTTTCCTATATCTTAGCAAGCATACAAACCTCAATATGTCACACGAAAAGGTACTTTTGGACTTTGTCCTTGTGATGTAAATGACTATTTCGGCCGCAAATACCTTTCAGAAGTTCAGAAAAATTGAACCATTCCATCATCGTCGGCGTGTCGAAGTCTGTCGAGTTTCAGTCATCAGTCATCGCTCGTAACAAATTGTAATATTTCAATCTCTGGCACTTGAAGCTGTCAACGGAACTAAGAACCGGTTCCAGCTGGTTTTCGAAATGATTTTTCGACCGAATTCCAATTCGAATTCAATAAGTCGATCCTCAAACTCACATGTCACATAAGCCATTGATTGCACTTGATGCACCTAACGAAATGAAATAAATAAATAATCAAATTCACTTAGAAATCCAGTTAAGTAGTTGCACCACTGGAAAGATACTTTTTCTGGCCCATGAGGTCTCTGCGGCCTCTTTGATGCAAATGTGAATCGGTCCACCGTATTGAAAGTGAGGAAGTGAGAATTGAGTTTCCTTCAAAATACTAATGATCGACAAGATTAACATTGCAAAAAAGTCCACTCACGCAGTAGTTCTGCCATCATTTTGGGGTGGAAAATGAGTGATGAGAGTTGAAAACGTTCCATTCAAAACTCGAGCACTACTTGTGGTTGCAATTGCCAGTAAAGGTATCACTCATATTAGGCCCCGCATCATCGAAAAATGTATCAACTGCGCGTAGACTTATCAATTTGCCGAGTGAATCTTTCAATTATTTTTATCTCGTATACGGTGAAGTATCTTATTCCCTTGTCTGATAAGTCAAGAAAATACGTCTTACGCTTATTACGTTCACTATGGTCGATTTTGTGAAATGTACAGTTAGAGGCAGGGGGATTTCAGCATGAATTTGCTTCAGCTGTTTTTGAGCTGGTCCATGGTCCACACAAACAATCAAAACTGTTTATATGGTTTTACCGCTACGACTCGCGTGCGTGTAGCAGCTTCAGCCTCAACCGTATACACTAATATTATCAGTTATGATTGTGTGTGTTGATCAGCTGAAAACCAGTTGAAGCAAATTCATGCTGAAATTTCGCTGCCTGTGACTGTATGAAATTTTAGAAAAAAAAAGAAATGTTTGTAACGCTTGGGGGTACGATAACTTTAGAAATCCGGGATCAATTCTGGTTTTAATCAAAGAGAAATAACATTTTTGGCGTCAAGTTCGTAGCAGGACAGTATCTGGAAAAAAAAATGTGTAGCGCTGAACTGATTTGCAATTGTTTTTATTCTTAGATTCCGTAGATTTCCTTCAATTGTATTGAAACACAGAGCAGCTTAATTACGAACTGAATTGTATTAAGTGATAAAACAGAATGAAAATGATACGAGAAAATTTAGTTTCCAGGCCTTCCAGGCTTACTAAAGTTTAAACATCGAACACTAGATTACCTAATCCAACACCCCCGCTTAATTTACATAAATCAAAGATTCAATTTCCGATTAAATTTCCAAGCTTCGATTCCATATTCCATATGTTCCGCTTTCATTCCTGTTTCTTTCCATTTCCTTCTGTTTCCATATTCCTTCCATTTCCATATTCCTTCTATTTCCATATTCCTTCCATTTCCATATCGCACAGATAACAAGTTGCAACGATCTGCTGTTACTATTAAGTCTATTAAGTTTGCTCCGGCTTTGTAATTAACATTCGAATTTCCATTGTAATTTCCGTTGCCGTTACTGATGTGTGAACCTTGCCAATTAGATGCATTTCCGTTACCGTTCGAAGTGGTATTCAGATCTGGACATTGCCATTTCTTATGTCCTACCTTCCCGCAGTTGTGACACTGGAATCTGAACGTACTCGTGGCAGTTGAGAAGTGTCCATTGTTCGACATTCCGTTTATGTTCTCAACCTTCCTTTTCCCATGTTCGTCCAACAAACGTTTCTTCACGGATTCAATGTTAAGTGACTCAGGGTGGAGGGTTTCCAGTGACGTGACGAGTGAATCATACGATTGAGGCATTGTGAGCAATAGTTGAATTATTACATCTATCTCTTCTAGTTTCGCTCCAATTCCTTTCAATTCGCGAATGATGTTATCAAATTCCAGAAGGTGTTTCCTGATAGCACCGATTCCGTCATATTTCAATGTGCATAACTGTTTTGGGAGCAGTAACTGATCGGCAACGCTATTTCTTTCGAATACTGACTTGAGAGCGTCGTAGATGTCCTTTGCCATCGACTTATCCCTAATGTATTCTTCAAATGTTTTATGTAATCCCGATCGTTAGCATTTAGCGTAATTATTTCCAGATCTTCCTCGACGTATTCCATTAAATCCTTCTCTTCCAACACGGCATGCATCCGGTATTTCCAATTGTTATAATTCGTTCCGTCGAACTGAAAACGTTTCATGTTCGCTTCTTTTTCTGCCATACCTTTGCGTTCCTGGGCCCATAACCTCTTAGGTTCCGTAGACTTCCTTCAATTGTATTGAAACACAGAGCAGCTTAATTACGAACTGAATTGTATTAAGTGATAAAACAGAATGAAAATTATACGAGAAAATTTAGTTTCCAGGCTTACTAAAGTTTAAACATCGAACACTAGATTAGTGTAAATTTTTCTAATCCAACATTTATTGCCTTCATTGAATAATCAAATTCATGAGGCCTGGTTCACAGATCAACAAAATCGATCCAATGTTCTGGGAGTCTAAGAGCGTAAGGCCTAAAATATCATGTTGCAGATTTGTCTCTGCTTTTGTAGAACCTTCTACTTTTCTTCGTTCCACTATCCCGATGTAGTCCAAAAAAAGCTTTAAGCTTTCGGTGCCATTAGGTGCCAAAGGTTTGATGATTGATCTATCTGAATATAGATGTCGCAAGTGAGCGTAGCAATTGTATACTAACTAGGTGTTAATTGAACCAGTTAGTTGCGGCTTGACTTCACGGCTGGCAATCTGTCGTTTTTCTGCAGCTGTTGACATTCGAACTCTTACACTCGCAACTCAACCGTGTAATGGAAAGCAAACGGATTAACTATGATGGATTACGGTTACGGTTGTTAATCGATTCACCCTATTCTTTATTCGTCGTATTCTTATCTGCATTCGAACATCCGGTTGCGCCGGATCGTCGCCAATTGAAATAGACCGATAACAGACAATGCAGATTGTGAAGCTGCTATAAATACGGCGTATCGGAATATATCTGCGATTAAATGTTGACGAATTGTATTGAGCTCAACTTGAGTGTAATCACCAAAAATTTGTTTTTTTCACAATTTAAAGACAGTTCAGTGTGCAACATGTAAGTAGAAATTGTGATAAAAGTGAAAATTGACACGAAATTCACTGTGTTTTAAACAGGAGTTCGCGTACAAACATTCTCATCATTGCAGTTCTTCTGGTTACCAATTATAAAACAGTAGACGGAATTGCTCTCGATTGTTCGTATGGAATCATTTCGTGGGATACTGTTGGCAGCGTCTATACGTGTACAGCGCGAGTATTGTTCGACAACGTTGACGGCTCAGTAACAGCAATTTTTGGAAGTCATCAAACAGGAAAAGGACATGAAGATGTGGGCGGAATAATTCTGGAAGGGCAGGACTTATCTGTTTTTCCGACGAATATCGAATATTTCTTTCCAAATATGATTGGCATTTCTTTATATAACAACAGCATACCCGCCGTCAACAACGAACATTTGGCTCCGTTTCCATATTTACAATTTCTAGGGCTTACCACGAATAAAATTACATCGATTGGCGGCAATCTCTTCTCCGGCATGAACTCGATGGTATATATCTCTTTCAGTAACAACAACATTCGACACGTGGGTCACGACTTAAATTTACCGATCAATGGTCGAACATACTTCTCCACAACTACTTGTATTGATCAAACCGCTACCACACCGGTAGAAGTTGCTAGCTTAACATTGAATTTGTTACGCTTTTGTCCGCCGACGATATCACAGATAGAAGAGTCGCTTGAAAATCGACAAAATTTGCTGACACACGTCGACAGTCAAGTACGAGTGCTTCGGAATGGACAGATAGATTTATTAGCGAGGATTGAGAATTTGGAACGTATCATCGGAAGTAAAACAGAGGCGGAGCCCTCCAATCAGTTTTTAATCGATGCGTCCGGAAACTGAATGACTGAATGAGTGACCATACGCTTTTCTAATAAAAATTGAAGAACGAAAACGACTCAGACTTTGACTTTTGGTCTTTAATTTTTCATGTTGTAATCAAATTAAAACAGCCGCCGGCTCATGGCTCTCCGTAGATTTCTTCCACTTATTTGAGTTTATGCTGTTTTTTGTGTGTAGTAGGATTTTATGTTACTTCCGGGTAGTTTTGGGTGAAAATTATGAATATTTTCACTTACAGTAGATAAAATCTCGCTTCACTCGTGTCGGCCAACTCACATCTAGTGCGCAAAACAACATTGACTAACTTGTTAGCGAAATAGCTAGTATACGTCTTTATATGGTTTTACCACTACCATGCGCGTGTGTATAGCAGTTTCAACCGTAAAAGCAAATATAAACAGTTGTGATTGTATTGTGCGGACCAGCTGAAAACCAGTTGAAGCAAATTCATGCTGAAATTTCACTGCTTCTGACTGTATGAAATTTTAACAAAAATATGGAAAAAAGAAATGTTTGTAAGGCTTGGTGGCACGATAACTTGAGTAAATATGAACCGCTTTTCAAAAATTTGGTTGCGATCGACGAAGAATGCAATGTTCCGATGATTACCTGCAACGGGCATTCGTTTTTCAATCTAATCTTTACTCTCGCACTAATATTACTAGGTCCCACCTTTTTGGGCGGGTCGGGTCCCTTGACTGATAATTTTCTCAAAATAATGTTGTCTTTTGCTGGTTGGTAATGTTGGTAAACTTCATAGTCAATCAGATTAGACTTTTATAGATATCTTAATTTATTTTCATTGATTTTTTCATCTGGTTAAGAATGGACAATTTCTGTAGTCCAAGCAAATGACAATATTTTGACCTTAAACATCATCACATTTAGGATCTAAAAAATCTCAAATTACTCATAAATTTATTTCTTTTGTAATAAGCAAAATATCACGACTTGCTGTCTAATTTTGCAATAAATAACCGCGACTCGTGTGAATTACAACCCTCGCTTCGCTCGGGCTGCAAACTTCACACTCGTCTGAGTTGTCTAATGTTCGATTTGCTTTGGCCGCAAACTTCTCGTTCGTCCGAGCTGTCTAACAATACGATACCGCAACTCGTGTGAATTACGACCCTCTCTTCGCTCGGGCCGCTAACATCACACTCGTCAGAGTTGTCTAATATCATATTTGCTCTGATCGCAAACTTGCTCGTCCGAGCTGTCTAATGTGACAATAAGATACCGCGACTCGTGTGAATTACGACCCTCGCTTCGCTCGGGCCGCAAACATCACACTCGTCAGAGTGGTTTAATATTAGGTTTGCTCTGATCGCAAACTTGCTCGTCCGAGTTGTCTAATGTGACAATAAGATACCGCGACTCGTGTGAATTACGACCCTCGCTTCGATCGGGCCGCAAACATCACACTCGTCGGAGTTGTCTAATGTTAGATTTGCTTGACTTTTTTCATTATATGTAATTTTGGGTGCCGCTTGTTAATTATCAAATATAAAATTTCAATTATCAATTATCAAATACCAATTATCGAATATCATTTATAATGTTCATTTAATACATTGCATTTCTATTTTCTGGGATAACTTCCGAAGCGGTGATCCCATCGTCGAACTTGACCTTACAAATGTCAAATGTATAATTTTAAGAACCTAAATTGTTCACTATTTTCTGCCAGTGAAAGATGCCTACAGGATGCAGCAAAGATGCAAAGGGATGCAAGCTGGGACAACAGGTATCCCAGTCGGTCTCATCGGCTAAATTGTTCACTATTTTCTGCCAGTCAAGGGAATAACACATTAGATTATCAATTATCAACAGTGAAGGGAATTATCAATTATATCAATTATCAGTGGTGTATTATCAATTATCAACAGAGTAAAATCCTGTTTTTCTGGAATAATTTCCAGGGTTTTATCCCGACATGGCTCATCTTCGAACTTAACCCCAGGAAGTTCATTCCTCGTCGATTGAAAAAAAAATCATCAAAATCGGTTATGAATTACTCAAGTTATCGTGATGACAAAGAAAAATAGGTTACAAACAATTACGTTTTTGATAACATTTCATACATTGTGTGGTAACAAACATTTTAGGATATTTTCTGGCGTAAGACTCTTGACTTTCAGTCAAGGGAACTAGGCCCCACTTTTTGCCAATTGCCAAATATTTTGAGATATTTGCATAATTTCTGTGATATTATCTTCTAACCTTTATCACTGTCACATTTTAGAGCGTCTGGGCCTATAAGTACCATCTGGTCTTTATTTGAAGCTTCTAAATTAAACAAAAAGAATGTTTCAAAGTCTTTCCAAAAGTTAATCAAACAAGGGACCTGACCCACCCATTATGTGGGACCTAGTATTTTTGGAGAAATTATCAATTGCGTTAGATTATTCTGATTTGAAGAGTAGAGTGAGGGGAAATTACTTGAAAATCAAGCAAATCACTATTGATAAATGTCGCTCGAGTATGATATGAAAGAGCTGTGGTCGACTTTGATAGCAAGACTGAACATTAAGCTTTGTATTGAAATAATATATTATGGAACACAGGTTGTTTTGTGCGCTTGTTGGTCAGATAGATACTGATTATGAACACAATTCCGATATGTTTAGTAGTAGCACTTCTATTCTGCCAAAGAAATGCAACTCATTCGACGTACAAGAGCCTAGCACAAGAGTTTACACCAGCTGTGTAAACCACATAGCAAACTACAGTTCTGCCGCGTAAGGCCTAAAATATGTTGCAGATGTGTCTCTCCTTTTGTTGAGCTTTCTGCTTTTCTCGTTCCACTTTTCCAATGTAATCCAAAAGAAGCTTAAAGCTTTCGGTGCCTTTACAAAGGTTTGATGATTGATCTATCTGAATACAGATGTTGCAAGTGAGCGTAGCAATTGTGAATTTTATAGGTTTCTTCCAAGCAACGGTTAAGCCGACCAAATGAACCGAACCAGAATCGATGACATCCACAGAATCATAACCACAACTTATTTTTCTTTGTTATTTTGACAATTGCATTGTTAATAGTGTTGATGTTATGACTCTATGGATTCCGGTTTGACATTTCATTTCACCTTGGAAGAAACCTAGCTAGGCAATCTGTCTTTTTTTTCTGCAGCTGTTGAGATTCGAACTCTCATACTCGCAACTCAACCGAGTAATGGAAAGCAAACGGATTAACCATTACGGCATTGAGTTGTTAATCCGTTAATCGATTCACCCTATTCTTTATTCGTCGTAATTTTCGTCTTTATCTGCTTTCGAACATCCGGTTGCGCTGGATCGTCGTCAATTGAAATAGACCGATAACAAACAATGCAGATTGTGAAGCTGCTATTAATACGGCGTTGTATCGGAATATATCTCAGATTAAATGTTGACGAATTGTATTGAGCTCAATTTGAGTGTAATTAACAGAAATTTGTTTAGTTTTTGAACAATTGAAAGTCAGTTCAGTGTGCAACATGTGAGTAGAAATTGTGATAAAAGTGAAAATTGGCACGAAATTCACTGTGTTTTGAACAGGAGTTCGCAAACGAACATTGTCATCATTGCAGTACTTCTGGTTGCTAATTATAGAGCAATCGACGGAATTGCTCTCGATTGCTCGTATGAAATGGTGATGTTTAGTACTGTTGGAAGCGTATATACATGTGCAGCGCGAGTATTGTTCGACAACGTTGACGGCGCAGTAACAGCAATTTTTGGAAGTCATCAAACAGGAAAAGGACATGAAGATGTGGGTGGAATAATTCTGGAAGGGCAGGATTTGTCTGTTTTTCCGACGAATATCGAATATTTCTTTCCAAATATGATTGCCATTTATTTATATAACAACAGCATACCCGCCGTCAACAACGAACATTTGGCTCCGTTTCCATATTTACAATTTCTAGTGCTTGCCACGAATAAAATTACATCGATTGGCAGCAGCCTCTTCTCCGGCATGAACTCGATGAGATTAATCTCTTTCAGTTTCAACAACATTCGACATGTGGCTCACGACTTAAATTTACCGATCAATGGTTACGTAGAATTCTCTGCAAATACTTGTATTGATCAATACGCTACCACGCCGGCAGAAGTTGCCAGCTTAACATTGAATTTGTTACGTAATTGTCCGCCGACGATATCACAGATAGAAGAGTCGCTTGAAAATCGACAAAATCTACTGACACACGTCGACAGTCAAGTACGAGTGCTTCGGAATGAACAGATAGATTTAGTAGCGAGGATCGAGAATTTGGAACGTATCATCGGAAGTAAAACAGAGGCGGAGCCCTCCAATCAGTTTTTAGTCGACACGTCCGGAAACTGAATGACTGAATGAGCTGACGATTTCACACTTGCCTTCTTCCAGATATTTTAAATCTGGTGAACTGACTTGATTTGTCACCATACGCGTTTCTAATAAAAATTGAAGAACGAAAACGACTCAGACTTTAATTGTTGGTTTTTCGCTTTTCACGCTACAATTAAATTACAACAGTCGCCGGCTCACGGCTCCTCTCTCTCTCTCCTCTCTCTGTCTTCCACTTATTCGTTGACGCTGACAAGAAACTTCATCGAAATCAATGACCCTCGTAGCTGTGCTAGCCCAAAAAAACCCAAAATCAAATTTTATTCTTCACAGATAGTAACAAAATTTTTTAAAAGAGTCACCCAATTATCGTCCCATCACAAAATTAGACCAAAATTATATTGGGAATAACTCCCATACCATAAGACCGATATTGTTCATTTACGAAAAAGACCGGTGGGGAAAAAATAGAACTTTTCTCATTCGAACTGTCACTTTGTTTATGTGTTCGAAAATTGCATGGCGCATCGATGTTTTCGTTTCGTGAAGAAAAACGACAAAAAATGAACGCATGCAAAACGTTGTGTTCATCGGCAGAAATAAGGAATTCCAACTTGAGCGAAATTGTGGCCTTCGGTAAACGAATAACTATTTTTTTTTACAAAATAGTATGTTACATACCAAGGACGCGTCGCTTCGCGTCGCTCCATCCCTGGACGTTTTCACCACCTGGGTCTAAAACACACCTTTTTGATCCGTGGTTTGTATACTATTTTTCTTCCTGGAGTACCAAAGTCACATTCCGAACAAAACATAACAACAAAACTGAACAACATACCGGTGCAAAAGCATTCCATATTAATGCCGAAAGTAATCCGTATGAATGCCTAAAGAAGTCCGTTCCGTGTGCATGTATTCTCACAAATGTCGAAAAATAAGCAATATGTAGGAATGCCGAAAGACATCCGAATGAATGCCGAAAGCAGTCCGTATGAATGCTGAAAGCAATCCTTATGAATGCATTGTCACAAAACACTAAAAACATTACATTCGCGTACATACAACAACTTGACACATTTGGGAAAGAATAAAGATAATGACATAAGCGGGAATGAAAATTGAGAGAAAATAGTAGGGGAGAATGTTGCTCTTTCGGTACTAAATTTGGTGAGTGAATGTGACGGTTTTGGTACTACAGGAAGAAAAAACATTTTTGTGTATAAAACTGACTTTTGTGCACAGAAGTCATTTTTCGTGTAAACAAAATTTTAAATTTTGAATTTTTCCAGACGTATTTTATGACTGATGTAAGGCCCTGACTTGCAGGGAAATGAAATCATTGTCGTTTCTAAAATGTTACCTCTGTCACTGTTTGTACCTTTTTGATTAAGTAGTGTTGAAATATCGCGACTTCGTCGCTTTTTTTGCCATCGCTTTAGTGCGGGTGTTAACGCCCACAATGTATGGGAAAAGGTACACTTTTGGTTAATCTCAAATTGAGTCGTTGGGTTATGTATAGTATCCCAGGAGTAATATTTGTGGAAGGGTTGCCAAAAAATTCCACTTGAAAGTATCGAGTTATTCAGGAAGAACCGAAAAATTCTAGGCTCAGTACAAGCATTTTTCGTTGTTCTATCAAAACTCGAGTTTCGAAAAATTTTCTTGAAAATTTATTTTTCCCAAATTGTGGACACCCCAAAGTATCCAAAACCACTTAAAAACAAAAAATTTTTTTTTTTTACTCGCTCGAAATAAAGTTTCAAACTCGAAATTTCATGAAAAATTTGACCTCCGGGAAAACAAACTTTGACTTTATACCGTCATCCTGAAGGCCCGTTCCAATTTTTTTTTTCCGAAAGTGGCTTTAAAACATCTTTGGACTAATCTGAACATTATATAAGCAGCATGTCATTGTGGAAAAACGTTGTTCATACATAAATATGCTGAAAGACCTCCGGCTCCGGCTCGTCCTGGAAGCCTCAAATTCGCTAAAAAAAACCTTTCAATATGTGTCAGGAAAACACTTTTTGAATGAAGTATTTTACGCCAAAATTAATTTTTTCGGTATTGACTGTCACTGTGACTTATCATAATCAAATGAACGGGAACATGATGTTACAACTTTCGTATGTAGAACAAAAACTTTCATTTTTTACACCCCTCGTTACGCCTTACAGTACGCAACAATCCATATCCCAGGAAGCATTTAATTTGAAAAGTAGCTCACATTTACGCGGTGTTTGTTATGGTGAATAAGGTCGAATAGCTGCACCTACAAAAAAAATCGTTTCCATTTGTGTATATTAGAACAAAGTTCATACTTTGTCTAAATTATATGAATCGCTAATGGATATAAAAGTGGCGTGCCGTCTCTTACAAATTACGGTTCAGTTTTTCTTCTTCTTCCATTTCACTAGAATACTCCAACTACAGTCTATTCCATTCGGTATCATTCACAAAAGTAACTCGCTGTAGAGTTCTATATATGACCAGCGGAAAGTGCGGTATAGTAATGTTCTCTATGTGGTTTGGTTGTGATGTACGTACACAAAAAAAAAACCGTAGGCTGGGAAGGGGAAGAAAAACATATCTTTAAAAACATAAATATAATAAACTGAATAAAAGCATTCCTTATATGAATACATATCGCATATTGTTGTGTGGACGGTTTATACCGAATCCTCTATGTTATACACAGGCAAATGAGCGTGCTTACGATTTATTTATTGTGCTCAAGCCAACCTTTCAGCCAGTGTCTCGCGGTGTTCGGTTCAGTTACTGTTTATGTGTTCGCGTGAGAAGATTTAAAACGTTCAACCGTAAAAACAGAAATTGATCGCGAAAAGATATTGCTCACTCGCATTGGCGGTATTTTTTGTTGGTTTTTATTTATTTATCTTGTGACTAAGACATTGCGGTATGTTCCGCGCGTAATTTGTATCATATATATTCCTCTGTTCGTCTATAGTACTTAGTACAGTGACACGCAAAACAGATGAGATCAATGAAATATTACTAATAATAATTTCAAGTGAAATAACAACAGATGCGCGGGATTTAATTTGTGATCCGTGCTATCTCTACTTGCAGTGATTTTGTACAATTTTCATAATTTTGGATTCCGTTGAGTTTACTTAATTGGAAGAGAATTTAGTTCTTTGTTCTTAGTTCGTAGAGAAAATGCTAAATTAATTGTCAGTTTGAGGTGGTGTCATTGCGCTTCTGGGTATAACAAGATCATCAAGCATTGTGTCGTGTAATAAAACCTTGCAATGTTCACCGGAAAGAGTCAATATTTCTCATTTTAATGGAATGTTAGCGTCTTAGGTTCCAGTGCAACCTCTACAAATAATAGATCGCTCTATTGGGACTCCCAATTTGGGAGCAGTAGAAACCATTTCTAGAGCGGGAGGATATTTTATTCATAACAGAGAATCATCGACCTGAGTTCCCACCAAGGCTTGTTTTTGAGATTTTTTTTTTTTTTGATTCTGAAGATTCCAATTCCAACCTTACCACTTAAATGTCAATTTTTGGCCTACACATTCTTACAATCGATTTTTAACCGTGAAGCCATGGTGGCATATTTTTGGCCAAATAAAATACAGATCGTGCTGTCTTCTGTATTTTTCTCCAAAACTCCGAAATTTTGACAGCTCCGAAATTTTGACAACTCCGAAAAACTTTGAATATTCAGAAAGAAAATTCTAAAATTTTTCAAATTTTTTTAAATTTTAAACTCTCCAAGAAAAACTTGGTCCCGCATCAGTCTCTAATATATGTCACCTACTTGTCTCCCAAGTTAAGTATGGCTTCCACTCAACAAATCTGTGTGAGGAGAGTCGTGAGAGAGCTAGCTGTCAAGTAAACAAAGCAAAATTGAAAAAATTCAATTTTGTCTCTCACACGGAGTACTTTTTTGGTATAAGTGGAAATCACGCCTTACTTATTCCATGCAGATGACAATGTCGTTTCCGCTGCGTAATGAAATTTTCCTGACTAAATTCTTCTGGAAGCGAGTTGTACCACCTGAGAGTGATTATGTCAGCTGTTCCACTTTTTCTTGCATAAAATCCCATTAGGCAAATAATTCAATTTAGGAAAAAAATTTCGTTGGACTTTGACCTAAAAATCTGAATCTAAATTGCATGGAAATCCCAAACTTTATCAGACATTCGCCTAAACTTTGTGAGTTCGTTCAGTCTGTTCTTTTTGTCGTTAACCTCTTCAACGACTTAAACAACCGCGATAAGACTTAGTGACGAAAGAATCGTCTCTCTGTTTGATTAGATAATGAAATTATGGTCTGTTGTTGGTGTTGATACCAAAACAAACATTTTTAATTGAAGAAAGATTTGAGCCAACAGACATAACGTTCATGAAGCCTTCATTGAAATGATAAATTTTAGAAGAAAACATTCTGTTGATACAAGATGGGATTGAAGCGAGAACATTTGAAGCGGAAATGTGAAGCCGGTGAAGCTTTTTATAGTCTAGGCTACGAAGAAGTAGCGACTGATACACCATTATTTTACCTATCTTTAAAACTGATCGAACGAGTAATTTTTTCTACCTCTTCAACCCTGGCATGTATTGTAAAGAGGGGCGACAGCAATTAAATTATTTCTCTCTTTAACGGATGGAATCTCACAAATGTAGCAAGAACTATTGGGAAACAGTACCGGACTGGCTCCGAAAAGCCCATGCAACTCAATTTAAAATGGCCAACAAATTAAAAATTCTCATACAAAAATCCAAAAGGCCCATCGGGAATCCCCAGAATTCACCGTATGATCAGTCAGGGCCTGTTGGGAAATAGTTCTAGAATAGACCAGTGTCAAATAACTCTTCTTCTCTCAAAATAGTGTCAAATGAGTTGTCAATTTCACAAAGCTAACCTCAAACAATGACAGCTACATATAAATTTTTGTAACATTGTGGTTAGCTTTGTGAAAATGACAGCTCATTTGACATCTCAAACGACATTGACAATGATCTATTGAAGCAGTCTTTCTGTAAATACTACGTCATGTAGCCTAGATACAAAGTCAACTAAGGTTCAGTAAGGCGAAAGGTCCGATTTTTTAAATTGCCTGAATGACTCGAGAACGATTGTCATTCGACCCACAGATTCTCGTGCTTTCTGTCCCAATATTGAGAACTAGCTTCAACAGAGAAACCCTTTGTTATTGTAAGTTATACCTAGTTTTAACATACCGCATCGCGCTACTATCTCCGTTCATAACGTGACACAAAAGACGGGCTTATTATTGATTGATCGACCAGATTTATTTAAACGTCATTCACTTAATATTTGTCAAATACCTTGATTTACGTCTACAAAATGTTTTTTTTTAATCTCGTCCCGCCCACAGTCAACATCCTCGCAAATACAAAAAATAATAATCGTCAATCGCGCATTACAACAAAGTAAATAAAAAAGGAAAGGAAAAAAAAACGTTTATCACTTTTACGTATCGTAAAACTATTTATGTTTGTCCCAGTCCCATATCATTTTTCGTATTTTGTTTATGTGCTGGCACGCAGGAGACTCGTTTTAATATACTGCAGTCTTGTGTTTGTTATTCGGTGTGTGTGTTGTAGATTTAACAGAAAAGAGACATCAACCAAATCTAAATTACTTTTATTCCCGAGATTGTTTCCACTATGCCACCACTACCGATCCGAATTGTAGCCACAGCTGAAAATTATTTCGCCTAAGAGTATGTTCTCTTAACATTTGAATTTATTCGGGCAAATTTATGACGATTTGTTTGGATGTCTAGAGACTTCACTAACAGAACTGCCAGTAACAAGATGAGGTTGGACCACCGACTTAACTTGAATTCCGAACCACGCCTTTAAGTATGCAAATGATCTCAGAGGAAATTGATATCTCGCCTAAATGTAGGCTAGATATATGAACACAAATTCATCGTTGGGTTATGTCACCCATGTCGTTCGGTGTGTAAATCGCTACAGCCATCAAACTCTGCAGCTACTCAAATTATGAAGCTTAAGTGAACTTTAGAACGTCACTAACGCGTTAGAATCGTTAGAAAAATTGCTTGTAGAATTGTCTGACACGGGAGTCGAACCCGGATCATTTTAGTGGAAGTGTACTTAACTGAGCTATTCTGTTCGCTTCATGGGTGAGCTGAAGCGAGCTAACACAAATGTCTTGTGGACCTATCAAATAACCTCTTACATCGACCGACAATTAAGTGTAATACTTCCGTTTCAAGAGCTGGTGTTTAAGTTCGTTGATTGTTTGAAAAGCTTCACCTGCAACCCACATTTCTTTGTCACTCTCGGGTTAGCAACATTTGGATGTATCTCAAGGTTTTTATCACATAAGTAAGGCGTTCTCACTGCATATTAACCTTATTAAAATAGCTACACCTTTAAAGGGATGAGGACTCACTAATCTCCATTACTAAGTAGTTACGATGCAAAATGGATTTGTTTGTCTACCTTTACATTGAATGAACATTGAGTAATTCTTATGAGCATTCAAGATCTGTCATTCCCGAAATGTATAGTTGCAAACCTCTGCTTAAACCCCGTTCGGGTCTCACCGAACACCAAGACCGATCCCGCTACTTCTTTCTGTCGGTTTCAATAACAATTAAATATTTTTTTTACAGAAAAAACAACACTTCATTTTCCATGCATTCTTTCAAATCAGTCGACGAAATTCATTAATCTTTTTATTATAAAAACCATAAAATCAATGTGACATTTTCCGTCGCACTATAATTCACATATCAAATGCAATGGCGCTGTGTGTGAATTAAGTCACCATAAATTCTTGTTAATTGCCTTCAATAAAAAAAAAGTTTGTCGTCAGTCATATTTCAGTGCACTCGACCTTCAATTAAGCAGTTAATTTTTCGAATCTTTTTTTGAGATTCGAAATTCGAAGCCATAGAAACGTTCTGTTGGTGCTGTCAATCTAAAGAAGTGAAGTTAGAGTAGAAAGGGTAGAAACAATTTAACGAAAGCTGTCTTACTGTAGAGCCCGTTCAAAAACTCTTCGTTAAGTTTCACTGGTGAGGATTTTGACACTTATTTCATATAAAATATGTCAAAATCTTCACTTTGGGTAACAAATTTTTTGTTCCTGAACGAGTTCCTAGCTACAGTTACACTCATAGCGACGCGAAGGAGATGCAATTCAAATTTTTCTTTTATTCTTCTGTCAAGTTTGACAGTAAAACAAAAGAACAATTTGAATTAGATCTCTTTAGCGTTACTATGTGTAGTTACAGTTAGATTTAATACGATAGTTCTGTATAATAGATGCTAGGATTGTACACGTGTGTACCTTGCAACTTGCTAAGTACGTCGTTGATGAATCATAAACTGAAATAAAAAAACATAGCTAACGCCGACCCGTAAGAAACACCTATTCGTATCAAAAGCCTTTAATGTGAAACTCTTCATTTCTCTTACTTCATTTTCTTCTCTGCTGAAAAACAATTCTCCCTTTAAAATCACTTACATTATCCACTCTTTGCCTTGTTATCATATACAACTAAATTGCCGGAGGCAATATAGACAGCCCCGTACGAAGTCAAATTTCATAAATTCCTATTTAAACAGCTATATACCGCTATATTTACCTATATTTCACTGTAAATAAACATTTCACAGAAGAATATGCTATTATATAGCTCTATATGCCTGTATATAGCTCAATATAGCTGTATATAGGTATATATAGATGTCCGTATATGGAATCCCTGAAACCCCACACACATAACAAATTATTTCCATGTTAACAGAAACTCTCTAAGTATCATTTTTCCCAAGATATTTCTATTTTACTAAAATCCAATATGGTCGCCGGCAGCCATTTTGTTAGGAGACCGGAAATAGTACCGACGCTTTACATTCGTTAATACCTTTCAAACAAAAAAAAATTCATGAAATTCGGTCAAATTCGGTCCTAGCTCACGCTCCGGAGAACATAATTTCATAAAAAAAATTTTCCGTGATTGGTACGGTCAATACCTATCTAATAAAGCTAAAACAGACGAAATATGTTCAAATGTGGCCGACCTACAAGCAAAAACTGCTTGCCGCCCTGTGCCTGTTCCACACCAAGGGGTCTAACTCACGAGTCGGTCATCCGATTTCCATAAACTTTTTTTTTGTCGATCGGTATTGTTAATACCTTTTATTTGACGTATCACTTACAAGTTTAACGTTTAAATGTCCGGAGATATCTTCGAAAAACCGTAAAGCACTTATTGGGCCACAGCTCGGGAGGGGTCGATCCAAAATCACTCATCTTCGAACTTAGCCTGTCTTTTGACATTACCAAACGGGAAAAAAAAGAATTTTCAAAATCGGATGCGTTTTACTCAAGTTATCGTGCAGACAGACAGACGGACAGACGGACTTTTTTTTTTCGCGGATTTGGCATCTCTAGACAACCACAATAGGTTTCCCCTTACTCAGGGAGTCCAATTCGACGTGTTACAAACGTATGCGTAAACCTATAAGACCCCAGTACTTCGTACGGGTCTAATAATCCTAAAGTAACCGCTTCGTCAAACTAACTTGTAGCACTTGAGAGGTTGCTCCAAATTTGCCATGACGAACGATTCTGGTGAATCGATTTTAAAATTTGTATTTTTATCCAAAAAGCACATAGTGGTCCCTAACCGGCCGAGATCTCTTCTCATTTTGCTGAAAATTTTTTATTCTACATTTGTAAGGTTGCCTCCTTTGTGAGCGACAGGGTCCGTTCTGAAAGCGAAATTTTTGAAGTGTTTATTCTCGCATAAGTCGCATATTTCGTTGCAGCTGTTTTTCCGCTGATCCACTCACACAAACAAATGCTCTAATGCTTGTTTATACGTGAGAACAATGTACACCGTTTATGTCCGTGCCACAATCGTACATAAAGTTTAGCCAATGGGCCATACAATTCAACATTCGCAGTATTTATAAACTGTCATCTGTGAAATCGTGTGGCCTCATTTTGTGTGCGAGTGGTTTGTATAAAACAGATGAAACGAAATACGTCACTGATTTCAAAGCCACATGATTGGAAAGAAACTGCTGCAACTCTTTTAGGATTCAAATTAAAATCTTAAAATCGATCCAACCTATTAGAGATGTACAAGTGCCAAGTATTCCAAAAGAACTACATATTGCCTTTATGCCGCTTACTCATATCACAGAAGATCCAAACGTTGACTCAAATCTATGAAACATATTGATCTATACAATATCCACTGCCCCGTCAAATGACTTTTAAATGATGTAATACACTCGTCAATGAATTCGATTTGATTTTATTTGATTGAGATTGTGATCAAGATTTCTATCTAGAGCAAACGAACTGCTTTTTTTACCTACAGAACATCGAAAGACATTTTTCTTGAATAAAATTTAAACGAAAATTCCCAACAATAAAATGAGTGTAAAAACGGAAAATAAAATAACGTTACGTATCGAGGCGTTGTCGAACAAAAAGGAGATTATCATCGGAAATCCTCGTAAGTAGAAAAACATAAATTAATTAATTTCACATGACAAGTTACATTTACCTTGCTGTCTTCCATCATCTTTTTATAAATGCAATGCTTCGAATCTGTTGCAAAGCTTTGCATTATTTACCATTGATGATTACATGCACTTATGGAGTTACAATACATTCGTTGTTTTTTTGTTGTTGCTTACAATGCACTTCAGAAAACCAGTACGCGATTTTATGAGAAAATCTCATTGCAAATTGTTTTCGATAAGATACGAAATAGAGATCACTTGCAGGCTGGAATCAATTCTTTTTTCTGTTTAGAATGGTACGAAGTGTGTTCCAACATAAATGGATCAGTCGTGTCATATTCAATTAATAGTGAATTTTAATAGATTCCTGGGCTGGGAAATGTTCTCTCTGCAAAAAAAAGCGAATGAAGTCAGAACCTCGATCAGAACGTTAAGTCTCGAAACAGGTCAGGTATTACTTGATCTGAAACTGAAATTTAAATTAACCTGAAAATATCTGAGATTGAACGTGAACTTATCTGAAGACCAATAAAAATTCAGGTACTTTTCCGGGTTACCTGAGAACTGATCCGATTTACCTGAATATTTGTTGGTCTTCAGATTTCAGGTATAGTCTGGTGAGATAATAACTTTCAATTCAGATAATCTGAGCTGTCCACAAGGTGAAAAATGTTCGTTCTGGTGTGGTGATTTTACTTTTACTTTTGTAATTCTTAGTCAATCGACGTTACAGAGAATCCAAATAGTTGTCAGAATGAAGATACTGGTGCAAGACAAAGATTTTCGATTTGTCTGGACTGAGAAGCTCTTGAAAAGAAAATTTTATTCTTCTTGTGCCAAACTTTCATTTCGAAACCATATTGAAGAGATACATAGTAGGGCGGGTCCCATTTTGGGTATTTTGCTTGCTTTGAAGAGAGATGAACTGTTTTAGGGTATGCTGAGTTTGAATATGACGGAACACCGACTGCCAGATAAACTTTTTCCGTGTTTTTGACCGACTTTCTACCAGCATGCCTTTCGAATAGAGGCGGCACATATTTACATTACCGAAGTTCATTTGTACGACTCGTCATTGCATGTGGGGTAGAGGTATCATTGGAAATCTTAGGCAAATTACTTCAAGATAGTTTTCCCGATCTTAAGATGGCTTGTTGAAACCGCAGTACTCCTTGAAGTTAACAGTACCCCAACTTAAATCATACAGCCGTGGGATATTCAAAAGGAATCGGAAATAAACAATCTAAAAATTCAGAATTGTTCGTCCGAGCAAGCTGCAATAGGGTCTAAGAGGTAATTTTCAAAATGGGAAAATCGACTCAACCTAATACACACTGACCTTAGCATCGTTTGTGACCATATATAGACATCTTTTGAGTTGGTTACACTGTTCGTACACTGTTTCTGCACTGATAAAAAAAGTTGCAAAATCTTACCTGTTGCAGGTAACTTTGTCTCCAGGTAATCTATGTCATCTGCAACAGGTGTATTTTACGTATAGAGAGCTACAGCTGTGGCAGCTATTGTAGGTTACATTGAGACAAATTTACCTGCAGCAGTTAAGATTTTCAATTCTTTTTTGTCGGCGTGGGTTAGTTTGCACAGTGTCTCTGTTAGCTTTTGAATACGCCTGTGTCACAGTTCGTCTTTAGATTCGGAAAGATTTGTTGAAACTTCATCAAATCATTAAAATGATTGACGACTGTCTTTACTAAAGTTTCCATTTTTTTAACCACAGCGATCCCATTCATATTTTCCAAAATTTCTCATATCAAAAACTTGATCAATTTAGGAAAATTCCGAGCACGGCGTTTATGAACGAGTCAATGTACATGTTTAACTATGCGAGTCACTGTCTTTACAACATTCTTCAAAAAATTGCATTTCGCGCTATCCACTTTTATTGCCATTAAGCTTAAACAAGTCAACTTTTACGAAATTCGACATCCACTTTCAGTCAAGGCATCGCAAATGTCATTCAATGAAATGTCGTCTCAACTCAGCTATTTCCTTTTAATGAACCTGGCAATTTTGATCGATTATTTTTGTCCAAATTTGGCATTAGAAATGCGAATGTAACATGGTTTTTGCGTTGATAACGATAAAAAGAAACATGGGAGGAGGAGAAAAATGCATTTTTCAATTACGCTTTTCTCGCATACATATGATTTGTCTGTGTCACCAGTTACAGGCTATGATTAAATAAAATATTTCATTCGATGATTGATGTTCGGATTATGCAGTGATGCAGTAGAGTCGCTGCATTATGCCATTCATGAAATAAACCGGTTACTTATAACTCACTATTATTGATAGTTTATCCCAGTTTATTCATTGCAAAGTTGCATCAGTACTAGTAACGTAATAATAAGACTGAAGATCACACTTGGTTCGAGTCTAGACTCACTCTGCTCTAAATTGAAACCTCCCTTTCCCTTCCAGATTTCATATTACGAAATCAACTTAACAAAATAAAAAATTATTTTCATGTTGACTTTTCCTTAGACTAATCATTACTAGACCGGAATTTCGTACGGCAAAATATGTTCCCAACATCAGTTTGTCTAAGATGTATATTTCGTACGATTTTACGTAAAATGTTGCACTAATACATGTAGGCGTTCGTCTAAGGACCTTTCACAGAATTTGTAATATGAAGTCACCACCTTCGTGAGTGTTTTAACCTGTTCTTTCAGAACTTTGACTTTTCGATCACATCCCACGGGATTGATGACTTTTTTGAAAATGGTTTTTTTTTGTAAATTCGATTACAGTAGGCTCTTTTTGGAAAGAAAATCTCACTATGCCTTTAAGCGCCTTCTGTTTTTCTATGAAGCACAGCAACTTCATTTCATTGCGGCATTTTCTTTGTTTTAATGTCATGTGTTAAGGAAATCGTAAAGTTACTGACTCATGGGTCTCTTACATTTTTTATTTGTGTTGCACGATTTTCAGTCGTTTTTACATGTGCAGAGGTGTAACGTAAAATAAAATCATTCATTGGTACGATTGCGCAGATAAACGTGATTACCAATTGGCTGCTAATTGGCACTTGAGGTGAACTGTAGAGGGCGTCCCTTTTCTATGAAAATGAGTATGAGCAAATGTCACGAGTTGTCATGTCTCTCATTTTTCCATATATTTGTGATCTTTGCTAATAGTGTTGCCACTATTGTTGTCAAGTGACAATTGTCGTACAAGCTGGCGAAACTATTTAGCAACCATGACGATACGAAAATATGTGGAAACACGAGAGACATGACAACCAAGACTGTATACTTTGGGGAGGTCACGCAGATCGCCATTTTATAAGATACGCGGGAACACACCTTTTCCATACAAACAAATTCACCAAAATTGAATTTGTATGGCGTGGTGAATTTTTTGTATGAAACGTGGTGTGTAACCCGCGTATCTGCATCTGCGTGACCTCCCCAAAGTATACAGCTTTGATGACAACTCGTGATCAATAGAAAAGTGACGTCCACTAAAATGCAGCTCAAATGCCAATTTTCACTTCCGATACACTGTAGATGGCGTTAATTTTCTGTGAAAATTCATCTCATTCTTCTCTCTCATTTTTCCCTATATTTTTGACGTATCGTGATTTTGCTAATAGCACTGTCAGCTTACAACGAAAGTGCCAAGTTTAATACCTGGGCCACGATTCTTGTATTTTTGTCAGAGAAATGATAAGTTGGTACGTCTTTGGCGAGATAGAAGGAACATTGGAATGACAGTTGGCTTCTATAAGAGACATTGTGAGAGAATTTGTATGTAACTCTCTCACATTCTCTACCATAGAGGCCAACTGTCATTTCAATGTTCCTTTTATCTCGCCACAGGCGTACCAACTTATCATTTCTCTGATTTTTGTAACTTCAAATATTTGTAACTTGACAGTTGCGTGCATAAACTGTCAAGTAACGAACGCTACGAGAATCTACGCCCTGAGGCTCAAAAGACGTATCAGATAGTGGGTAACAATTTTATTAAAATGAACAACAACTGATTGTAAGTTGTTTGTAACATTTGGATTACTTTTATGAACCCAACAACAGGGCCAGATCGGATGGATTATTGACAATTTGATTGTAACAACTTTGATCAATGTAATAGAGCGAATTGCCAAGCAACGCCAACACAATATTTATAATCGGATTCAAAAGCTGGGTAATCCAGAATGTGTCTGGGTTTCGGCACAGCAAATTGATCACTGGTGTTCCATCGGGTAAACAGAATGCTTTGAAAAAACATTCACCATCCGGTAGAACCTTCATCTTCATATTGTCAACGGTTCTGTGATTGCTACGCGGCATGCATTGCAAATCATCGCCGGAATAGTTGAATTGAAATGCGTTCGTGGTTTTGGTGATGAGATTTCGATATACCGTGGAGCAAGGAGACCTTCAACGAAACATTTGTTGTAGAAAACTTGACGAAACGTGTTAACGAATCCGGCGTTCTTACCCGGTCTTCTTGTACTTGTCAAGGATGGCATTATTTGGTGTTTGCTGTATGCCATGAACTTCACAAGCGCCATAATTTGCTTGGTAGCTAGTTGTAATCACTGAGTAAAGTCCACTTATTTTCTAGCAAGTCAGAAAGTTGTCATTAAAATGCCGCACGTTTGGAAAACTAAACTTACTTGGAAATTAATGTCGTCGTTGCTCCAATCAAGTGAATTATAGACATCACAGGTACTGTTGACCATCTGAACGATGATCAAACAGAAAACAGTTTGTGTCAAAAATTTAAGCGGAATAAACGGAAACATTTTGTGGATGTTAAAAAGCAGGTCACAAATAGACTGTACTCTCAGCCTTTCTGTAACGAACTAAACCCCTCCAATTAATTGATGTTAATTTTATTTTTTTCGCAATAGCGAAAAAACACCTTTCACGTATTTGCACAGCTGATTACAATTTTAATTTAGAACAAATAATATTGCTCGTGGCAAATGTGGCAATGAGTTATTACACCGAGTCTCAAATCCAAAATTGGCAACGACTTTTTTGTTGTATAGATCATTTTCATTATACGGTACTCGTCAACGTAACCCCACTTAATTTTTCGTCAAGTAGTCCTTAACCTCAATCAATTGACGTTAACTGCGTTCAATTTACTGATTTTTATATGAAAATCGTTCGTTCAATTCATTCGATATTTTTCGACATGTCTGACAGTTGGGATCGTGTCTGACGTTTACAAGGTCATGAAAATGATCTATAGATCACCGTCAAGGACGTTTGAAATGTGATCAAATGAACGAATCTGAAATGCAATGAATGAATGAACGAAACATTTAACGAAACTTAAGTGAGGTTACGTCTGTAAGATCTATCGATATAACTCCGTTTTCACGGTAGAAATCGCGAAAGAATGGTCTGCACTAAGGCGCATTTATCTGAAATTATGGTCGTTAGTAGAGGCTATGTAGTGTATGGGGTGGAGCAGTTCTTTTAGGGGAAAAAATCCCAACTTTTGGAGTTTTTAAAAAATATCAACAATAAATGAACTTGGAAGTTAGGGGTGGAGCTGAGAAGGAAGTGACCTCAACTATCCCTGACATACGGACCTAGCTCATCACGTCTTTCATTCCAATTTTGATTTGTGTGTATTTGTGCGAACAGCCAGAATTCTCTGAAATTTTGATTTTAATCGTTCCATTTCGTATTTTTTGATATGTTTCTGAGAGTTGTAACCGGAAAAATTCTAAAACTTGAGAGAATCTTAATAATTGAAATAAATCCAAAAACGACATCGATTTGAGACCGATTATGGAATGATATCTCAAATTAGGAAAATTCGTTGATCAATTCTTCGAACCAGGAATCCCAGGGAGGAACATAATTAAAATGAAGTGTGTAACTACTCCCACGAAACCTATTTTAAGTTTTGTCTTACAAATGAAATTTTGGGCCCTTGAGTACAAAAACATAGGCCCCTGACAAGATGCGACCCAAAAAAAAATCCTTATTTTATTAGTCACTGCTAAAACGATTATTTTTCATCGCAAACTAGTTTAAATAGCTATTTCGCTAACTAGTTGGTAAATTTGTTTGTTTTACGAACTAGATGTGAGATTGCCGATGCGAGCGAAGCGAGGTCGGCAACACATCATGTGCCCAAAACCAA
The DNA here is from genome assembly GCF_014529535.1 of Bradysia coprophila. Taxonomy (NCBI): domain Eukaryota; kingdom Metazoa; phylum Arthropoda; class Insecta; order Diptera; family Sciaridae; genus Bradysia; species Bradysia coprophila. The sequence goes on along the minus strand of NW_023503648.1, from coordinate 237,001 downwards.
TAGAATTCCTGCGTAAATATTAGACTTGCGTACGAACTCGTCAATTTACGCACTGACATGTGTAGCTGTCAGCGGATCTGTCAGTGTGTAAATTTACTCGATCCAGACTGAAACAGGGATACCAATAGACTATTATGATGAGAGAGAAAGAAATATTTTGACGAGTACCCCAAGGCAAGTTATAAATTAACTAGTCTTCGGTTTTCTCGCTCTGATCATAATAGTCTATTATGAATATTTTGACATTACAGATAAAAGGACTAAATGCGGACATTCAGTCTCTTTGCCCGATGCGCCCTTTTGTATCCGGAATTATCTGAGTCATCTGCAGTCTATAAAATCGCAAATGCAAAGTTTATTTACATTCGACCAAAACAAAATCATTTCAAATTCATCTTTCATTTTATTAATTTTGTTTTTTTTTCTTTCTTTTTTGTGTTCCTTTTCCGGTTTCATTTTTAATTTGGATTTCTTCACGTACCATCACCGATCCATCCAGCTGTAAGTATAATTTTGTTTTTTTTTGTTTTTTTGGTTTTTTAATCTTTAATTATATTTTTTCGCTTGTAACTATTTTCGGCTAAGTTTTTATTTTGACTGATTAAAATTGGTTGGTGCTAGTTTTTCAGCCGTTTAAAATAACGTATACACTCATCTCATCTAAATTCGTAACTCGAACCTGCACTTTGTTTATTATTTTCGTTTTAAAATTAATAAATTTAACAGTTACGCCATTCCATAAAAACACATTGATGGTCAGATATATATCACATTAGTTACGCGTGAAACAATTTCTTTTATTGCTTATTTGTTTTTGTAATAATACGCAGCAAATTGGTAACGAGATTAAGATTTAGTTAAATTATTAGAAAACATATAGCACAACAACGCACAGACCATTAACAATCATAATTTATAATATAATCATAACACACTCCACCATTACAATTCAATTATCGATCAGATACCGGTATAATAGTCCAAATACAAAATTCTATCAAATCAAAACGGTGATGATATCCATCGGCATTTCTATGTTTTGGATTGTTATCTTGTACGTGAGCTCCTACTTTTATCTATTTAAGTGCAACAACAACAAAAAGTTTAATTTTATTGAATGAATCAAACGATAACTTCAACAATTAAAGAACGTCCGGTTTCGGGAGTTGCATAATAAATTTTGTAGATGGCTTAGAAACGTAGAGTTGATGACCTGAAATTGGATTTAGTTGGTGGTGTTATTGTATTCGGACAATTTGTGTGATAGAACATTTGATTTAGATGATTTGTGGTGTTAGAACATTCGTAGTTTGAACAAAATCATGAGTTGCAATCTGTTGTTGAAGTAAGATTTCTTTATCGAAGATTTCAATGATCGTCTTTAATACAATTATTTACCCAAAAATTCCCTAAATTTCTGAAAATTCCTGAATTCTGGTTTCTCTTAAATACCATCCGAATATAGTCGATTTACCTCAAACATAAAAATAGACCATAAAAACAACGGAGGCACTTCAATCTATTGTTTAGAGGAACAGATAAAACGAGACGTAAATAAATTAGGGATTTTTAGGGAGTTCCCCAAAATAGGCATAGGTTCAGTATAATAGGCAGAGTAGTCGATGATTCTATTATGATCGAATGAAATCTGTTTCTGTAAACGATGAGAACCAGAGTTAGAAGAATGATTCGTAGGCGTACCGTTGATGGATAAAATTGTTTAAAATAAATTTTGTTCATTTACGAGAAGAAACGTCGGATGTTTTAAGCATTGAATTTAAATATGTTCGTCGTTCCCCTACGTTGCTACATTTGTATATTGAATTAGGGAGACTTTGATTGCTGTAGAGACATATTGTTTCATATATTAGCTCTTCAAAGACTTGAAGTCGTTCAGAGTTTCTTCAATTCGATCATTTATTCAGATGTTACTTTTTTTAGGAAATCATTAATCATCGAACCGATCTAGTACTTCACGAACTTAATTCTGATAAAACATTTATTCTCATTGACACTTAGTCCTTTTGATGCTTTAGATCTTTGACCTGCAGAAAATTTTCACATTAAAAAACCACGTCATTATGCGTCGTCGTCCACTTAATGTCAAAGTACAATAGATTTCATAATTTTTTTCTCGGTGTGTATGGGACTAAATCTACCTTGCCCGTTTCTCTTCTGTATACTCATTGAAGAGTATAACCTGTAGAGGCGTCACATTTTTTTATAGTACTTCATTCTTACTGGACTATTTTTTTGTGAAACAACTTCACATTGATTCATTCCTATGAAATGTCACAGCAGTGAAGTTGGTTCACATAAAAATAAGCGCAGTGACAGCAGTAATTTTATGACAGAATGTACTAAAATATGGGAAAACTCTATTACATTTCTTCTTAGTTTCTAAACATCACTCTCCTATTGTTGAACACGGGATTGAAAGAAATGCAAACAGTCCTCACACCAGACATACTTTATGAATGATCCCTTAGATACCTTAGATTGAAAATATTTCAATATTGCCTACAAACTTTCAATAAAATCAAAGGAATTCAAGTTTTTTGTCTCTTAGAATTTCACAAGAGCAAGCATTCGGCAAGCTGTTACCTTCACGACATTTTTCGGTCCTTCCTCAGATCAATTAGAGTGGTCATGAGAACAACAGCGGTTTTTATAATAAATTAACTTCGAAAGTATCAGCAGCTTGATAAAGCGCGAAGAGAATGAGTATATTCGCTCACTCATGCGTTGTATTCGTTGTATTCGAAATAACTGAATTTCTGTCTCGTCTTCCAGTTAATTTGATTAGAAATTTCTCAGATCTAATTTAGTGTTATCGATAGTTCACTCAAGCGATTTAGTATGAAAGAAGTATCCGTTCCTAGTAAGTGGACTGAGCTTAAAAACAAAATTCATCTAACTTCATCCCTCCCGTATTTTACGCTACATTCACACGTAAATTCTAATACAAATTTGATTCTTATAAGAGCGGTGAGTGCGAGTGTTTTATACTACATGTATGATGCGTTTGAACTGTATATAAATACAAAAAACATTTCTGATAAATGATATTCCATCGAATAAAGCAAAATAAACAAATATTCAAACCACACTGATAACTGGTGTGTGTTGTGTAGCTGGAACTCTATATCAGTGCACAGAGTGGTGAAATTGTTGAGTTAAACTCACAAGTATTGCCATTGATGTAAAATTTACCTTCATCTTTTTAGGTGTGGTGTTCTAGGTTACAGGGTGACACGTGAAAAGGAGATTTTTTTTTCGTTTTGTTTTTTATTGTCATCGTTGAAATTATGTGCAACTTCGTTCAACTTTTCGACTATAAATAATATGCACAACGCCACACCTCTGATTTCAGTGGAATGTAGCTGATGTTCCTTTTAGTGGAAGTCCATATAACACGACATTCGAGAACTGTATAGATTGTTCCAGTTCGAACAGTTCGCACCGTTTTCGTACAACTGAGGCTGCGGACCACAATTGTGTTATAATGAACTGGAACACTCTATGTGACAACACCATCAAATCAGCACATTCATTTTCTCGAAGGGTGAAGCACTTCTTCGACAAAATGGACTAGATCGTCCATCTCGAACTTGAAGTACTTTAGTCCATATAATACAGAGAAATGATAAGTTGGTACGCATTTGGCTATTAAACTAACTCCTTTCACTCGTGTGGAAGAATCAAAAATGCAAATTCTTTTCTTGAATTTATTGGAAAGCCGTAACGAGACATTGAAACAAAATTGCTCAAATTTATTGTTGATTGAAGATCCTGTGTAGTTTCAAAACGATGCGTTCAGGACGTTTGGAATGCCTAAAAATACCCCCCAGCTGAAATGCCTCTAAACATTAATCTAATAAAATCCAACAAAACAACAAACGCTTCCCTTACCCATGGTTTGAGTGAAGCTAACGTACAGACAAATAATAAACTGTTTCGACCTCGAATAACAACGGCGGTCTCAGACTAGCGTGGTCTAGCCTTCTTCAGTCGTTTCCGTTGCGTTCTTCCCGAGACAGCAGTAAATTTTCGGTGTTGCATTTGGTCCGTTGCCAAATCGCAACCTATGGAAGAGGAGCGTGCGAGAGAATTTCATTCAAAATTGGTCAAATTCTCTCTCATAGATGCCATCCGTCATTCACATATTCCTTCTATCTCGCCATATGCGTACCAACTTAGAATTTCTCTGATGTAATCCCATAAGATTTAGACCATTCGGTCCAATAAGAGCGGAACCCATGTGTATTCTGACAGTTTTAACTGATGTGTGGGGTGCTCGTAGTTGCTAAAGTAACTAAAGTAATGATAAAAGTACTTGACATTACGTAGAGAGAAAGAGTGAGAGAGATGACACCTTCCCGATTTTTTAATGCAAATTCTCTCCCATAGAACCAAGCTGTCAATGTTCATTCTACCCCATGCGGCGTTGATTACTTAGCATTAGTCTGTTTGTACAAAACTACTTTAGCAATCGTACCAAACGTACTCTATGCAAAATCATACTTCATGACTGTCACTACGAGTCCTACGAGTAGCATATATGTTAAGCGAAAAATCACAAAAATAATGACGGTGCACCCTGTAGCAAAATACACAACAGAGAAGGAGAAGAAATACACACACACACACAAGGGAAAAAAACTCCTCTTCGTCTGACATCGGTCAACACTATACAAAAATCATATTCAGTGCAAGCATTTATTTGACATGGTGCGGACGTTTATGCATTTACCATCGAGTGAATTAGTAACGAGTAAATCAAAATATTTATTCATTAAAATTAGAGAAATAAAGTGATTTGTGTAACGCATTGAATGTGCAAACTATCCAGTGCAAATACGAATGTTATCAGTTCTGTCGGAATAAATACGCTTCGAGTGAACATACTGTTTGTGAAGTGCGGATATCGTTTTTTTTTTCTTCTTTTCATTTCGTTTTTGTATTGTGTGGTCTTGTATGCGTATCTTGAACACTGTTCGGTGTATGACACAAAAACCCGCCGGTCTCTGTAATCTTTGCGAGCGCATTTGTAGCTAAAATCCGTTCCTTTGTGATAATCAGAAAAGCTTTCCGAGGTAGTTGTTTACAGTCAACCAGCGAAAAGTTGTTGCAATGCATTTCGTTCGATTTGGCTGAAACAAAATGACTCATTTGATTCGCCTTGAACGGAGAGCCGTGGTAATTTTCGGGTGGTTACATTCATATATATATTCGATTGTGTGTTGTATGTGCAAAATATCGATTTTTGAATTTTCTTCCCTTCGGTGGGTAATGTGTTTTAATACAGGAATTTTCCCTCCCCAAAAAAAACATTTTTTTTATGATATTTCCCATTTGGAAGTAATGTCTTTTCGGCTGGCAGAGAAAACTTGGCTATAAAATGTGACGGTACTCGCTCGGGAAAACGTTTATACATCGAGGGTGGGGATCTGTATGTTCTTTTCCCTTCGCATTATCAATCTATCAAATGTCCAATTTATTAAAATTTACTTCAACCTCCACCCACATCGCACAAATTTCTGGCTGAGAAAATGAAATTCCAAAATCTGATTTTCCCAAACATTGTTTTCGATTGTGAAATTTTTATTGGTTTCGATTTGTTTGCACGGCGATAACATGGCACACATGCGGATAAGGACTGTGTTTTGTTCTTCATTTTAACCAATTTTTTTTTCGATTCTGCTTTTGCATTCCATTCCAACTGAAATGTATATTCTACTCTGTGCACAATGTTGGAATTTAGGGTGGGTCGGGTATCAGTCTATGTGTGGCATCATCAGTTATGCATTCTTATCAATTCCGGAAAAAAATTGTTTCCATTTCATCGGTTCCAGTTGAGAAGGTCAGAAGTTTTTATTTGGTTGTTGGTCGTCTAGACACGACCCATTTTCATATCAAAATTTTAATGGCAGAGAATGAATGGAATTGAATTCCAGCTGTTTTCAAACTCCGATAAAGCGGATGCGTTGTAGGGATCGAAAATTCTTCCAAGGCGGAAATGTATGTCAGTTCAGTGTGTCGATGGAATAGGGCTGGTAGAGTTTCTTTGTATGTGTAGGTGAGTAGGTGACTGAAGAAAGGATTGAAAAATTTCGAGAATGATACCGAGCGACACATTGAATGCCCCAGTTTTATTAGAGATGAGTCAGTGTGCTCTCCCAGCAAATGTTTCAGTAAATTTGTATGAATGTTCTTAGGGTGCTCATGCTCAATTTGGAAAATTCAAATCCTTTAGGTAATACTAGTACAGTGAACCCTAACTGTACACAGCGACGCGAAAGAGGCATAATTCAAAATGTTCCTTACTGTCAAATTTGACAGCTTTTAACAAAAGAATAATTTGAATTAGGTCTCCTTCGCGTCACCATAAGTAGCTAGAGTAAGCCAGCAATGTGAGAATGACTCGATACAGATTTTGTAAAAGAAAATTGTTCTAGAGTTGCAGGGCCGGACCGGCTATCAAAACGAGCTCCTGTGAAACGTAGAAAAAGGAGCGAAGGGCGAAGAAACGGCACCAAAAAGCTCTATTGAAGGGCGATAATATAGTAAATTCAATAAAATTACTGAAGGTGTGCACTTGTGATTTTCCAAGTCGCCTCACACGGCCAGTACGAGCCTGCAGAGTTCCTCTTCCAGCAATCAATTCGTGTCAACCTCTTTCACACGGTACAACGCGTACAGATATTACGCGTGTACCAAAACCATTTAGATTACTAGCAACAGCGATTAATAGCTGAACTTAATGTTAATTGCATTTCCTGCATTGAGATGCAACGCGGAGACAATATTTCTTGAAATAAAAATTTATTTTCCTTTTCGTTGATTTCTTAAAATAAAATCATCTCAAACATCCATATGTGCACTTACGTTGCGCCGTGTTAACATATAACCAGATCTCTTGCTCTTTCTCTCTCCATCTCTCCCAATCTCCATAATACTGTTCAACCAAAAAACCAAACCCCAAGTCAATGCATGTTTTTTAACATCTTCAGTAATACGATGATTCTCATATGCAGTCGTTTATATCTCTTGAAACCTAAACACATAAACGAAAAATAAACAAAATGAAATTTACAACCTACCACATTAAAACCATTAACGAACTCCCATTGTACACACAGAAGAAAAAAATTGTAATGCGAAAACCTCATCGTATTCATTTTAATACGTCCCAACAACGCTGGTTGTAAATAATAAATTTAAAAAAAAAATCCCAACCGTATGCCACTATCGGAGTCGTGCGTTCCCAATGAAGACACAATTCAAATCCTGAAGTGATATACTTCACTTTCCAGCTAATACTTTTGTTGTAAGCCATTCACTGCACACAAATTTTTCTTTAGTTCGTATTGTAACGTATATACACGGTCCTTGTCAGTACGTTGCTGCATATTCATTATGTGCTTGACATTTTAGGTGACATCAGTGTCGTTATCATTTTCTTCATCGCTCTCATTCTCTGTTTTACATACGGGGAAAATGTTGTTGTTAAGAGTGTTTTTACTCTCCAAAGACGAAGAAGTGTGGCAGAATCGTTCGAAATATTGCTCTTGAACGGGGTATCTCGTAAGGGTGGAATTTTTTTCTTTTCTTTTTTTTTTAATTTTACGATGCATGACTGAGTCATACCATTTCCATTAGCAAACGAACTGAACTGACACACATTCCGGCCAGAGCTGCTTTTTTTTTCCTTCCTTTCGTTGTATTTTAATATGAATGTCGCTCTGTAACCAAGGGGGTTGTTGACAAAGAGGTCTAGTGAGTTAATGAAGGCGCACGATTGAGTCCAACAATTTTATTTTTATTTTTTTACTTTAGGGGATTTGATTTGAAAGTAAAGTGAACGAAACGGTTGTTCATTTTTACGACTGTGAAATGTGGGGCGTTGCTAATTCAATTTTTATTAAATTTGTTGAACAGAAGAACAACACTATTCAAAGTGTATGCGTGACGCTTTCATATAATTTAATTAACAAAATTTACTGCCGTTTCGCATACAAAACAATTCTGAGAATTAGGGGAGGCAATTATTTCTCGCTCAGTTCTGGTCAACGAAGGTGTGAATTCCTTTACCTCAAATTTCACTTGCAAATGTTTTTGATTTGTCTGGTTGGTACGATCGGTTTCCGTCTCTTGTGTTCCATTGTTTTTAGTCCCCTTCATTAAGCAAATCAATTAAATCTTCCCGTCCTAGCCTAGCTAATGACCTACATCCAATACGGTCGACCTTATGCTTAAAGTAACTCGTGGACCTATACAACGTGACTTCTTAACGTCTTATCTCTCAGAAGACGGTACATATTTCAGGCATTCCTATGATGTAGAATCCAGTTTGCTCACATCACCATAGCTACAGTTTAAGAAGAGTCCCATATTCGTCAAATAATTATTCAGGCGCACCAGCTATCACTTTTTGATGGTACTTTTAAACGTCTCATCTCGACTCATACAGGCGACGTCAATGAAATTTAGACATGAATTTACTTCAGCTATTTATCAGCTCTTTCGAACAATACTACTCATACGGCTGATACTGGCCCTACACACAGTGACGTAAGTCTCGAATTTATTTTGTTATTCTGTCAAATTTGACGTTTATAACAAAAGAAATTCGATTCGTACGGCGCCGTGTGTAACCACACTTCCACGCACGAGCGTAGTAGTGGTCAGACCATATAAAGACGTATAACCAGCTGAAAACTAGCTGAAGCAAAATCATGTCTAAATTTCACTGACGTTCACCTTTCGCTCGAGTAAATTCAGCGCCAATTTTGAATGAGAACTCAGTTAAAATTTCAGTCAAATGATTGACCAGAGACCAGAGAGATGCTCGAATATCGCTCTGTAAAGGCAACAAACTTTTGTGTTCTTATTTACATTCCACAAATTTGACATTTCATTCAAAAAAATTTGGCGCCAAATTTGAATTTGAAGTTAGCACAATTGAAATTCCATTCAAATTTCGAAATTGTTTAAGTTTACCACAACCGAGACTTCTGCAACGCTAAAAGTGTAACTTGAAACGTCTCTCAATCCAAGCACTCATCAATCAATTATTTAAACAAATAATCATGCCCAACCGTTACCACACAACGACAACTTCCATATTGATCACACAAATGCTCGTAAATGAGTTTGCATTTGGCAAACGAACAACCAATTCAAAATCTCTATTGAATTCTCAATCAAAACAAACAAAAACGCCGCCTTGTTTTTTTTTCGGCTTATTATTTCATTAAAACAATCAATAATCACTCTTCCATTTAAATGGAAATGAATAAAACTACTGGAGCACATCCATACATTGTAATAGAGCGATAAAAGGCCATGCTTTTATACATGCAATGCGCGTTGGTATCGATTGAAATGATTGAATCTCGAAACTGTAGTCTGTTGAACATATCAAGAGGAATTAGTAAAATTATCGTCGACTCTAAACTGTCGTCTCCGACAGATCACATATAACTCTATCGTCCCGAAAACGACACACGGTCAATTACTAATTTCAATTAATATTCAACCGAAACCGCCGCATAATGCTTTCGCTCATACTATCGACAATTGTGTATGCCTGCACTCGTAAGCGCATTCATTTCTTTGTTTGAGAACGAAAGTAATTTGTCGAATAGACGGGAATTCGTTATCATAACACTCGACCGAGTTCATCAGCAATAATGTGTAGCCTATGTAATATAAGAGTTAAACTATGTTTGCGTATACCCGCCGAGAGTGGCTGTTCGGGGATCGTGGTGTGGTTGTTTCCCACTTGTTTGATAAAGTTGCAATCGCTCGATTTTTAATGTTTGAATGAGTTTGTGTCAATAAGCTGTTTAAATTTCATGTTTACAATACTGGCCTGAGATAAAAAACAGGAGTCGGTCCAAGCTTCTTTTCTGGGCTACAGGGTCACCAGCACCATATGTCCATCGCTTCGAGTGTTACTTAATGTTTAAGTCTCTGCATTGACTCTGCTCAAATGGTGTTAAAATCTTCAAGTCAATGCGAGAATTTGCAGGCTCGGAATAGCATTTACAGCTCCCTGGGCAATGAACCTCACAAAATAATTTGTAACGAGACCTTTACAGTCATGTTTCAAATTGTTTTAATGCCTCAATTTCTCAGCGCCCTTCATTCTCCCAGCGACAAGGTGCCCATGGGCTAAGCCAGTCCTGAGTTTCAATATGTGCAAACTCAGTAACAGCTCTACCTACCCCAAAAGAATTTTGGATTGGAAGATCTTTACTCGTCATATTTATATGTCCTCGTCATTCCTCTTTTACCTAGACTCAATTCATTTATTTAAATCACTAAGTCAACTCTGTGCATTCGAACTCACGGATTATATACGCCCAGGGGCCCAGGCCAGTTCAACGACTCAACGTCTGTCTTAACCATTCTTCGAAACGCTATAAGATCGGCACAGTAAACGATGCTCAAAATAAGCGATACAATACGATACATTGTGTTCACAACACAGTTCCTATTTATTCCCACCACTTGAAAACAAGCATGTCATTTTACGACGAATAATTTTCATTTTCATTCCAAGATTTATCAACAAGAAATGCGCTTGTGTTTCCATTCTATCAGTGAACGATTGCTGAACGTTTTCAATTAAACGAGTATACCTCCGAGTGTCTGGAACAGTATGAGAAACACATTCACATGAAACAGAAAAATAAATTAAATTAAAAGTTCAATTTTAAATGAAAGAACTTCGTTTTAAAATAAATAAATAAATAAGAAACCGCAGTGCATCTCGTAGAGCGGTCTGTGTGTGCATAAGAAACGATAAATAATTGTCCACAAATGCTAATCCAGCTGTGAATTAATTGGAATCAACGAATTAAGAATTTGATTCAATGCAAAAAGTTTAGTGATTCGTCATTAACAACAAATCGGTTGTTCATGCCAACTCTGCCGTAAAAGTGACCAAATGCTATGCAAAGCATCTCGACAAAAGAACTGATTTCGAATTAAAAGTTAATTTAAGAAACAAAGGAGAAAATTCCGTAAAAATAATGAGTGCACCTGCTTCACATCAAACACAAGGACCACCAGTTCCGCCAGCCAAACCCGTACTGTCATCGCCCGGCGCGTATATGGCAAATTTTACATCGTCAGCCACAACACCAACGGCTGGTATTCACGGAGTGAATAAAGTCCACGAGAAGCCGGCTATTGCTGCACGACCCATTCCACCGCCAACATTGCCAAAGTATTCATCTAGTTTTAGTAAGGTCGACCGAGATCGCAACGAATTCGCTGGCAAAATTGATAGAGCTGAACGGGAGAAGGTACATTATTCTCGTCTGACAATGTGAACGTCCATATGTTGTGGGGGAGTTTGTTGTTGTTCCTAATTTTTGGGGTTTTTCAATTCTGTTCAAGTGGTTTATGTTTAAAACAATTTTCTATTTCATTTAGGCATTTTATAGTTTAAACAGAACTAGCAACGCTTAGAGATCATGCATTTTATAGCTTTAATAGTCTTGTTGAATTGAATCAAAAAAATGGAAGAAATTCTGTGTAGCTTCTCAAAGGTTTCCACGGCTTTGTGTTTACGAAAAAGTTTTATTTCTCTTCACTAATTTACAAAGACCAATCATAGACACACGCGTTAGCATAGCGCGCCCGTGACCCAATTTTTCTTGAGCTCAATTTTAAACAACTTTTGTGGTCGCCAATTATACCAACAACAATATCAATCACCGAGAGAAATCAAATCTCTGAGAGAATTTAGATCTCTTATCTGGCACTCCAAGTGAAATTACTTTTGTTACTATCAAATGCTCACTTGTTGATGTATGAAAAGGTGATACTTTTACTGACAAATAAAAAAATTGTCATCCAGCAACTACAACAGTCATTAAATCTTCTACTTCAATTGTTAAATGCAACACCCAGCAGAATATTTGATGGTGAATCTATTACTTCACCAGTTTTAACATTCACTTTCCTGTACAATAGTCATTAAATCTTCTACTTTAATTGTTAAATGCAACACCCAGCAGAATATTTGATGGTGAATCTATTACTTCACCAGTTTTAACATTCACTTTGCTGTACAAAAGAACACTAGACTGAGCTCATCACTTATTGTTGTAGTCATTGTTCTTGATAACAGATAACAGGATTACCCGAGATCGATTCTTGCTGGAAAAAAGTCCGAAAACTTTTCCTATAAATTTTCAAAGTTTTTGGCAAGTTAAAGTACCTACATGAAATGCCACCAACATTCAATTCAAGCAAGACAACCACTTGAACTGCCAATAAAAAAGAAATTTTCCGTCGACTACACATTTCCGTTTGCATTCGAATGAAGTCATTAGGAGAACACTGTTTGCGGCATACTGAATTGTTTAGTCATTTAGGAATCTATCGATAATGCGAGATTATAATTTGCAAATTTATAATTTCCGTTTTTCATTCCTCGTTCACTTCATTCAGTTTCCATATTTGTGCACAATTGTTTCGCTTCGCATTTCAAAATCAATAATTTCATCTCTCGTTCAAATCATTTCACATTTCGTTACATTTTATTCATATTGCGCTGCATCGACTGCTGGTGACATATTTCCTGTGCATAGAACTGTACATTTTTAAGCACGTCACATTATCGGTTATTGTCACAGGTAAACACTTCCCATTCACACACATACCTCATACACCTCATAACGCTTCACCCACAACGACAATATTTATAGGTCAATAAAATGTGACGATTAATTTGCCGGCGTAAGGGGTTTTGTTTACCTGCAAAAAAATTATGCGAAAACTTGGTATGCTCAGTTGGGTGTAGTTAAGTGGACCTTAATTTATTGCGAATTAATGTGAGAAGACGACACTAAAATGAGTGTAACGTTTATGCGACAATTAAAACTATTTTATTATTCCAATGAATCAACACCCAACCCATTAGCCTCTATCACTCAGTCGTTGTGACTACAAGTTTCTCATCATTTTAACGACAAATTCAATTTAATTATAGTTAAGTACATAGTTGCCACTGTTTCGAACTGAGAGGTAAATGAGTGATCGAATATTTAATTCTTAAAAGACTTCAAAAATGGAACATCCCATCAAGGCATGCAGACAATATGACAAAGATACAACCAACGTATAGATGGTAGTCATATTCTTTTTCACGTACATCTCTAGTGAATTATAAGCGAAATGAAATTAAAAAAATTCTTATTCGCGTTCATCACCAAACGTTTGAGGTATTGTGGTTGTGGCACACAAGCTGATTTCCCTTGAATGACAAGTGCGAACATTGTGCTAGTTCCCTTAGATGGCCAATCCGGGCCCAATCCGGGTTAAAGAAATTTTCCGACAAGGTTCGACACAGAGGTGAAATTGAGATCGTAGAAAACTTTCCTAACCGGCTTGTAGAACACTCGGAAATAGTCAGAACGTGGCATGCTTTACAGTCTCTGTTGCACACATCAATGTTTCAGTACAAGTAGTATTTAAGATTGAAGAATCGACATGTTCAGAGTTTAAGTCTTGACTGCGTTACCTGTTGTAGCAATGACATGTGCAATGGAAATCCACTGAACTCGACTGCCTTGCCACTTTTGGACTTTAGCCAAGCGTACTACAAAACGATCGAGATAGTTTTGTATGAAGTGACTTTGACCAGTAACGTAACTTAGTCTCGGATGGTACTTAGCCAGATTTGCAGGAAAGATCTTTCAACATAAAATAAAGATTTGTCGCGGCAGTATGTTTCAAGATTCTTCAGCAAATGACAGTGAGATTAACTCTTTCGGATATCACAAAATTCTTCATCGATTAATGGGCCTGCAACTCTACTGTAGAGAGTGAATGCATTTTTGAGGCACAACCACAATGAACGTTGTCTTCGACACACCAAATGCCACCACTTCTTTTATGCGAGAAATGGTAATGATGCCTGAGGTTGTTGTAGTTCCTTTCTAACTATATTTTTATCCGATCGATTTGCATCATCTCTGATATTTTCCGCTCCAAATAATTTATAAATCGAGTGATGCAAAGCAATACACTGTACACCGTGATTAAGCCTCACACTCTCGTACACAAAAACTCGAACTCGGATAAAACCTTCGATTGCTTGCACCGTAAAACATTCAATAAAATCCATCGATAAGTCAACACCATTAATAATCTTATCGATTCGCTGTTATGATACGACTCACATAAATGTATTATATCGCGTCTGTTGATTACACGAATTCGACAAAAAGCTTAATTAACCGTAACACTAAACTGAATTCAATATTCACTCATGCACACACATTGTGTGTGTGTTTACGTCTCTAATATCGTTAAGATGAAAATAATTGTTTTTGTTCAATGAAATGTTATCCGAGGGGGATTGTGTTACGACAATAATATCAGCTACACACTCAGTACAGCCCATTTCTCTGAAAATAAATTCGTCATTGACCTTTAAGTGGACGGACGGTTTATTTCTCGAGAAAAATTGATATTTTATGTCGTCGTCAACGACAACTTGTCCGCTGAACATCTACCTACTCTGTACCCAATTTTTATGTTTCGTTTTTATAATTTTTTTTCTGTTTTTTATCATTTTTTTTCGACCATGGAAAGGATGGAATCGGCGGTTCGTATCGTTTGGCTAGCTTAGATCGGCTGGCAACGAGACAACGCATTCTGGAACAGAACGGCGGATTAGGTACATTGCCTGATAAAAACGGTACGAATGGTACTGAAACAAATGGTAGCATCACACATTCGGTAAGGATTGTTAAGATCATCAACAGATCATCTCGTGTGTGCTAACAGAAACGAACGAAGAAGAAGAAGAAAATTGATTTTTTTTTTTGGTTTTGTTTGTTGTGTGGATTTTTCGTTTTGCTCATTCATTTCATTTTATCATCCATTGCATGTTCACTTCAGCTTTTACTCGTTTGCTTTTGATTTGATAGGTTTGTGAGATCCATCTAATCTTCCTGCATTCTCCTCTTTGACCAGTTTTTTCCTCGCTTGACTGATTTGTGTTTTCTCACCGTTTTGCGCTTTCAATGATCGATAACATCACCAAATTCCGTTAGCTTGTCTCTCCCCTCTTGGCCTAACATCAAAATTCTCTTATTATGCTGACGGAAATTCGGGATGTTCTCAGGAATTTTTGAGTAAAATATGCTACGATGCTGCTGCTTGAATAAATTTATATTAAGAACTTATTACTTGTATATGTATGTCATTCTCTAGTAGAGAATCTCTACGCTTATGTAGCTGAAATAAGATAACCGATCGCAATTCAAGTGAATTGAAAATTGGCGATAATTTGAAGAATTTGTCACTCCTTGGAAGACATAGCCTCCGAGAGCTAATTTTTTTTAGAGTTGTCAATTAACCAGAGTTAGGATAAATTGTGATTTTTCAGTAAATTGCTTAGCTTTGTGTGTGGTTCACATTGCTTGCTGTTGCTTATTTGTGATTAACTCAAATTACTCTTAAAAACAAAAAATTAATTGATGTTAGCACACAGTGCGGTTGAATAAAGTTTGAATAGAATTTGAAAGGACTTTTGATATTCTGGATATTATTAGTCACACCTCAGAATAGATCAGTCCTGAGACTGGTGTACATACCCTTAAGGATTGTCTACTTTACACCAATCTCAGGTCTCGCACCTTCGGCTATTTCGAACCCCAAGTGCCTTAACGAGTTTTTGTCGAAAACAGGGAAATTTCTCTGATAGAAGTGAGAGTAGCGAACAAAGGATTTTTAATCTGGATTCCTGCTTCTCAATTAAAGAAGCCTTCCAAAACTCGAATCTATTTATCTATTACCCCTCAGTGCCTTGAACAAGGTTCTACAATTTTTTTTTGATTTTCACCGTTTCCCGAATGACGTTCAGTGCGAAAGGAGTCACGGCATCCAGGCTATTGTGTGAGTTCTGGAGAAGTTGTTGGGGTTACAATAGGTAGAGGTTGTGATTCGAATAGTAATGATACAAAAAATTAGTTTCATTGGTGTTAGGGAACCTGGTCTTATCTTATCTTAACGATTCAAGTTCAAAGATTCATTTCAAAGAAAATTGTCTTCCACCCATGAAGCGAAAATCGTCGTTTTTGAACTTGCACGAGTCTCCTCCAGCTACCCCTCACCAATGAGACCAATTATGTTTACCATTACTATTAGAATAAGTTCTCGAGCACTTACTCCGTAATCTAGGTGCTCTGAATACTGAATACTAGTGCACTGAATGGTTTAATTGAAAATCAAAAATTCTTACAGAACCCATCTCAAGACAAGGTAATTGAGGTAATTGATGATATGAAAAATAAAAACTTCAACCGCTTGTAGGGTAGGAGTGTTTCTTCTTTAGCGCCGAAAGAAAAAGGCTCAGAGTCGGTGTTGAATTTGAATATAGAGTTAGAATATGAGCGTATAGAGTTAGTATCCTACGATGTATCTCGACTGACGGGCTAGAGTGCTATAATTTTCGCAAAAAAAAAACGTTTTAAAGGTTCTCAGTTGAGACAAAATAAAAACTCAGCGAATCTTCTAACACTTTCGAATGTAGAAGTTAACTTCATAAAACATAATACCATTGAGAGTGTGGTAAAAACAAATTTGTAAATCGCTTCTAGAACGAAAAGTTATTATTCGAGTACGACTACGGCCGATAAGTTTACAGTTAAGGTCGATTGCGTTTCAATGCGGCTCTTTTTTCAAGTGCAAGGTATGTTCATTTTGAAATTATTACACCAAAATAATGAACATCTGCATTCTGTTATGCTACTTATATTCATACAAATGAGTGTGTCTGGAATTTTAAGTTCCATAAAATGCTTACATCCTATTCGACACTCTGATGCGTTCGTTATTTTCATTTGACTGTTGGTTGAAGTTTTTTTTTGATCTTTCAAATTTATGCTGAAAAAATTAATTTTCTTTCTAAAAAAATGTTTTGTTGCTACCGAAGAAACAACGAGAGCATTACAAAGAAATTCCATTGAACAGCATCTATTTGTGGACCACTGACTAATTCAACAGTATAAGTTGTTCGGGTTCGGCGTTATGACGATTGAAACAACAAACTGTTCAAACTGTTTGATACAGTCGGGATGTTGAATAGAATCAACAGACATTATCCGGTTTGTTGTCATCATCGGACGGAGGCGGTTACGGCATATTTAACACAGATGAGCTTTAACTTAAGAATGTGACTATATTTTCAGTGACGTTTCCAGAAGGTTGCCATTTTTCAAACAAAAAAGTTTTGTTTTTTAGAATAATTTCGAACATTTAGCAAGGACACATTCAGAAAACTGACAGATTCTGTATACTATTACTGAACTCAATTTGGTTAGCAAGAAATTCATGTGTTCGATTGTTTTCTTTGTTGGAGTTATACAATTAATATAACTCGTTCAAGTCGAACACTCAGATGTTCACACTTTGAACGTTTATTAGAGAAAGACTTGTTCTATGACAACTTGTTCTATGACAAAGGTGGTCAAGATGACAAAGGTGGTCAAGATGACAAAGGTGGTCAAGATGACAAAGATGGTCGAGATGACAAAGGTCGTCGATATGACAAAGGTGGTCGAGATGACAAAGGCGGTCGAGATGACAAAGGTCGTCGATATGACAAAGGTGGTCGAGATGACAAAGGTGGTCGAGATGACAAAGGTGGTCAAGATGACAAAGGAGGTCAAGATGACAAAGGTGGTCGAGATGAGAAAGGTGGTCGAGATGACAAAGGTGGTCGAGATGACAAAGGTGGTCGAGATGGCTAGCATTGGATTCATGTACGAGTTGTATGAATTGTATAACTCCAACATTCTTAAGTTCCTACAGTTCCACACTTCCATCAATAAATTGCATACTCACATGCTGTATACAAATCACAGTACATCGACCGATTGCGTACATGCATGAATGTCGGTCTAACCACTAACAAGGGTAGGCTATTAGTGTCAGCCGATACATTTCGGCTAAAGTTCCGATTGGTGTAAAAATTGGTATCCCAAATGATGAATGGAAAATTAAAGTTTCGTCGAATTTTCAACGTCTCTGGCACGATAGCCCCTTGATGAAAAGAAAATTATTTTTAAAATTCAATTCGTGATTTGGGACCAACACCTTCATAGTAGCATTTTCTAAGATGTGGTCCTGGTGGACCCTGGTAGACACAATAAATTTTCATCTTTCCGTACGTTTTCAATACCATTCAATCAATATAAGCACTCGGTAACTTGACATCGGTTTTGCAATGAATTGGATCGAAAAGGTAACAGTCGATTAAACGTTAGCTACGGGCACTCTTTTACTTAGGTAATTAACGCCAAATGAGTTTAAATGAGTTTTCATTGTGGTAATTAGCGTCGCAAAATTCACCAGAAAATCTAATTTCACTGGAAGTTTGAATTTGATAATGAAATTTGTAACTTAAATAAATGTTCACTCAGCGAAAACACTTGACACTAACAAGCCATTTCATTGGTAATACCATAGCACTACTCCTAGCATTAACATAAAAATTGTTTGGAAACAAGATGGCTGTGAGATAACATACCCTAAACATGCAAGTGTTAAAGCATAGCTCTATCAAAATTTGAAGGCTTTTCGACGTCTGTCAACGGAGTGTTAATGCTAGAAGCAATGCTATGGTAAAATAGTCGAATTTTCGCCTAAGTACAGAGTGACGACCTTTGTTAACTAAGAAATTTATTTAGATTTCTTGAGCATCTAGCCGTCGTATTGCTCCAGCTTTATATTAAAAATGTTCTTGAATTAACAGAAGTTGAGAAAATTATTTTTTTTTATTAAATTGAACCTACAAATCAAGTACTGTGGATGACCAAAAATGTTGTCCTCCGCAACTTTGTGTAGTCTTTTTAAATAAATTAAAATCAATTTATCATCACACGTAAACATTATACTCAACGTGCTTACATTTAAGGCAATGGCATTAAATATGCGAACTGCGAATACCTAGCACGCATTTATTGTGCAATTTCTTGTGGCATTTTATTTAAACAAAACAAAACAAAAAAGTTGCAACTCGGACAGTTTTGTGTATTGAATTACATTTTGAATTTTATATGCATTTTCTCATGTTGTTGAGTTACACGGTCATGGCTATGTGAATGTCTGCGTCATAAAATGTGCGAAGGTGAATTAATTATATTTTAATCCTGAAACAATTCGTCGATTCGTACGGTAAAACAACGTGTCGCTGTTAAGGGCACACCTGTTAGGACAACTTTTGCGTTTCATTGTTACAAATCGATTTTGTTTTAAAAATTGAATTTGAATTACTTCAATAATGCGCTGAATCGTCAGAGTTAAAACTCGGAAGATGCCGGACTAACCAGGTAATTCAAGTTCATGTGTCCATGGATTATACCTGGATTATTATCCGACATGAAACCTGACCAATTGGTTTGAAAATTAAACCTGACATTTGACCTGACATATCGAATAAAGCATACGGGCGAGGTAAAAATGCGGTATTTTGGTAACCTCGTTACCTCAAAAATTTGGTTACCGGGAAATCAAACCTTCGCCGGAAAACCACCGGGAAATGTATAGATTAGGAAGTCCGTTTTATGTTTTACGTACGATTATCGGTAAATTAGGCTACAGAGAGGAAAACATTATTTTCATTCCTGGAAGCTTAAGTCACGAAGAGTAACCGATTTTGGCGTTAAGTCTGACATGAAATGCTGGCTGCCAATTATTGGTAAAAATTCCGCAATTTTACGTTGTTGGGATCGACAATTATGCTACATCACAATTGACGATCTTTTGAAGGCAAAATTGTTCGTGTAGTTTCGAGTCGAAACTTTCGACTTTATACCATTTGTAGCTGACAATTTCGAAACACTTCCAGACAGTTGAAGTTATAGCAGTCAGAAGTCAATTTAAACGGCCTCATAGTCAATCCGAGCAACAAACTAATCGACTATAGCAACTTGGTACATTTAGAGACGAGTGATTTTCTTAGTCAACTTCAGCATCATTTGAGGCAAATTAGACAGTGCCGAACTGGGAACTAGGGCGTATCCCGAAGTGTATTTGCATTTTTAGCCCCGTACGAAGTACGAAGGGGCTTATAGGATTACGATGCCGTGTGTAATTGATGGAATTCGAAGCAGACGGTAAGGGCAAAGTGTTTGCCTATGTTCATAGATGACGAATCCGCAATAAAATTTTGGGCCGTCTGTCCGTCTGTCCGTCTGTCCGTCACGTCGATATCTTGAGTAAATCAAATCCGATTTCAAAAATTTTTTTTTCCGAGGCTAAGTTCGAAGATGGGCATATTCGGGTCTACCCTTCGTGAGTTAGGGCCACCTAAGTGATTTAAGGTCTTTTGGTGATATTTATGGCAAAATAAACGATGGAAATGTAAATGACACAACAAATGATAGGTATTGTCAATACCAATCCAGGAAAAAAAAGTTTTTTAAAATCGGGTGAGTGGACCGTGAGTAAAGGCCTTAGAAGTGAAAAGCTACTAGGGCCCCATGTGTATTTTACATAGAACTCAAGTAAATTTAATCCGTTTTTCGTAATTTTTGTTTCATTTGGAAGGTAATCGAACGCCGAATAGAAAGTTGTTGAAAAAAAAAATAAATTTGGGTCCTTGGACTAAGGCCACTACTAGGGCCCTATGTGTATTTTACATATAACTCGAGCAAATTTCATCCGTTTTTCGTAATTTTTGTTTCCTTTGGAAGGTAATCAAAGGCCGAATAGAATGTTGTTGAAAAAAAAATTAAATTTGGGTCCTTGGACTAAGGCCGCTACTAGGGCCCTATGTGTAATTTACATATAACTCGAGCAAATTTCATCCGTTTTCGTAATTTTTGTTTCATTTGGAAGGTAATCAAAGGCCGAATAGAATGTTGTTGAAAAAAATTAAATTTGGGTCCTTGGACTAAGGCCACTACTAGGGCCCTATGTGTATTTTAAATATAACTCGAGTAAATTTCATTCGTTTTTCGTAATTTTTGTTTGATTTGGAAGGTAATCAAAGGCCGAATAAAGTTGTTGAAAAAAAATTTAAATTTGGGTCCTTGGACTAAGGCCCCTACTAGGGCCCTATGTGTATTTTACATATAACTCGAGTAAATTTCATCCGTTTTTCGTAATTTTTGTTTGATTTGGAAGGTAATCAAAGGCCGAATAGAATGTTGTTGAAAAAAAATTAAATTTGGGTCCTTGGACTAAGGCCCCTACTAGGGCCCTATGTGTATTTTACATATAACTCGAGTAAATTTCATCCGTTTTTCGTAATTTTTGTTTGATTTGGAAGGTAATCAAAGGCCGAATAGAATGTAGTTAAAAAAAAATTAAATTTGGATCCTCGGACTGAGGCCGATACTAGGCCCTATGTGTATTTATACTCAATAAATTAAAATTTTAGGGCTATTTGAAACTTTTGTTTTATTTGAAAGGAACGTCGTACGGGGCTTCGTAATTGCGCTATGCACAATTTCTAAGATGTACACATTACATAATAATTTTACTTTAACTACTTTAACCGGCGCATAGGCTTACGGTCAAAGTAGGGTGACAGACGCACTAGGGTCACGTACGCAATAGATATACGGGTTTGTACGGGGCTCAGTCGCAGCAAACGCTCCGACTGTTCTGATGGCTCGTTTTAATGAAAAATTTGAATTGATCGGCCTTTTTCAAATTTTATGAGAGTTCGGTTTCCCGAAGGGTCTTTAGGTACCCAATTTGACCCTGCTAAGGAAAATGAGCTCTTGTAGTGAATTCTAGGTAGCTGCCAAACAGAGTACTATTTTGTATGAAATTGGTGTTTTAGAGTGTTTTAGAGTGTTTTACACTGTCAAGTTTCAGTACCCTATTTAGAGTACCACTCATGATTGGATTGCTTGTAAGCAACTTTCCAGAACACCTGTGGCAATTTAACTGGCGTTTCTAAAAGACTTTCAGTGTTAACTAACTCACTATGGGATCAAGACGGCATTTAAAACTCATAAAACATCTGACAGGGTTTGTGTTCATACAACTCGACAGTTCGAATGAAGACGATCCAAACAAATCCGATTTAAATCTAATAATTTGCAAGCGAATCCAATTAATCATTGGTTAATGGGCAACCTCGACGAATTTACATACAATAAAAGATCATGTCTCGGCCGAAGATAAATCGAATTTTGTATCGAGAGAGCGAGCAAAAAATAAAATAAAAATTTCTTTAAGCAAATGAACAACAAAACAAAACAAACCAATCGCTGCCAGGTAATTAAGTTCTGTTTTGTACGAAATAAAAATGTAATTTCGTTCGAGACAACAAGTAAATAGAGTTTGTAATAAGCCGATATACTAAGCCGTTATGCCCGCATCGAAATGCGTAAAATTGACCTTATTTGTAGCGAAGAAATTTACATTTTTGTTTGCATCTTCACAGCCTAATATTCTATAGAATTCAACAAAAACAAAAAATTCAACAGCCGTCGAAAATTAGTAATTATAAAGCTTAACATAATTGTAAGGAAACCGTCACAAAAAGAGGTGCCAATTAACGCCTCCTCATCACATTTCTTTGCTAATAAAAAAAGCAACAGGCACGCGCTCACTGTATCTCCCATTTTCGTTTTGTGTTTTGTTTTTTTAAAGAAATCGAGTTACTAATTATTTGCTTCTCACATTGCAATTTCTTTTCTTTATTTTTTTTCCTGTAAATGAATTGTTATGCCGGCACGTTTAACACTATAATCCTTAACGCCACACACACACACACACCATAGGAATTTTCGTTATTATTTATTTTTCGTTTTTTTTCTGTTTTTTTATTTCAGTTACAAGCTAAAAGGGAAATGTTCTTCAAATCGGACTCCCAACAGAGTCCATCCGGACCACCACCGAATCCTCCATCGGTTAATAATCATGTGAGTGCGTCCAATACACAAGTAAGTTTTCATTTTTTGTTATACACAAAATGAGGTATATGTCGTCAGCGCCCCCACCTTTTTGGGCTGGGGTTTTCGTTGCTGATTATTATGAGCTAGGTTTTGTGCTTTCGAATGATGCTACCCAAAAGTTCTGTGCTGCTCAGGCACCCGAGCACAAAACTACTTTCTATTCAAAACATGTCACTTTGTATGGTAGACCCCTAACATATCAACTGCACCCAAAACACAATTCTAGGACTAAAATGTACACATTATGTGCTGACAATATCACCACACCAATAGTTTAGTGCTGCCACCTGTGTCCAGCACAAAACTACTTTCTGCTCAAAACATGTCACTTTGTATGGGAGACCCCTAATATATCAACTTTATTCAAAATACAATTGCAGGACTGAAATCTATACATTATGTGCTGACGATATCACCCCACAAATAGTTTAGTGCTGCCACCTGTGCCCAGCACAAAACTACTTTCTGGTCAAAACATGTCACTTTGTATGGGAGACCCCTAATATATCAACTTTATTCAAAATACAATTGCAGGACTGAAATCTATACATTATGTGCTGACGATATCACCCCACCAATAGTTTAGTGCTGCCACCTGTGCCCAGCACAAAACTACTTTCTGGTCAAAACATGTCACTTTGCATGCATGGTAGACCCCTCACAATTCTCAGAGTTTGTCTTGCATGCAACAGAATTCTTGCACAATAGCCTGAGTCCATTGTGCATGTACCAAGAGGCTTGCACAATAGTCACAGTTCATTGTGCATGCATCACGATGCTTGCACAATAGTCAGAGTTCATTGTGCATGTGACAAAATGCTTGCACAATAGTCAGAGTTCATTGTGCATGCATCACGATGCTTGCACAATAGTCAGAGTTCATTGTGCATGTGACAAAATGCTTGCACAATAGTCAGAGTTCATTGTGCATGCATCTTGATGCTTGCAAAATAGTCAGAATCCATTGTGCATGTGACAAAATGCTTGCACAATAGTCACAGTTCATTGTGCATGTGACAAAATGCTTGCACAATAGTCAGAGTTCATTGTGCATGTGACAAAATGCTTGCACAATAGTCACAGTTCATTGTGCATGTGACAAAATGCTTGCACAATAGTCAGATGCATCGAGATGCATGCACAATGAACTGTGACTATTGTGCAAGCATTTTGTCACATGCACAATGAACTGTGACTATTGTGCAAGCATTTTGTCACATGCACAATGGATTCTGACTATTGTGCAAGCATCAAGATGCATGCACAATGAACTCTGACTATTGTGCAAGCCTATTTTTGCATGCACAATGAACTCTGACTATTGTGCAAGCCTATTTTTGCATGCACAATGAACTCTGACTATTGTGCAAGCATTTTGTTGGATACACAATGAACTCTGACTATTGTGCAAGCATTCTGTTTGATACACAATGAACTATGACTATTGTGCAAGCATCGAGATGCATGCACAATGAACTCTGACTATTGTGCAAGCATTCTGTTGGATACACAATGAACTCTGACTATTGTGCAAGCATTTTGTCACATGCACAATGAACTCTGACTATTGTGCAAGCATTTTGTCACATGCACAATGAACTCTGACTATTGTGCAAGCATTTTGTCACATGCACAATGAACTGTGACTATTGTGCAAGCATTTTGTCACATGCACAATGAACTCTGACTATTGTGCAAGCATTTTGTCACATGCACAATGAACTGTGACTATTGTGCAA
The DNA here is from genome assembly GCF_014529535.1 of Bradysia coprophila. NCBI lineage: Eukaryota > Metazoa > Arthropoda > Insecta > Diptera > Sciaridae > Bradysia > Bradysia coprophila. Next base: position 212,313 of record NW_023503648.1, on the reverse strand, counting down.
GCATTTTGTCACATGCACAATGGATTGTGACTATTGTGCAAGCATCAAGATGCATGCACAATGAACTCTGACTATTGTGCAAGCCTATTTTTGCATGCACAATGAACTCTGACTATTGTGCAAGCATTCTGTTGGATACACAATGAACTCTGACTATTGTGCAAGCATTTTGTCACATGCACAATGAACTGTGACTATTGTGCAAGCATTTTGTCACATGCACAATGAACTCTGACTATTGTGCAAGCATTTTGTCACATGCACAATGAACTGTGACTATTGTGCAAGCATTTTGTCACATGCACAATGGATTCTGACTATTTTGCAAGCATCAAGATGCATGCACAATGAACTATGACTATTGTGCAAGCATTTTGTCACATGCACAATGAACTCTGACTATTGTGCAAGCATCGTGATGCATGCACAATGAACTCTGACTATTGTGCAAGCATTTTGTCACATGCACAATGAACTCTGACTATTGTCCAAGCATCGAGATGCATGCACAATGAACTGTGACTATTGTGCAAGCATTTTGTCACATGCACAATGAACCGTGACTATTGTGCAAGCATTTTGTCACATGCACAATGGATCCTGACTATTTTGCAAGCATCAAGATGCATGCACAATGAACTCTGACTATTGTGCAAGCATCAAGATGCATGAACAATGAACTCTGACTATTGTGCAAGCATCGATTTGCATGCACGATGAACTCTGACTATTGTGCAAGCATTCTGTTGGATACACAATGAACTCTGACTATTGTGCAAGCATTCTGTTGGATACACAATGAACTCTGACTATTGTGCAAGCATCAAGATGCATGCACAATGAACTCTGACTATTGTGCAAGCCTATTTTTGCATGCACAATGAACTCTGACTATTGTGCAAGCATTCTGTTGGATACACAATGAACTCTGACTATTGTGCAAGCATTCTGTTGGATACACAATGAACTATGACTATTGTGCAAGCATCGAGATGCATGCACAATGAACTCTGACTATTGTGCAAGCATTCTGTTGGATACACAATGAACTCTGACTATTGTGCAAGCATTTTGTCACATGCACAATGAACTGTGACTATTGTGCAAGCATTTTGTCACATGCACAATGAACTCTGACTATTGTGCAAGCATTTTGTCACATGCACAATGAACTGTGACTATTGTGCAAGCATTTTGTCACATGCACAATGGATTCTGACTATTTTGCAAGCATCAAGATGCATGCACAATGAACTCTGACTATTGTGCAAGCATTTTGTCACATGCACAATGAACTCTGACTATTGTGCAAGCATCGTGATGCATGCACAATGAACTCTGACTATTGTGCAAGCATTTTGTCACATGCACAATGAACTCTGACTATTGTGCAAGCATCGTGATGCATGCACAATGAACTGTGACTATTGTGCAAGCCTCTTGGTACATGCACAATGGACTCAGGCTATTGTGCAAGAATTCTGTTGCATGCAAGACAAACTCTGAGAATTGTGAGGGGTCTACCATGCATGCAAAGTGACATGTTTTGACCAGAAAGTAGTTTTGTGCTGGGCACAGGTGGCAGCACTAAACTATTGGTGGGGTGATATCGTCAGCACATAATGTATAGATTTCAGTCCTGCAATTGTATTTTGAATAAAGTTGATATATTAGGGGTCTCCCATACAAAGTGACATGTTTTGACCAGAAAGTAGTTTTGTGCTGGGCACAGGTGGCAGCACTAAACTATTGGTGGGGTGATATCGTCAGCACATAATGTATAGATTTCAGTCCTGCAATTGTATTTTGAATAAAGTTGATATATTAGGGGTCTCCCATACAAAGTGACATGTTTTGAGCAGAAAGTAGTTTTGTGCTGGACACAGGTGGCAGCACTAAACTATTGGTGGGGTGATATTGTCAGCACATAATGTGTACATTTTAGTCCTAGAATTGTATTTTGGGTGCAGTTGATATGTTAGGGGTCTACCATACAAAGTGACATGTTTTGAATAGAAAGTAGTTTTGTGCTCGGGTGCCTGAGCAGCACAAAACTTTTGGGTAGCATCATTCGAAAGCACAAAACCTAGCTCATAATAATCAGCAACGAAAACCCCAGCCCAAAAAGGTGGGGGCGCTGACGACATATACCTCACAAAATGAATGGATTCTTCGTTACTCGCCACCTCGACCATAGTTTTCATTTTTAAGTCTCCTATCGCGAATAGAGACGTAATGCACAGATGACTTCACACTGTGCAGGATAAAAGTTTGTGGGGAGACTTCATTAGACCTTGCATGAGACGTTACTTCTTTTCCTTGCACTTTTTGATATAACATGCGGGTTGGGGGAGTCATATTTTACATTTGATTTGTCACCAAAATACCTGACTTGCCTTCAGGCCATTTTTCGTTAAATTTTTGTGTTCATGCTCCTCGTCTTTATGCAATGAAAACGACATGATTGATTGTTGTTATTAGGTCAATAACGTTTTACATATTACGGGTAAACCATTGAGGTTCGTAAAGTTCGTAAGTATGGCAATTTCGGGAACTTTTGACATTTCTACCAAATATTTTATGTTAAAAGAGTACGAAATTGCTATGCTCACGAACTTTACGAACCATATGGTTTACCCCTATTGTAAAATTAGATGCGACTTCGGTCAAAATAAGAAATTTGGAATCGTTCAAAAGGTATGTCACTCGTTCGAAAGAAACGGAAGATATTATTAAGATAGAAAGAGATGCACGCGGGACATACTTTATGGATGATCCATCTGATCTTCCAACTTACAATTTTTCTCATTAAAAAAATTTGACGTTCTGAGAATTCAAGGCAGGAACATTTGTTGAAGTTGGTTCTCAGGTGATATTTCCAGAGCCGAACTGGAATTCGGCGTTGCAAGAAAAAAATTTGTAAAAAGCTCTCGCCTTCATTCATACTAAGATCAATAAAGTCCTTCGGGCATCGCCCATAGGACCATATCTGGCCTGTCCAATGCCAGAAATAGTGAAGAATTTTTGAAATGATTTCAATGAGTTTACCGGTCTGGAATTGAAAGTTAGAATTTTTCAATGAAAAATTGTAGTTGAGCCCCCATGTTGTACCCTGACCGAATCTTATTTCTTATTGTGAACAAATGAAGTAAAAAATTTGAAATCATTTTTTTTTCAAAATACTTAAAATCAAATGAAGTAATAGATTCTATAGTAAAACTGCTGTAACGCTGGCCGTTTGTGTAAAGTTAATCAAACGCTACAAAAATATTGATTATTTTCTAGTTCACTCACCTCCCACCTTTTCTACCATGTTTGATCAACATTTCGTTTTTTCCTTATTCATTCCTCCAGAACAATACTCCGATCAGTACACCAACGTCAAGTGAAAAAAATTCAATAGGCAACAACCACACCAACAATTCCAATTCCACCACAATGAACAATCTCACCAACAATTTGAACAACATCAATCTGAAGAAAGACAAAGATAGTCACGAGAACAACCATCACGATTCGAATAAAATTGCTCACGAACGACAGGACAAAGAGAAGCAACAGGCCATCGTGCGACCGAAAGTGAAAGAAATCGATGGCTACGTCGGTTTCGCCAGTCTACCCGATCAGGTGTATCGGAAGGCGGTCAAAAAAGGTTTCGAATTCACATTGATGGTGGTCGGTGAGAGTGGTTTGGGCAAGTCGACCCTAATCAACTCAATGTTCCTATCGGACATTTACAATCAGGAACAGTATCCGGGTCCGTCGCATAGAATTAAGAAAACTGTGGCTGTTGAAACGACAAAAGTTTTACTCAAAGAAAATGGCGTCAATTTAACGCTGACCGTGGTTGATACGCCTGGTTTCGGCGATGCTGTAGATAATAGCAACTGGTGAGTGTGACACCTTACTCGGACAGTAGCGAGGTTCTTAATTAAATTCGCCATTTCAGTTGGGTGCCAGTCATCGAATTTGTTGAATCCAAATACGAAGAATATTTAACGGCCGAGTCTCGAGTCCATCGCAAGGCCATAACCGATAATCGTGTCCACACCTGTCTGTATTTCATTGCACCGTCCGGACACGGGCTAAAAACATTGGACGTCGAATTTATGCAGAGACTTTGCGACAAAGTCAACATTATTCCAGTCATAGCCAAAGCTGACACCATGACACCAGAAGAAGTGCAACTGTTCAAGAAACAAGTAAATTTTGCTGTGACGATACGTGTGGATGTGCATGCACTGAGATTAACTGAACATTTTTTCCGTGCCGATTATCTAGATCTTAAACGAAATTGCTCAACACAAAATCAACATTTACGATTTCCCCGAACCGTTGGAGGACGAAGAAGAAGCCAAAGTTTTGCGACAGCTGAGAAGTCGAGTGCCATTCGCAATTGTCGGTGCAAATTCCGTTATTGAAGTGGACGGCCGTCGAGTACGCGGACGTAAATATCCGTGGGGAGTGGCTGAAGGTAAGTGTCAAATTAAAGACTGTGTCGCGTAAATCCATTCTACTCAAACCATATCCTTAGTTCCAACGAAGCATTCGTTTAGTGATAATATCCTCCATGACTCAAAGTCTGCTATTTCACGAGACAATGAATCGACTGTCAAGACCTTTTTAACCGGCTTGGTGTCACCACTTTCCGTTTGTTATCTGTTCATATTACTAGCTCTGTACTGACTCTAGACTTCGAAGTCCATTAATTACAAATGGCACGTTTAACGACCTAAAAAACTGACGCAATCAATCGAAGCTTTTTTTTTCCTCGCGTCAGTCGCATATGTTGACATTAGTTCCTTTAATAATATTCGTGCAGCATGATTCCCGGAGGATGGTAATGTTTGTCGTCCTTGAGTTCTAGAACAGGAAAGAATGTGGACCCTTAGGAATGATGGAGTTCAAGCAACAAGCCTCTAGAGACGTCAATAATTCCACAAATCCAGAAAAGAGTAAAAAAAACTGATAAAAGCACCTGCCATTCCTGAGTTCTAGAACTAGAAAAAAGACCTTCTGGAGCGATGGAATTCCAGGAATTCCCCAAGTCTAGAAGAGCGTCAAAAAAACATGATGGAAATCCTTTAGATCTAGAGCTGTGAAGAAGGTAGACCCTCTGTAGTGATGGAATTCTGCGAACTGTCCTTTGGACACCTCAATCTTTCCCCAAATCCAGAGTAAATCCAGAGCAGATCATTCAAAGACATCAAAGGTCTTGCAATCTTTAGAGCAAAAATAGTTTGAATCCTCCGAAGCGTTAGTCAATTCTGACATTTTCCCAAAGAAAAAATGTTTGAGGAAAGTCCTTTGATATGGCAGTGCTCGGGTGCTCAGATCAGCTTTCCAAAACGTCTCCAATTGTCAAAATATAATTAAGAAATGGCCAGAGAAATCCGTCTCAAAGTTAGCGGTTTTTATGGAACAATTCTTCGGGAATCCTCCACAGCCCGCACTGTTCCAGACCCTTGATAACAAAGTGGTTCTACGAACCAACCTTTCATAATCTGTTCAGATCATCAAAAATATTCAGATTTGACTGAGTTTTAGCGAAAAACCGGCTTTTACCGAGATCTAAAAGAAATTAGTTCGGAAACTTTGTCCTCCTCAATCACATCCAATCGTCAAAATGCATTAAAACTCACTAGTGAGACGACTATTTCTGACACAGCAGTCCAGACTAAACGGAGCATTGGAAGAACATAATTTACAAACGTGTCCCTTTGCATCTGTTCCTTCACCGGACGCACCTTCTACTGGATTGACTAAAAAAAAAAATTTTTTTCTTGAATTTTCCAGTTGAAAACTTGGAACATTGTGATTTCATTGCACTCAGAAACATTGTGATTCGAACTCATTTACAAGACTTAAAGGATGTCACAAATAACGTTCACTACGAGAACTACAGATGCCGAAAATTGGCCGGATTGGGCGTTGATGGAAAACAGTCACGGCTAAGCAATAAGTGAGTAAATATCTGACTAAAATTAACCCGAGTATAAATTGGTTCGTTCCCGGCTCATTTTGCTGGTAAATCTACATTGAGTGGAAGCAAAATGGAAATTTTAAGAAAACTTTCGTGCTTTGACTTAGTATTTACCATTCGTTTGTCTCATCGTTTGGGTTTGTTGAGCACAAAATTCATTTGTTTTTCTTACGATCAATCGATGCTGGTGTGCACATTCACCCATCGTCCAAACAAATTTTGCGTAGAAAACGCTTTGTCAAGCTTTCATTTCACAATTGATCATCACACACCAAAGAAAGAACTTCTTTTGTCATTTCGTTACACTAAAATCATGTCTTATGTCTTAGTTTATGCAATCAAGGCGTCATGAACTCATTTATGACCGTTTGGTAAGTCGAAGTAAATTTTGTCATTTCATTTTCGTTTTTCAGTTTTTTGTTATTTTGAACAAGTTTCGTGAATTGGCATTTTTCTTCTTTTTTTTCGTTTCATTTTTCCTTTTTGTGTACGGTCGCCATATTCATTTTATTGTAGCGACACATTTTCACTGTAATTTACTGTATAAGCTTTGTGTGGTTTTCGTAGAATTTAAGTTGGACTCACAGTCGTCGGTTTTCTCTCCGGTTTGCTAATCGTAAACAAGACTTAGGCTTGATTTCCACGTAAAAATTTTCATCGTAAGAGAGCTTCGTGAAGGGTTTTTATTGGTTAAAAACCGAAAGAGACGAATTTAAACCAAGAGAAATCCTTCACGGAGCTCTCTCACTGCGAATATTCTTAAAGTGCAAACCAGTCTTTAGGTTGAATTCACAGTCACTCCGTTTTGCCTCCGTTTACATAAATCACGTCTCTTTTCTATTGTTCAAATACATCTGTCAAGGAAAACGGAGTCAAAATGGAATGAGTGTGAATTCAGCCTTACAACACGCAACTATTCCGTTGCTTAAACACATCTGTCAAGTAAAGAGAGATAGAGCTAAACGGAGACTGTGACCACCTTTCGAGACTTACAGTTGGATTCACGCTAAGACCTCTCCTTTTTGCCTCCGTTTACTTGACAGATAGGTTTAAACAATAGGGCACATCAAGTCCGCTCTGGCCATACATCATCTTCAAAGAACGCTTGGAATGCCATTTACATTAAAAACATCTAACGAAACTTACGTGTGGTTACGTCGGAAAGTATCATAACTTGAAGAGGATCTATGTTGGACGATCCAGTGATGTCAATTCCAATTGTTATTTCATTTCCTATTTTGGAACATATTCAAAATTCGCCTTTGTTCTACGAACCCGATGCGCCTTTTGATGGCCTGTTTGGTCCTGGTGCGCGTGGTCTAACCAGTGCCCTATTGTTAAAACAAATTTTCTTTTCGGAAATCCCTTGTCAACGAAAACAAATGTCTGTCCCTCGATATAGGTACAGGCGAAACTGGAAGTGACTACACTACTGCATCGGCAGCACTTCCACTTGGAGTGGAAATCATTTATCGTCAACAAACTTTGCCTCTATCACTAAACATAGCGAAAACCAATCATAAACCCGTCAACCGGGTCTTTCATGTATCATAAGGTCGCGAGCACTCACAGTTTCGTAGATTTTATAGATCTTCCAGGGTTTATCTAGTGAGGACTTAAAGCTCTCATGGCTTGCATTTAATACAGGAGGGTATAGGTTGTGTTACGTTCAGAACTCTCTCACTTTTAGCAACAATTTTTTGGAGCGAATTTTTCATAGATCACACCCAGCCACATTTTTAGCCACATTTTAGGCATTGTAAGACTTGATTTCCACTAACGAAAAAATTATTCCGTTTTGTCTCCGTTTACTCTTTGAACAATGAAAAAGAGGCGTGGCTTAGCGAAGCGGTGGCAAAACGGCGTAAGTGGAAATCAAGCATAAATTTGAACATCTGTAGATTGAGTGTGAAAACTTTAGATTGTAGACGCATAGTGTTACTAAGCATGCTATCACTGCCGAATTATGCGGTTGAATTGTTTACCTCCTCGGTCAAAACCGAAAATCATCCGACCACTGTCAATCATACGTCCAATTCTGTATATTCTAGGAATCCACTCGCTCAAATGGAAGAGGAGAAACGTGAACACGAATTGAAAATGAAGAAAATGGAAGCCGAAATGGAGCAAGTCTTCGAAATGAAAGTGAAGGAAAAGAAGCAAAAGCTCAAAGATTCCGAACTGGAGTTGACGAGACGTCACGAGGAGCGAAAGAAGGTTGGTACAAAACAAAATAAATTGGTCAACAATGGAACAATAACGAAAATTGTTCTGTCTGTGTGTGTTAGGCTCTCGAAAGCTCGATACGCGAATTGGAGGACCGAAAGCGGTGCTTCGAACAGGAACGACAGGAATGGGAAAATGCAAATGGCATCACATTGGATGAGCTGAGACGACGAAGTTTGGAGGCGAATAGCAAAGAGTAAGTAGACGCGGCTTGATAAACCACTCTTTCTCAATCACAAAATTAATCTGGAAATAAATTTTCGGTTTTTCATTTTGAAGTATTTTGAATTAAAACGTTTGCGATCGCCGAGATTATGTCTAACGATACTGGGATATAATACCTCGTTCAGAAACGGCAACAATTACCGATGACCTACAGTTCATGTGGGCTTTATCGAGTAAAGTCGATGTTGATTATATTGCCGTTTCTGAAAGGTAGTAACAAAAGCCACACCGGGTTGGATCACACTGAATTAACCAAAAACAGAAATTATTTTTTCGTTCGTCAATTTCATATGCTTATTCAGAAATCACACAAAAAAACAAAATTAATTTCATTTTTGCACTTCTCATCATCACAATATTAACGCTTTTCATCCAGTAAACGATCATACGACGAGACACTTGCGCCCGTTTCTTTGGAGGGATTCTTTTGAAAACCAGCCTATCGAACTCGGACCCATTTTCCAGTCGACTTTTTAATAAGGGCTTAGGAAGGTGTTGGTATCGCTAGAAGACAATTTCAAAAGAAAGTCCTAATTGTCTGTGTGGGTAGACTAACCACTGGTCAGTAGGAAGTGATCTAAAACCAAAAACTTGCATTTTTTAAATGGAAATTTCTCCATTTACACGGAAGGTACGAGGTCGTGTGGGGTGTCATTAGAAAGGTATTTGCATGTCCAGACAGACCCTGTGTGCCTTAATGCGTTTATCATCTACACTTACACTTTATCATGTAACAGTTGAAAAAAGAGATAAAGCAAACTCACACGTGTGTTTTTGATCAACAAGCTGCAGTAACTGTCTTTTTGACAAGTGTAGAGTTTCCACATCCGAACCTACACTTATCAAAAAAAAAACCCGTTATAAGTAGCTTGGAAACACACGAGTGAGTTTGCGAGTATCATCGGCATTAATGAATTACGTAGCAGCATCCAATGTGTTCCAAGCGAAAGTTGATTTTATCAAATTCACACGGTGGGGTTGAACAAAACTTAAATAGAGTCGCGACACCACCTCTGATTTTTTTTTATATTCTTATTGAGGGACTCGAGTACTCGAGTAAGGAACCACATTCAGTTCGCATAATTTTCCAGCCGTTTCGGAGAACCGGCCCTCATGGCCGTGCGGAACCGACGAGTCAATTTGAATACAGATTGTTATCGCAACGGATAGAGGGACTAATTCTAAGCTAATTCGTATTGAAATGGCTCCCCTCGACAACTTGACCACGTAGCTATAGCCAGCTAAAGTCGAAAATTCGACATCTTTGAATGGTGATATGTCCAAGACGAAGAAAGTTTGAAACTCTTTGAATGGCGATATTGGTAGAGGATTCCATGCTCTATTAAACGCCGAGAATGGATTTTACAAAATCTGTCTGAATTGTACAATATTTGAAAATTTTTATTTTAACCATCCTCGGCGAAGCTTGGACTCATCTGTAATACACAGGTTGACCCTGTCTGCAACAAAACAATAATGCCTGATCAGCCTGCTGTCTAAGCTTTACAACGATACCACACTCGCCATACCAGCCTCACAACAAGTATCTGTTACGACATTTTGTTTGCAGCAAGGTCACTCTACGACGAAATTTTCAATTTATCATCTATCTTCAAGTGCCCGTTCCTTTAGAATGAGTGGAATTGTTATGCATTACAACTCCACTCATCCTAAAGGAACTGGCACTTGAAGATAGATGATAAATTGAAAATTTCGTCGTAGAGTGACCTTGCTGCAAACAAAATGTCGTAACAGATACTTGTTGTGAGGCTGGTATGGCGAGTGTGGTATCGTTGTAAAGCTTAGACTGCAGACTGATCAGGCACTATTGTTTTGTTGCAGACAGGGTCAACGTGGGTATTGCAGATGAGTCCTAGTTTCGCCGAGGATGGTGAAAATAAAATTTTTCAAATATTGTACAATTCAGACAGATTTTGTAAAATCCATTCTCGGCGTTTAATAGAGCATGGAATCCTCTACCAATATCGCCATTCAAAGAGTTTCAAACTTTCTTCGTCTTGGACATATCACCATTCAAAGATGTCGAATTTTCGACTTTAGCTGGCTGTAGCTACGTGGTCAAGTTGTCGAGGGGAGCCATTTCAATACGAATTAGCTTAGAATTAGTCCCTCTATCCGTTGCGATAACAATCTGTATTCAAATTGACTCGTCGGTTCCGCACGGCCATGAGGGCCGGTTCTCCGAAACGGCTGGAAAATTATGCGAACTGAATGTGGTTCCTTATAGTACTCGAGTCCCTCAATAAGAATATAAAAAAAAATCAGAGGTGGTGTCGCGACTCTATTTAAGTTTTGTTCAACCCCACCGTGTTCACTTAAAATGAACCGAAAATTTCTTCATGCAACCGATCATTTTCACAGTCGGCAAACTGCTATGTAATTAACAACTTTCGCATAAGGCCGGCAGTAAAACAGGCTTCTCTGTTCACTGCGTTTATGTAAACTGATTAGGAAAACGTAATCCGGCAGTGTTCGCTTCATGAGCGTGGAGAAATTTCCATAAGAATCGTGCAAGTTTTCTGTTTTACATCATTTCCCACTACCTACAAAAGAAACGAGGAATTTTTTTGAAAGTGGTTTTGGTTTGCAGGGTCTGATACCTTCCTAGACTAATATTAAAAGTCCGATTTCATATTTTTTAAATAAAATTCCTCGGTTCATTACAGCACGTGAAGTACTAGAGTATTGTTAATTGAACTTGTCACAAGTTGCGACAGTAAGCAGCTAATTTTCTCAACATGAAGACTTTAAACTCGTTGAACCTTGCTAGAGTGCTAGATTTATCGTCATACGACTTTGCCCAATATTTGAGTCTTTTGTAAAGCCACTATCAGGCACGATACACTCTTTAATAAAGACAAATGCACCCTTGCAAGAGGGTAGAACACAATTCATTGTATAAGTTCAACAAACAAATTACTCGATGGAATTTATTGAAGCCAGTGGTGCAGTGAAAGAAACTGGTGTAAGTGTCGCTATTAGGTAATTCCTCGATCGTTTGATTTACTTTTAAGACCTAACATAGATCAGAATCTCAGTGATTTTATTCGTGAGTTTCAGGAAAGTCTTACTGCTTAGCATTTAAGCATCAGGTCACAGCAAATCCCCAGAAATTCTTTGAGAACAAATTTCCAAAATGTTCATAGTTTTAGTGAAATCTCAAGAATTCCTCGATCACTCGATTCTTAGCTGTAAAATCGTGTGGACGATACGACAATAGCTTAAATGCCACCCGTTGTTGCTTAGATTTTTGCTAAAACTATTTAGACGCTAACAAAAGCTCTCGTCCCCTTCGCCATGTGAAGCTAATCTTGCCATGCTTTGCAATCAAGCTTTTAAATGGTTTGGAGTGCGTACTGCGTGTAGAGTGTGGATTTGATTTCAACGTAGCTGTAGCTGTAAGTCACACCGAATGGTAGAAATTCTCAGTTTTGTCGATTTTATTGCGGAGTTTGATTAATTTTGCGGAATCGTGCGCTACGTCTTCGTCGAACACAAGTACAAGGGAAATGCTCAACATTGCGCTGATAAATATTGTCTGTCTATGGGACGATTTGTAGACTCTCTATGCTCCCTCGAGAAGTAAGACGACAGATGATGATGATGATGATGATGGATGATGGACGATCACCTCGATAATTAGGATCGGACACGTTCTTCTGTTTTGATCGCATTCAAAGTTCTCTTGAAATCTACCGACAATCTCTTCATTTACTTTGTGTTACAAGAAATTAATTTGTTACACGCAGCGCCTCATGTGGCATGTGAAGTGTAAGAAGTGTCGATAAGTTTCTGGATAAGCATTTGAATTTTAACATTGTCATTCCATCCGACAAATTGGTTTCATTTCATAGTTTTTATGTTAAACGCCACGGCTATCAGTCCATTCTCGATCCGAAACATTGATTTTCGTTTATTATATTCGAGTGACATGACGAATAAGCTACAATCTCATTGGACACTGTTAAAATTGTACGATTCGGCTCACGGATTTCGACTTTCGAAAGTCTCTCCATTCAAAAGTAATGGCTTTGTAACTGGAAATCTGACCTGCAACCTGACATACTACCCAAAATGTTGGCGAATTTCAGGCTACTTGAAGCTTGACATGACAATAGGTTTGGAAGAAGTGTCAGATTCAGGTCAGGTTTTCTTTTCCGAAAATTACCTGGTCTAGCTTGAACTTAGGGTCGGACTGGCCATATGGGCATTCGGGCGACACCCAAAGAGCTTTTTTGTATGAATCATGAATCAAGCGCAACGAAATGCTTCTTACAAATTTTCTTCATGCAGCGCCCGAAGGGCTTTTCCGAGTCAGTCCATCCGTCCCTGCTTGAACTGCCTGGTAATCGATTTTTATTTATCGCTGTTGACACATTAGAGATAACTTAGTCAGGAAGCGGTTTTTTTTTTCAAAAGAGCGGGAAATTTTCAACCAAAAAAAATCGTAAAATTTTAGCAGTCAAAATGGAAACGGTTTTATTTCGTCACATCCAGTTTCGCATATGTGGCTTTGATCATTTCATTGAACTGTCTAATGTACCAATGAAATTATCAAAGTTTACAGACGTGTCATGATTTTTACCCTTTACCCCCCTAAAAAAAAACAAAAAAAAACTCCAAAAGATAACAAAAAACAAAAACGAAAACAAACCACAACGAAAATCTTGCAGGACCGGTTCATTAACATCACGTGGTTCCGACGAATCGAAAAGTCGCCGTGTATTTGGCTCATTACTTCGCAGACACACTAGTTTCGGAGCGACAGAAAGCTCCCGTGTCAGTTCTACACAAAGCATTGTGCCAGCAAGTCCACAAGAAAATACCGAATGAAAGTTAAAGAATTCCATTTCCGCACTTAAGTATATTTTGTGTTTAGCTAATTACTATTGAAAGAACAAGACAAAACAAATTGATTGAAATTAAAACAAAAGAAACGAAAGTGAAGAGTGAAAAAAGAGAGAAAAATAAAAATTATTTTTGTTAATAAGCACGACAGCCAGCAGTAAGAATGACGAATTATTTTTTAAGTGAAATTTACGTAGTACACCAAACAAGCAAGATGTAGTAGATTTAATAGAATATTAAGTGGCCACCAGCAAGGTCCAGCTTTTTTTTCCACAATTTTTTTTTTCTTTTTCGTTTACATTTTTGTGATCGTTTTTACCCCTCTTCTACTACGAACGCAACAGAGCCAAATTTCGGAGAAAAATTCCTCAAAATGGGCTCCGTGTAGCGTAAATCACTCGTATTGTAGTCCCTAAACCTTACATGCAAATTATTATTACAACCAACGCACTTTTGTGATTGTAGCACAGACACAATTCCCATTTCATAATAAAATGCCTTCGCTTAACATCAACGGAAATATCCCAAATTTCTACAGTCCATGACGTAGAGTCTACCTTGATGACTATTAAGGAGATGGGCGCACCCGTCTCCGGAGATGCACAAGTGGTCGGATACCTATTGTTCTTTCGTTGATAAACTTTTTTATGAATGAACTGGTACATGTCCGGAGACTGGTGCTGCCACCACATTCAACAAAGGTGAAAGACAGACACTGACAAGAACAAAAGAAAATTAACTTGAAAATGCTTCTTTTCATGTTGTCTGACATATGCTGGAAGTGATTGCTGGTTTGCAGTGCAGGGCCGCACTGGCTCAAAAACCCCATCGGGGTTACATACAACTCATTTTCAAAATTAAATATTTTCATGAAAAATCCGAAAGGCCGTTCGGGAATTGCCCGAATTTCAAGTGAGGTCAGTCCAGGCCTCAAATTTAGTCACCTTTTCCAGGAGCTTAGAATTTTGCTCTGCTTGTTTCGTTCCAACAATCACCTCTCTACGTAAAACACCTCTGACGCTAACGTTACGTTGTCTCAGTTTGCTTTTATGCTTGATGCCATTCAATTTGTTCGCCAATTTTTTGAGCTTATAGACTGACTACAATTACAAACTATATAGACTTTCGAGGGGATGACTGCATAATATGTATGCACGAATTACTCTCTTCATTTTTTGCCAAATTCGCACTTGATTTAACGTACACATCATCCTGATATTGTAAATTGTAATCTACTGTTGATATTAAAATCCAATTCCAATGAAATCACTTTATACGTAATTTATATTAACTGGTTTCGATTGACAAGACCCACCATCCAAATGCATAAACTGTGGTGCTTGTTGATTAATTGTAGTGTTTATTGTGTTATATCCCAGTATCATTGAATCCTTAAATGTCATGTCAAAATATCATCACCGTCATCACCTACTCTTTCATCATAACATCCATGTTTTCGATTTCATTTCGTGTAATTACAGTGTGTTCATCATTATTACAGTGTGTTCATCATTAGAAAACACTATTTTAGATGTATCAGAGTTTTAAAAGCCAAGTCGATGTTCCTATGCAATTAAGTGCTTCCCAGTCTATGTCATTCAAATTTTGCGCCAAAATATCATTGGCTGGAAACCTTGCTGGAAACAATTAAAATTGACTGGGAACATCGATGACTTTTAAAACTCTTAAAAAACTGTCAAACGTGTTTTTAGAATGAACCAACTGTATTCTTGACACCAATACCCTATGTGCTATATTCTAGGTTTAACGTGACAAAATTACAGAGTTCGCACGAGTTGTACCTCTGAGTTCATTCACAAACTACACACGCTCACTACATTTTTGCGTACTTTGTGCGTACTTTGTGAATAGCCCTCAGTCTCTTTCAGACTGTAACTCTCCCCCTTGTCCTTCAGAGAGTTGTCCCAGCTGTCTCTCAGAGAATTGTCCCAGAGAGTTGTAACTTAATCTCTCAAAGAGTCGTAGCCCAGCTTCTCGCGACGCTGAACTCTGCTTGCAGCGACATGCTCTCTCTCTCTCTCTCTCTCTGTCTCTTTAGATTTAGTGTGTGACAAAATTGAAATTTTCAATTTTTGCTTTCGTCACTTGTCTCTTCACGGAGTGGAAACAATATATAACTCTTTCAAGCTGGAATCGCACTCACTCCATTTTCGTCGTCGTTTACTTTTTCACAATGAATAGTGGGTGTAGTTTTCGAAATTTGACAGTACACGGAGTGAGAGTGTTTCGTGTTTTACTCTTTATCCACTGACTCAAGGTTCTTACAGAATCTTGTGCTGACTGCCAGCCCAGTACATAGTTGAATGATTAAAAGGACTTTTCAATAATTAATCGCAGGAAGAACTTCATTCTGTTTTGTATCTGTTTGCTTGACAGCTGTCAAAGTAAACAAAGAATTGAATTCGATTCATTTTCGACTCCCTTTTACAGTTAACATTCTTCTCTCTCCCTTCCTCAAAAATTCATTTCGATTCATCGGCTTTTGTTTAACTGATGAATGAAATGATTTTCTAAACGGGAAGTGAGTGCGATTCTAGGTTAATTTGTTCAATCCATTTAATCATCCATTTTGCATTGTAAATAATCTGTGCAGATTTTCCGATTATTTTTGTTCTTTATTTTCCATTTATTTTTTGCTTACATTTAAACCCCGAAAACGATGTTACAATAAACAAACAAAATTTATTTGAACCATTTCAGAATTGTTGACGGCAAGGAGAAAAAAGAAAAGAAAAAGAAAGGTTTGTTCTAAGCATTTAAGTAAAAATAAAATAAAACAAAAAAAAATTAACGATAAAAAACCCTGTAAAGTTTCGCTCCATATTAGATTTAGCATTAAACAAAAAAGTATTTTTCTTTTCTCTGAGTTTATTTTTGAGAAAATATAGAAAACATTTTCCAACATATTTCCAAGCTCTCGCATTTTTCTTTTTAGTTTATTTTGAACGTTAAATATTAAGAAAAAAGAAACAATTTTTAAAAATAAAATAAAAAAAAGGAAAAAAAAATTATTTAAATCCAAAAGAGAAAATATCTAAACAAAACAATTCTTATTAATCCCAAACGAAAAAAGTTTTAAAATTAAACAAACAAACAAAAGAAAACCTTGTTGCATATCGACATAAAATACCACACGTATTTAAACCTTTAAACGCAAAAAATAAATAAATTTTAAAATTTAAACAAAAATTGTATTTTTTGACGTTGTTTTATTCATCGGCTAAACACAAACGGTCATGTGAAATGTTAGCGAATTTGTAGACAAAATGATGCTCAGCGAATTAACTTTGAATTTTGCCATAAGAAAATGAGTCTCAAATTAAACCAAATTTTAGCAAAGGCATAAACCAGTGATGAATTTAGCAAATACTCGAACCACAGTGGATAATAATAAATAATTTTCTTGTCACAATATTGGAGTTCCAGGCCTTTGGGCTGATTTGAACAGAATTAATAGCGTTGATTATTCACGCCGTAAGTGCGGTCGAATTACAAAATCTTTCTCACCAAAGTCTTTCTAAAGCAGCGTCGTTTACATACAAGGAAGTGTTGAAGTGTATTTTTCAGTTCACTTTTTCATCGACTCGTTCACTTGAAATTCAAATTTTTGGCACACTTACGGCGTGAATTATACATTTTGCGACGATTCGCTTTGTATGAAATGTCAATGTAGGCCTTAGAAGGCTTTGTTGAGCTCAATTATAGCGTAAATTAATCCTGTAATGATATAAACGTTCGGGCTCACCAGCCTAAATAATTTGTAAGCTGTTTTCATTGAGAACTTTAGGCCAGCCCAAAATTGGATGAAAGACAATTATTTTTTTGACTTCATGTCAATACTGAGAACCTTGGGCTTATTCAAATCAAGAAAATTATTAAAAGAACTTATGTCCTACACCTAAGTCTCGGAAGAGGTCCAGAATTTTACCTCGATTTACCTGAATTTTGACCTGACCTGAAATGACCTGAAACCTGATTTCCAATTTCAAATCCGACCTGTCAGGTCTGGTTCCAGGTTCCAGGTCAGGTTACTTCAAAGGAAAAATCTGACCTGACCTGAAATTTCAGGTCATACAATTTTTTGACGGTGATTGACCTCGGTCGATTTTTCCGAGCCTACTACGCCATAAAAATTCACCATTATTTTATGGTGAATTTTCAACTGTGGTTTGAATAACTTTGGGCTGAAACATTTGGTTAAAATTTTGGGCTGACCAATATCACTTATAATATCCAGCAGTGTTTGGGATGTCCAGAGATCAAGTTACAAGCTGCCTCATAATTCACCATTACTCTATGGTGAATTTTCAACTGTCTATGCTTTGAATTCATCACTGGTGTCTATCACTGATAAACTTTGGGCTGAAATGGTTACAATTTTGGGCTAACTTTTATTACTTATGAATAAGGTCATCCAGCAGTGGCTCGATAGTTGCATCAATAATAAAAAGCGAACAAATCACAAACGACCCAGCCGATAATTTTCATATTTACTTTTGTTCCCGTACACAGATTTGAATCATTTTTACTTTCACTTTTTTTACGAGAATTATTTAATTACACACAAAGAGGGAAAAAAAACATTTAGCGTGAAGATTTATCCATTATATATAGACATTTATTGCTAGGAATAGGAAAGAAAGGAAGAATAAATATTTGATAAATTATAAATTATGAATGATGATGATGATGATGTGTCATATAATTAGGTATACAAATTCACTATAGAGGAAAATACAACAAATACAAAAACAAAGCTCAACGAAACGATTTTTTTGTGTGGAAACAAAGAACTTTTACCGAAACAAATTTATTGCAAAATGTTTACAATGAATTACGATTTAAAAATTAGAAAACGATTTTAATGTCCAAAATAGAAAGGGAAGCACAGGACCAAAATGATTAAGTAGATTTTATGGATGGATCTAAAGAAAAAAGTTTAAAATAAAATAGAAAACATTTGACGCGACAATTTAATCGAACTGCTAGTGATATTATAATGCTGTCGAAGTATTTACATCAATCCTGATTTTTTACTCCAATTTTTGCATCAATTCAAATTTATAAAAGACTCAAACCTAGAACAGGAATTAGGTCGTTGCACTCGATAATGTTCATGTCTATCATCAACTTGATCCAAACTTACAAAAACGATAATCTATAACCTCAACGGTTGGTAGACATCAAAATTTGCTTTGCGAGGATAACGCTGACAATGAGAGGAAATCAGAGATAAAATTTTCTCTCTTGCAGGGGTAGCTGTCAAAAATTTGTAAACTTTTTGACCCGTTGCAGACAGTTATTTGACTTTGCAGAAAGTTTCGTTTGGAAGAGAAATTATTGCTGCAGGTGTCGATGTCAAAAAATCATTTCGCTTACAAATTTTTGACAGCTACCCCTACGTGACCGAAAATTTTATCTCTAAGATTCGTAGATTTTCACCAAAATATTCAAACATTGAATGTAACTCAACTCAAATAAATTGAGCGAAAGAACGTTTGAGGTGAGTTTGCACAGAAAGTCACTTACGAAATTCACCTCAAAGTTGTGTTTGCCACACTTTGGACCAATCACTTCAATGAAGGTCTTTTACTCGTATTTGGCCATTTAAAGTGGGTTTACATTACCTCCTTTTTCCACTAATCATCCAAACAATCTCGGCAAGTCTACCGATGAATAGTTTCGAATCTGTCCAGTTCACAAGTAGAAGAAGAATGTTCAACTGACTTGCACGTCCGGTCCGTAATTTTGATAGTTTGATTTGGACTTATTAAATTCAACGTATTACGAGAACCACGACAGAGTTAAATAAACCAGGCATGATCGGTTCGTTTTTGAAACGTCAAATAATGGACCTACTGTACTGTATGAAAATGAACTCAAACGAACAAAATGACATAAATTGAATTCATTCAATTCGCAAAATATAGGATATCTAGATAATTCAGGTCCCTAGTCAAATCAAGCACTCCTCTGCCTGGCTTACTTTACCTCTGCCGCGCTAGAACGATTTTTTTTGATTTTTCTTTATGATTGCAACAATATACTTATGAAGCGCGCATAGATCTTATATTTAAATACAAAAAACAAAAGAAGAGGAGAAACTCTAAAACGCCATTTTTTCTGCTATAATAGAAACAAAAAAGTTTATAGAAAACAGCTAACCAATTTTACCAATTTTGAAATGTCACAAAAAGGACGAAAATTATGGAAAAGAGAAGAAGAAGAAGAAAACACTCAAAACCAAGCAAGACACAATGTAACTTAAGTTCAAAGTTCGTTTACACGATTAAAAGCAAAGAACAATTTTTTTGTTTAGAATATTAAACGAGAAAGGAAAATGGAAAAATAAAAATTTTCAAATGAAAAATTTAGCTAGCCGTAGATTTTAAGCATACAATTTACGAAAAAAAAAGTACAATTTTCGCCACACACACATCCCTTTTTTTAACGTTACATTTATAACTTATTGTACATTTTGAATGACGTTGGAGGGACACACAGAGACGGATTTATTTTTCAATTGAATTTGACGGAAATCTTTTTTCTATTTTCTTCATTTTGTGTCGCATTTTTGTCCGGTAAAATTTTTACAAAAGAACGAAAGAAGACGGAGCAAAAAAACTCTTGAAATAGTAGAGATGAGAATTGCATTGAATGACTAATTCAGAAACAAATTGTAATTGACTAAATGTATTTGAAAATTATAATCCTAAATAAAAATTGAAAATAAAATGCTTAAATTGAAGACAAACCGAGTTGCCATTGTTCTTTTCTAATTTAAAATGTCGTGGACACTTTCCATGGAGCGGAGTATTTTTTTAAAAAGAAAGTCGGGCGGGCAATTCACGCCTTAAGTGTGCCTAAAATTTGAATATTAAGTGAACGATTCGATGAAAAAGTGAACTGAAAAATACATTTCAACGGTTCATTGTATGAAAATGGCGCTACGTTAAAAAGACATACGCACTTTCCATTTTGAATTTCGACCTCACTGACGGGGCGTCAATTACAGTTTTCCGGATGAGCGAGAATATGTTTTCATCCGTTCGGTGTGAATAACCTTACATTCTCCACTCCGATGAGAAGATGACGTTTTGTTGACAGTTCAGGTAAGAAATTTTTTATTTTCTCAACTCTTATTTTTCCCATGGGACGAACAAGAGTTTCCTTTGCAACTGTCTCCTAGTTTTGATTTTAAAAAAAGGTGAATCAAATTGATGTGTTGTTTCGTGAATAAAAACGGTTAGTCACAACACTAACGGATGAAATAGTTATTTGATTATCAAGGGAAGAAAAACGGAAATTCCAGCAAGATCGAAAGTTTGCTGCCAAACTAAAGCGAACCCTTTCATATGTGCGGTATGCGAGTCGTTGGGGGTAACTACGCCATTACAGTCGCCAACAACAGTATTTTAGTGGAGGTTTGACAAAACATTTAAATTCTCATCACAGTTTTACATTTTATTGATACATTTCATACAATTGAATGACAATCAGATCATGAAACAGAATTTTAAGTTAAAACTTACGGACCGGTGAACTTATGGTCTGACTGTGTCGCCTCATCGCCTTAAACTGAGTTGACTAAATTTATAGCATACAAAAATGTCACAGCATGGAGCAATTTCGCTCCTCAGGTTGAGTGCCTCAGCTCAATTCAGTTGTTTCCGTAGCAACCCAGAGAAGTGATACGGCGTCTCATGACTATAGAATGCGCTTGTCGACCTTTTGGTTTTACAATTTTGACGTATTCATTCAATGATGAAAACGAAAATGTCATTCGTCATGCGCATTTCATTCTAGCGAGTTGTGAGGCGCCTATCATTTATCTTTATCAAAACTCGTTGATTCTAATTTCATTTATCTTATAATTCGCCAAATTTTGTAAAGTTTCTAAAATGTATCAAGCGGTGTTTTTGCCAATTGCCTTTCGTTATGACTTTTGAAACAACATTCAGTCTTCATGGTATACTCAGTCTTAGGTCATATGTACAGTACACTCAGTATTTGAAAATGATTCGTCTAATTTTTGGTCAACGATAGGTCAACATTGGCATTAGAGATGTCGCGACGATGTTTCGCTCTATTTGGAAAGATGCCTTTTATCGTATCATTCAAACTGTGCTCAGCCTGATCGGCCGCAGTCTCGTTACGATAGTTTCGGATATCAGTCGAAGCGTTTTTCGTTAGCAACAATTTCAAAATCTCAACATTTTCGAATTGCACAGCAATGTGCAGAGCCGTTTCGCCGGAAATGTTCCCCAAATTCAAGTCAACGCCGTAGTCGTTTATCAACAATTTAGCACAATCGTTGGCCAAACCCCTGGTGGCTAACATCAGCGGTGATTGACCGAATCGTTCTTGGGCATTTAGGAAATCATTCCACGTTGCTGGATGCTGTTCTCGTAACGCTTCAATACACAATTTCATCACTTCCGCATTACTGTTGCCCACGGCCGAATGGACAATATTTTCATTTGTCTTTCCGTTAACATAGCAAATGTCAGTTTTTAATTCAAATATGAAATATCTAATGATGTCGTAGTTTGCATGGCCGACCAATTCCAATATGCAGGAATTCCCATGTTTGCTGTCCACTGACACCGTTGGAACGTTTAGCCCAACTAAAAACTGGATCGCCTCGAAATAGTCCGGGGTTTCCCCCTTTTCGATAGACCGTTTCAGGCTTTGTCTCGTCGTAATCGTAGTCATCTTCTGTGTATTCAAAATTCAAATTTTCTCGACACGCGTGAAACATTACGGACCTTCCACGATTGTCCAACATATTGAAATCGGCTCCATATTCTTGGAACAACGATATGAACGGCATTAATGGCATAATCTGCCGTCGGGCGAAAACAACGTGTAGCGGTGTTTTGCCACTACTATCTTGTGCATTAACCTTCGCATCACGTTGTAATAACAGCTCGGCAGACATGTACTGTCCCAATTCGGCTGCGAAGTGTAACGGTGTCTTTAGTTTCCGATCCGATTGGTTAACGTCCGCCTTATTCTCAACCAGAAATTTGACGAATTGAAATGAGTCTTTCAGAAACATAGCTCCAATTAGTGGCGTTCGATCGTGCCCGAAAGGCATGGTTGTAACAACGTTGATATTGGCCCCATAGGCTACCAGCTCGGATGCAACGTCTACCAAGCCTTGATCGATCGCTAAATGTAACGGAGACCTTCCGAACCGATCCGTTGAGTTCAGAAATATTTTGCCTCTTATCGAATTTCTCAGGCTCGAATTGAGTTCTGTCATCCAGTAATATTGCCAGATGCAAGGGCAGTCCACGACTTAACATCAGATCGAAGAACATCGAAACGTTCGGCGAAATATCGAGCAAGGTCTGGAAAATGCCGGGCTTCGGAAATTTTTCGCACCGTTCGGCCAACACTTCGGCTATGAAATATTCCGTGAAACTAAAATGAACAAAATGCAGTCCTTCAAAATTGGCTCGGACCGACTGCAATAGGCCGACCCTGATAAGTTCTTCGTGGGGAAAGAGATTTTTCACTTTCTCGTCCAGTATTCCCAAATGGTCGACGGAATAAAATTGAGGAAATTGCCGCAATGCCACATTGCGAAGCGCGTCCCTTAACAGCGGACAGACTATTTCGTATAGTTTGGCTGTTCCCACATTGCTCGTGGATGCCCTATTCTTGTCTTCCTTGTAACGCCGAACTTTTAAGTCTATAAAATCGTCGTAGAGATTGACAATATTGTAGTGACCGCTGCACAACCGCACACTACCCATGTCCAATGTGTCGTGGAACAATCGGAAGTCAGTTTTGAAAATTTCTGCAATGAATGATAGCAGCAGCGGAACGCTAAAAATTTTCGTATTCTGCTTCTGACTAAAAATATTCGTGAACAGAGTGTTAATGAATAGATCGAATGAATGTTCGGTGAAAGATGAATTGGTGGCGAGACCATCCAGCCACTTCATCTTCAAATAAATTTTTTGCTCTGCAACGGTCAACGGTTGAAAATAGAAAGCGTCCTCTTGGAGATGGCTTCGCAACGAGTCGCACAGATGCAGTCTTGTCGCAAGGATTAGCTTCTTAGACGGCTGCTCTAAAGCAAAGTTCAACAATCCAATCGACATATCACTGAATGTAGGACTGATCTCGTCCAGTCCATCCAGAATCAGCACAACTTCATCATCGTTGTACTTCTTGCAAAACACAATTCGTTCATAATCTTCCGTTAGGTGATCCGTGGCTAATTCTATCAGAAGGGTCTCATAGTCAACAGTGTCCCCATCGGATGCTTCCTTTAAAATGTCCGTGTAATCGTTCAAATTGATTTTCGTTATCCACAGATGAGGTTCGTCGGCCTTTGTCCGATATGCCAGTTCATTCAGATATGTTGACTTTCCCATGCCCGCCTCTCCCACTAACAAAATATTTTCATTCTTGAATTTCGAAAAATCGGCAATGGTCCGAGGAAAAAACTCCTGCGTTGTGAACATTTCATATTTCTCGTGATCATCCAGTCCCTTCGAAATCATTTCTTCAACTAAAAACTTTGCATCGTGACTCAATTGTTTAACACGCACCATCGCCAGCCCGTTGTTACGTTCGCGAAAGTCGTCCATGCCATCTGATTTGATGAAGAAAAATCTGTCCATGAACGAGTCGTCATTCAGTCGTTGCTTCAATTTCTGGTTCAATACTCTCACCACCAATTCACTCATGACCCGGCCATGCACAGCAACAAGAATTTCTGGTACCTTAGCCACACGGTCAATGAGTTCCGATTCCGTAAAGGCTACGGACCTATACAATGTTCTCGGAATGAAATCCGGCATTCGAACCATCCATTCATTATTGCAGTCGATGGAGATTTCCTCATTTTCAAATAGTTGCGTGAACAGACTGTCCGTTACGAGGTGCACGTCTTCTTTAACGACACTGCGAATATTTGTGCGCACACCTTGGAACGATAGTTCTCTATTCAGAAAGGAGTCCTGGGACTTGTCGCACAATTGTTGAAATTTTGTTGCATCCGGTACGGTTAATTTGATAAACAATTGCGTAAATGAATTATCCTCTTGGGCGACTAAAATTAGTTTGCTGGCGATACGATTTAGCATCTGAAAAGCTTGCTCGTGCTGAGCAGGAGAATACTTTTGGTTGTCGGAATCGCACTCAAGAATTAGGAAATTTTCACTGTTGCCATTCAAAACTGCTGACGCAAATAAAGTTTCCAGTTTGAGCAGCGTGTCTAACGTGACTACAATGTAATTTCTAATGCCATTGTGTTGCAGAACTTGAACAACTTTCGCTGTTCCAAATCTCGCATTGGGACTAGACTCTAGAAACAAAACTTTTACTGTGGAGCCAGTCCTGGCGAAGTCTTTCAGAGACTGATTGATGTCATCGAATTTGAATTGTATTTCAGACACATCGGCTACAATGTCCCTCGTTATACCCGAGACGACTAGTTCGGATAGTTTTGTCTCTATGCTTTCCATGAGATTGTTCGCCTCACTTTCTGATATGAATGTACCCTCACTGTGCTTGATTTTATTGGTATGTTTGAGCCAGTTGAGCAATTCCGTTAGTAGGCCGGAATAAATGAGGCTAGGGTCTAAGAGACTGATATTCTGTATTCTCGCCTAACTCCTTCCTAATCACAATATCTAAATCTTGTTCATTGGGCAGATTGGTAATAATGAAGAATCGGTCGAAAAATTCCGCCACTAAACTGGCAGTGACATTGTTGAGTGGGAATTTCTTGTGAATCGTGTTGGAATCAAATCCACCCGTCCACGACAATTTCTGTTGCCGTACAATTGACCAAAAATTAGACTTATCTTTCGTTAGAATTTGCATTGCTTTTCGTTCAAAAATTTGCCGAAACTCCCTAACATCTGGCAACTTGTCGTTACAGAAGTCGTCCGTTAGCGTTTGACTGGATCTGTCGATTATCTTCTCGGCGAAGAAGACACCGCTGTACATTTTCATCAAATCGTTTTTCACGTTCAACTTTTCCTTGTTACAAAATGTCTCCGCAAACATTTTCGCTATTTTATGAAGGTCGGACGTTTCTAAGAGTTCCGTGTACATTGTGCATGACGGATCTAAATTGAGCTGATATTTCAATGTTTCCGAATTTTCAATGAAAAAAACTTTGTCGTCGTTCAAGTCGACCGGCTGGGCAGTTAGACCATTCCGTTTCAAATCATCGATATCCAAACCGATGTTCGTACAAAGTGTGAAATCTTTGATCACATCGTCTGCGAAGAGCTGATTCTCTTTAATTTTACAGAATGAGTAGAAATACTTCAACAAACCGAACTCACCATCCGTTTGAGACTTGAGATCCGTGTAGTGGATTTGCTTGGCATCTTCGTGCTTGTGTTTAGCCTGCACGAAGCGACAAACATATTTCTGAAGTGCCGGATCGAATTGCTGCAACACTACGTCATCGAATTTTTCGGCTGCGTCCATTTCGGTGGCCAGTCGAAATTTGGCGCCCGTTAGCAATGCTCGTTTCATGAATAGCAGCAACAATTTCAGTTGAAACGTCACTCCGTGAAGTGTTAATTTCAAACCGGAAGCGGAGTACGTATCGGCATCTGGAGATGTCAAGTGGAATTTGTTGCGCTTATCGGGGATTGGATTGTCGTTTTTCGGCTGTGAGTCCCTTTTGCGACTGGGACCAGCTACTGGATTGTTGGACATCTGGATATTTCTCTCTCTCTCTCTGAATTTGACTTTTCTTTACTTTCGGCTTAATGAATAAACTTTGACCAGCAGCGAATGGTCACTTTGTGGCTAAATAACTTGACTGAAAGCTATGCGATTGAGTAAGTCACACACAGCACCGTATCTACGACACCGTTGTAATCTTACTGATAAACGGTGTATATCCGATTGTCAATGAAATTTGTGGGCTTAATTAAGCCGATCACTGCGTTTCGGCTGTGAGCTTATCATAGTTGATAAGATTTGAGAACAGATGTTTTGGCCTTAAATGCCCAACAATATAGCTAACGCTACAAGCGACATTAACAATCAAATCGTGTGACAAAAAGCATTCATCGCTGGGTTACATAAATTAATATTTTGCATCAACGCTGCGAAAAGTGATTTTTTTTTCAATTGCTCAGTTCACGACTTTCAAAAAACTATTACCGAAATCATGGGAACAATTGCTGTCACCCTTTATCATTTCAATGGTCTTCCAGTCTCTGTTATTTTCGGCTTAAGTAGCGGGGACGGGTTCGACGATCTACAGATACGTTCTCGTCCTATAATTTTAACGGTCGATTTAATTTTTTAATTTAATTTCCCCTAAATTTCCCCTTACGGTGCCATCAACAAATCCCGACTGAAATACTGCATTTTCTTCCACTATTGCTTCATTTATTACTTTGATGATGTGGTCGACTATCTGTCACTGGAAGAGAGTGCCACCGTTGAGGATACGGTTGTCCTTATGTGGAATGTAAGTGTCACTCTGTTGTTTCATTGTAAATTGTGTAATTGTTCGGGAGATAGTCAGAATTCATCCAGTTCTCAATTTATCGCTTTGATGTTCCAACCAGTGAAGAATGAGTGACCAAGCAATTAGAACAATGGAAAGTGGGAGGGGTGGATACTGGTTACGAAGGAAGTAATAGATCAGTGTCAAATAACTGTTCTTCTCTCAAAATAGTGTCAAATGAGTTGTCAATTTCACAAAGCTAACCTCAAACAATGACAGCTCCATATAAATTTTTGTAACATTTTGGTTAGCTTTGTGAAAATGACAGCTCATTTGACATCTCAAACGACATTGACAATGATCTATTGCTTCCGAATCGTCTTTATATCGATTTTATATCGATGTTTGAAATTTTCAAAGTAAATTTTGACCAATTTCCTGGGGTTGACCAGTATCCAATTAGTGTTTTTTCACCTTATTCCATTACTATAAACACCCATTCAACACTTTGGCCGAAATATTACCGTGCACATAAAAGGCTTTTTTTTACCAAACGCCCCTTGTCTAAGAGGGAAGCATAGGACCAACGGTTGCTAGGAATCTCGCGCCGGGGCATTCACAATGATTCATATTTTGACCCATTTTGTATAAGGAAGATGTCACTTTGTGAATTATTGTGAATGACGCGGCGCGAGATTCCTTAACACCGGACCAACATGATTAAAAGTACATTTTATGGATGGATCTAAAGAAAAAAGTTTAAAATAAAATAGAAAACATTTGACGCGACAATTTAATCGAACTGCTAGTGATATTATAATGCTGTCGAAGTATTTACATCAATCCTGATTTTTTACTCCAATTTTTGCATCAATTCAAATTTATAAAAGACTCAAACCTAGAACAGGAATTAGGTCGTTGCACTCGATAATGTTCATGTCTATCAGTCTATCATCAACTTGATCCAAACTTACGAAACCGATAATCTATAACCTCAACGGTTGGTAGACATCAAAATTTGCTTTGCGAGGATAACGCTGACAATGAGAGGAAATCAGAGATAAAATTTTCTCTCTTGCAGGGGTAGCTGTCAAAAATTTGTTATTTGACTTTGCAGAAAGTTTCGTTTGGAAGAGAAATTATTGCTGTATTATAGTGGAATTTCGCGCCCATACATTTTTCAATGGCTAACTTGATTTAGAGAATTTTTACGAGTACCTGGCGATAAATTGGCAGTAGATTCAGTTGAGTATCAGGCACATAAATTTTGGAGATGCGAATTTTATTCTAACACCCTAGAGCTTTGTATCAGGGATACCGGTATCCTTTGAAAGTGTAGATTTTCCTTTTACAAAACGTTAGGATACCGGTATACCAACTGAGATACACGTATTTTGTATCAAGGATCCCGGTATCCCGACATAGAACGTGTGGATTTTCCTTTTACAAAACGTTAGGATACCGGTATCCCAACTGAGATACACATATTTTGCATCAAGGATACCGGTATCCTTACTCAGAAAAAGTGGATTTTCCTTTTACAAAATGTTAGGATGCCTGCATCGCAACTGAGACGTTGCGAGATTCCTACCAGCAAGAAATTCCTTATGGGCGCGAAATTACACTAATAAAGTAGGAATTTCGCGTGGCGCGAGATTCTTACTTTAATAGTGTAATTTCGCGCCCATACGGCGCGAAATTACTACTAGCCCATTGAATATAATTCAACTCAAATAAATTGAGCGAAAGAACGTTTGAGGTGAGTTTGCACAGAAATTCACTTCCGAAATTCAACTCAAAGTTGTGTTTGCCACTCTTTGGACCAATCACTTCAGTGAAGGTCTTTTACTCGTATTTGGCCATTTAAAGTGGGTTTACCTCTTTTTTCCGCTAATCATCCAAACAATCTCGGCAAGTCTACCGATGAATAGGTTCGAATCTGTCCAGTTCACAAGTAGAAGAAGAATGTTCAACTGACTTGCACGTCCGGTCCGTAATTTTGATAGTTTGATTTGGGCTTATTAAATTCAACGTATTACGAGAAACACGACAGACTTAAATAAACCAGGCATGATCGGTTCGTTTTTGAAACGTCAAATAATGGACCTACTGTACTGTATGAAAATGAACTCAAATGAACAAAATGACATAAATTGAATTCATTCAATTCGCAAAATATAGGACATATAGATAATTCAGGTCCCTAGTCAAATCAAGCACTCCTCTGCCTGGCTTACTTTACCTCTGCCGCGCGAGAACGATTTTTTTGATTTTTCTTTATGATTGCAACAATATACTTATGAAGCGCGCATAGATCTTATATTCAAATACAAAAAACAAAAGAAGAGGATAAACTCTAAAACGCCATTTTTTCTGCTATAATAGAAACAAAAAAGTTTATAGAAAACAGCTAACCAATTTTACCAATTTTGAAATGTCACAAAAAGGACGAAAATTATGGAAAAGAGAAGAAGAAGAAGAAAACACTCAAAACCAAGCAAGACACAATGTAACTTAAGTTCAAAGTTCGTTTACACGATTAAAAACAAAGAACAATTTTTTTGTTTAGAACATTAAACGAGAGAAATTAAGAGAGGAAAATGGAAAAATAAAAATTTTCAAATGAAAAATTTAGCTAGCCGTAGAATTTAAGCATACAATTTACGAAAAAAAAGTACAATTTTCGCCACTGACACATCCCTTTTTTTAACGTTACATTTATAACTTATTGTACATTTTGAATGACGTTGGAGGGACACACAGAGACAGAGATTTATTTTTCAATTGAATTTGACGGAAATCTTTTTTCTATTTTCTTCATTTTGTGTCGCATTTTTGTCCGGTAAAATTTTTACAAAAGAACGAAAGAAAAAGGAGCAAAAAAACTCTTGAAATCATAGAGATGAGAATTGCATTGAATGACTAATTCAGAAACAAATTGTAATTGACTAAATGTATTTGAAAATTATAATCCTAAATAAAAATTGAAAATAAAATGCTTAAATTGAAGACAAACCGAGTTGCCATTGTTCTTTTCTAATTTAAAATGTCGTGGACACTGAGCGGAGTATTTTTTTAAAAGAATGTCGGCCGGGCAATTACTCTTTTCCGGATGAGCGAGAATATGTTTTCATCCGTTCGGCGTGAATAACCTTACTTTCTCCACTCCGATGAGAAGATGACGTTTTGTTGACAGTTCAGGTAAGAAATTTTTTATTTTCTCAACTCTTGTTTTTGAACGAAATGACTATTTGCACCTATCTAGTCATGTAGACTAGGGACAGAAAAATGAAAAGTAGAGTTTTTGAGTTTTTTCGCCCCTTAGCTTACATTTTTCAACCTTCGTCACCAGTACGCAGCATATAAAACTTAATACGTAACTCTTTTGGCCTCCTCAATCGATACGTAAATAACTATTGTTGAGCCGAGTCGTAGTCAATAAACACACGAAATCGCGACTAGTCATGTAATAGTACAGTTACTATGCCAGTGAAGGAATTTGATATTTCGTATCCAAATGAGTAAAAGAATCCGAGCCCTTTAGCCCGAAGTACATTTACTCATCGTGATATCAAATTGCTTCACTGGTATAGTGCGGCGGTTTGCTTTACGAGCGAGGCGAATACTTTTTCCTAGTGAGGCACATTGCCTTCCTAGTAAAGTAAAATATTATTTGAGTCCCAAATTTACACCTCAAAGGTACATTCGACGTGACGCTATTGTCGTTACGCTTCGGATGCAGAGGAGGCGCTAGAGGTTCACCGAAATAGTCAAATTTTTACCAATTGTTTCGACTGGTCAAATCTCAGTGTGAGCTTTAAACCCAATAAGGCCCTAATTGCCCCGAAGGAACATACAATTACTTTTCTAACCTTTGATGGAGAAAAATGACTACTTCAGCCTATCAATGCTATTACCTTTCTATCGACAACCGACACGGCCATGTAGTTGGAGAAATTTCCATAAGAAAAGTGCAAGTTCTCGGTTTTCGATCATACAAGCGCAAGCGTCACGAAACTCACGAAAGCAACTAGTTGAAGGACACGAGAGATGAGAACATAATTTCGACAAATAAGTGGCTCACTGCAGATGTATCATGGAGGTTGCAAAAATGATTCTGAAATTTCCGTCTTACCTTCATGTCCGACTTGTCACAAGTTCTATCAACGCACTTCAAGCAAAAGTGATCATAGTCGACAGCTGTCAAGTACTATTTTGTATGGTTTTTACAGACACACCGTCTAGTTGCAGCATCCTATTTATAGTACCACTCATGCTTGAAGTGCGCTGGTTCTGTTCAGATATCTCAACAGATTTCTATTGGATTAGTGACTGCCAATCAGTCACGATAAAACGCTTTAGTTGAGAAACGGAGGTAGAGACTTACCATGCGCTTAATTTATGAACATGGTGATGCCATGTAAGACTGCCAGACAATGTAGCGAAGCATGTGAAATAAACTGAGAATTGACATCATCGATTAGGCCAAGGAGAATTCACTAAAAGGATCGAATACGAAAGTTTCCGTCATTGTAGTGCGTCTGCTCATTAGCTGTTGATTCCAGCCCCTTCGAATCAACCAGAAACAGGAATCGAAATTAAAGACCCCGACACTCAGAGGAGAAACAAAAAAAACTTTTTTTATATTTTCTATGGCACAGTGGTCTCGTTAAAGTATACAACAATCGCGTCTCGGTGGCTGAGGAGCTGGTCTCCTGTTGGGCTGAGCTGGCGGAACTGGTTGCCTTAATGGTACCGCCCGTCTAACCGGCTCATCTTGCATTAAGCGCTCTAATCGTCTCTCTTCCATTAGCTGTTGAATGTGGAATGGTACAGCAGGACGTACTCGCTGCTGGCGAACGTTTATTTCGGGTAATTTAACTTGAAGATCCACCAAGTCGACACGAATGAGCGCCAGAACTTGTTCTTTGGTCGCAGTATCACCCAGTTTATCATTGAAGTACGACTGAATTCTATCCGTTCTGACAGCCGCATGGATTCTACTTAGTTCTGCGGAACGAAGAAAATAGTTTCCTGTCGCAGGATTCCGTTGGCATCGCACAACATGCTCTAAGATTATGCCGTCGGTGTGTTCAAGACATAGGCCGCAAAATTCCCGTCGACACGAGTAACACGACACAGCGGCACAACCGTCGAAGTCGAAAAATGCCACCTTGCAGTGGGGACAACTGAGCGTCAAGATTTCTTCTTGGATTTTCCGTACATGTCGCATGACAGCATCCGATGTTTCAGCGACAGGTCCATCGTGTGCATCGGCAGTAGCCTCCGGCACGGTCATCTTCAGGTCGATAAGATCTGGTCGGATCTTTTCGATAATTTGTCTGTGAACAGTGGAGTTGAGTCGGTGTTGCGACAAATAGTCGCGCAGCTTTCGGTTCCTCATATCCAAATGAACTGCTTGGAGGTCCCGTTGCGAGACGTAATAATCTGTGCCGGGATTTTTCGGGCAAGATCGAACATGACTGTGTGCGTCGCTTCCACAATTGGCCAAACATAAGCCACAAAATCCTGCCTTGCAAGTGCTGCATGTAACTGCAACACATCCATCAAACTCGTAGAACGCCGTATTGCATTTCGGACAGCTGAGATTGAGCACAGTTTCCTGTATAGCGCGAACGTGCTTGTGAACCAAATTGGACACTCCGTTCTGGATGTTTTCGCATGAATCGTCGTCGTGACTTCGGACCGGTTTTTCCATCTTCTCCGAACAGGCTATGCAGTAGGTGTTTATGCAGTTGTCGCAAAATAGAAAGTCGCCACCGTGGGTGCCTGGGCAACAAAATAGAGAAATTTTCGCTTGAGATTCAGGACTTAACGTCAACACAAGAATGTCGAGAACCAATGTCGGTCACTGCGACAAAAGTTTTTTTTTAATTCAAAATTTGACTCACCCGCAGTTCTCGATTCATAGTTCAAAAGTTGATGGCATCCCGGCTGCGGACATTGGCGAATATCATGGCTGTGACTCTGTTGAAACGACTTCACGGCCAATTCCAACACTTTCTCCAATGACTTTGTCGGCGCCAATTTCTTGATATCATGCAGGGCAACGAACTGATCACATACCGGACACTTGACGGGGAACGGTGGCGGTTGCATATTCACCATTGGTTCGATACAATCGCTGCAGAATATGTGGCTGCAAACGCTCAGCATAATGAACGCACTTTCCGGTGCTTCGAAGCACAGACCACACTCTCGGCTTTTGTCCAACTTAAACCGGTTCGCTTTCGTGCGATCCCAACTGTATTTCCGCTGAGCGAAAAATGTGCACATTGCGTCGACGGACCGTTGTGATCCGGAAATGTAGATTCGATTGCCGTGGAAGCGGTGAAAGTCAATCTTCTCCTCTCTGCATTTGTTGGTAATGATTCGGCCCTCTTTGTCGTTTATCCGAACCGTTCGTTTCAGCCAAACTTCCTTATCCAACACATCCAGCGCATGGAGACGGTTAGCCAACCTCTCGATTTCCTTGCAACTTTTATCTTTCACCTCCGCATCGCCGTACACCCATATGATTTGAGTGTCGTCGCTGACGTTGACATAAGTATTCTTCGCAAGTTTCATCATTTCCAAGCGTCCCGTCCCCGTAAACAGCACATCCGAATGCGGGCAATCGAATTTCGTCGGTCGTACCAGTTCGTCGAATTGAGCTTCAATCCAGCCCAACAACGAGTGCTTGCTGGTGTTGAATTTCAGGATGACCGTTTTGGTATTGTCCTGAACGGGCGTCGTGCTGCAAGTGAAGCGTTTCGTGCGTGCTTCCTTCTGCAATGCTTCGATTTGGGGTTGCAAAAAGGTGTACAGTCCGATCTGAATGGACATCGTGTGAGTATATTCGATGTCCAAACGATGTGGCCCGAGCGATGGATCCGTTATCATCGAGTCGTATTTAGCCTTTGCATAATTGTACGCCTGTTTCGCAGTGGAATTGCTAGTGAAAAACACACAAATTCCGGCAACGCCAGTATTTCGCTTAAAGAAGTCACTGGTCTTGGTGGCTGTGTCCATGAAACGGTTGAGGTGTTTCAGTTTGATTGACTTTTCGTCGGGTGTTAAACCGTTTCCACTATCTGGCGCAGTGAAGTTCTCGTACTCGACAATGACGTCTTTCAGATCATATGCAGCCAAAGTGCTGGTTAGTTCTGCTTTGTCGACGCGCAGCTGTAAACCGACGAGTGTCACTTTGTAATTAAGCTTCCGTCTGTCCGGCATACCAGCAATCGCAGCTAGATCAAACCGGAACGCACATCCTTGTCGCTTCACGTAGGTCAGTGGCGGTCGTGGTCCCTGTGACTTCAATTGGGAATTTCGTTGCTTGCTCCGTTGCGTTTCTCCGGCCACGTGAACGACAGTGTTCGGATAGATGTGCTGGACATTGTCCAGGAATCGATTAGCGTCGTCTGCTTCATTGAAGAAAATGTGCGCGACACCCTTCGAGCGAGCAGTTGGCCAAGTCAATTTCAATCGACAGTTCAGTCCATGCCGAATGCCATTAGTGCTGCCGAAACTGGGAGACACCGAAAATTCACCAGCCTTACAAAAGCGATCGTAGGACGCTTGGGCGTCTTTCTTCGATTTGAATTTGGCAACGGCGGTGTACGTTTTGCCATAATCGGTGTAATCCAGCGAGGCGAGCCGTTCGCCGTTGATGGTAAGGAAGTATTTCAGTGTCGCTTTGTCGAACTGCTCCGCGTTCACATCTTTGACGTAGAAAGTGGAAAATTCCTTTTCGAATAGAATTTCGTGCACTTCGTATCCCTCGCCAATCACAACTCGCGTTTCACCGATGTAACTGTCGTCCGTGACCTGATTCCTGATCTCCATGAGAGCATCGTCGATTTTCGATCGAATCTGTCGCTCGACCATCAAAGATCTGACTGGTGCACAGTACAAATGCATTACGCCCGTATCGGCATCGCCCGTTACTAGACAGCCCAGTTCCTTCTCCAATGCATCGACATTGCAAAAATTTCGCCCGACAATCATCCGGAACGACACTTGCGATATCGACATTTCGATTAAGTGCGTCGGCAGATCTTCGGTTTTCTTCAGGCACGTCATGTAGAAGCCGTTATGCGTGTCTTTAAGCCAGTTCTCATCCATAACGCTGGCCACCGGGAAAATTGTGCTCGGCAGACGAACGATTTTGTCGTAAACGATCCATTTGGGCGGTGGTGCTTCGATGTCGAGAAGATTTAACGATGAACGGAAATCCAGACGGCCAGTCACTCCCGACTCAGCCGAAAAGTATTCGACCGGAGCCCGGTGGTTTTTGGAGTAAAAGACCCGCGCACATTGGATGAAGAATCCGGAACACATTAACTCCTGAACGTCCGAATTGCTGGCCAACTGGTTTTGGTTACTCGATTTCGACCAAATTTTCGTCCGCTTCAGTCGGTTCATCAGTTCAACTTTCGTGTCCACTGCCATGAACATTGATTTAGCATTCAACGAATTGTCGTTACACCATACAGACGCCGGTTTTCTGACGGCTGTACCTTCGCTGTCGTTTGACTTTTTCATCGGTCGTCCGTTGTATATGCTGTTGAATTCCTCGAATATCCGGTACATCGTGACAATGTCACCTTCAGGCATTGCGAATTTCTTCCTCATCTGAAGGGCTTTGGCCTTGGTTTCGGCATCGTTTCCGTTCCAGAAGAACATGCTCGAAACACTCAAAATTGCCGCAACATTGCACGCCGCCTCACCCAGTCCCCTCACGCAGCCATCGTACACAATTTTCATTATTTTCGGATCCTGTTGGCACTTTGCGATCAAATTTCCCAATTCCGTCGGCTTACGTTGCAGGTCGACGGCTCCGAGAATGATCAGCTCTTTTTCGGCATTCACAATTGCTTCCGTTGACGGCGGACTGATCCAATCGAACTTCTGAGGATCCAGCGACAATTCCAGTAGAGTGAGCACTGCCAATGATATCGGCCGACAGAGCACTTCCGGTGCTGCATTGATGTTCATACTTTCGAATTCATCCTGACTGTAAAGCCTATAACACACACCCGGTTGGGTACGACCACATCGTCCAGATCGTTGAATTGCCGACGATTTCGAAATTGCATTTATCTTGAGCGACGAGATGTTGCGCTCGGAATCGAAAACAATTTCCTTTCTGATGCCCGAGTCCACCACATACACAACGCCATCGATCGTGATGGACGTTTCGGCAATGTCGGTGGCAAAGATAATTTTCCGCTCCTTGGCCACATCCAGTTTCTCGAACACTTCGGCCTGTTTGTCGGGATCCTGTTTTCCGTACAGCATGAACACTACAGCATCCAGCCGATCCGACTTCCTTGCGGAGACTTTTTTCAACTCCTTCTCGAAGATCGCCTTGGCATTCGTTATGTCTTCGAGGCCTGGCAGAAAACAGAGTATGTCGCCGGGCGCTGATCTACAATTCAAATGGATTTGAAGTGCACATTCGGACACGGCCCTTTGAATATTCGATTCGTCGGCTGCTGGCTGATAGATAATGTCAACCGGAAACGTTCGTCCCTCGATTTGAACGGTTGGTGCGTTGTAGAAAAATTGCGCGAACAGCGTCAAGTCAATGGTAGCTGATGTTATGATCACAAGGGTGTCTTTCCAACGCGGATCGGGCTTCCTAAATGTAATCAACAATCAGAACAGTCACACCCATGTCATTATCATACTCTCACCTGAACGAGCCGAGCAGTAGGTCACATGTGATGCTTCTCAGGTGCGCCTCGTCAACAATTATGCAGCCGACATCTTTAAACGACTCCATACTGCCGTCCATTATTCGCTCCAACATAATTCCTTCCGTTACGAACTCGATGCGACATCCTCGGTTCGGACGCTTATCACCGCCAACCTGATAACCAATGTACGACGACAAACTATTCCGTACGATTCCACCCGAATACTCGAACGCTACACGACGTGCCAACGATATGGCCGCCAATTTGCGAGGCTGCGTACAAATGATCTTTTTCCCGTAAAATCTGGGATGATCGGCAACGTACTGCGGAATTTGCGTACTCTTACCACTGCCCGTCTCACCCTGAACGATCAAAAACCGGTCGCCACTGCCGAAGTATTTCTCCATGTCCAATCGCTTAGAGAAAGCGCCAAGCCGACATTTCAGGCGATAAATTTCGCGATAGATCTGGTTCCGCAGTTCGGTGGGACGGTACGACAATTCACGACATGCTCTCGACTTCACCGAATCGTAAATGGACACATGCGATTCCATTTCCACCAAATTGTCGCGCAGTATTCGGATGCTGGCTTCGTGTTTCTCGTAGTTGGTGCTGTAGTCTTCCGACAAAATGATTTGCGATATTCGGTCGTTGATGCCATCGATAATGTGGCGATGCTGAACGATTGCCATAGCCTCATCGCTATTCCATTCCGGTTGAATCGGCGTAATCGACTGAGCGGAAGCGCAACCGTTCATGTTTAAGCCTCTCTGTTGCGAACTCTCTCGGTGAGAATGTGAACGAGATGAACCGTCCCGGTAAGAATTCGTCTTTGGTGCACGCTTTACTTTCGAAATGTCCACAACGTCGGGCAGTTGGAGACCTGAATTGCTCACATCAATAGACTGAATGGGATCGGAATTCCCGCCTATCGATTTCAGCTGGATCTCAGGCACCTTGGCCGATTTCTTCCTGTTGCCACGTTTGCCAGCTTTGGAAAGGTTACTGTTATGAAGTGGCTCCACGACTGACCCAGTCTCTTTTGGTTCGCTTTTCTTCCAAACTCGTACTGATTGCTTGCCCGTTCCGGTAGCTGAGACGTGAGTATCCGAGCTATTAGTCAGAGAATGTCGGACTATATCCACATCCGTGCTCTTTAATTCGGATTGCATTGGCGGAGTGGGAACACTGTTACACGAAGCAGAGTCGACCTGCGATTTTGTACCGTAAAATACCATTGTCGGCACGGAACGAACCTTGTAAACGGTTTGACGACGCTGCTCAAAATCAGTCGATGATTCATTCTCTTTGCCAATGCCGATGACCATTTCGACGTTCGCTCGAGAAGGGGTCTCTTTGCTTCGAGTGCTAGAAGTTGTACCACATTCAACAGGACTGCTATGGACGTTACCGTCGTTTGACTGCAAACATTCAGCTCCTTCAGGCTTCGGATTGTTGTCTAGCGAACTGCATTGACTGTTACTGTCCCTGGGATGAATAAATTTGCAGTTGTCCTTTACGCACGCATCTTTTTGCCAGCAGTACTGAGGTGTACCTCTCGGATGAATGAACTTGCAGTTGACCTTTTGGCATGCGTCTTTTCGCCAGCAATGTTGAGATGTTCTCTTCATGGTGCTGCAAGGAAAATTATTGGTTTCAATACGAGTTTTCGGCTTCAGTTGCAGACATATTGAGGTGGATGATGTGCCCACCACGGTTGTCGCCAAATTTATCATAAAATTCAATGGCAATTTTGGAAGAAAAGTTTTTTCACTGCAACAGTCCTTCGTTCGATACTGTGGGTCAAAGCCACAGCTCTGCTTGGAGAAGACTGCTCCCACCGTCGCTCTCGTCTTAATTCAATATACTACTCGAGATAGGTCTCTTTTAATGTGTAAGGAAGAAGTCGCTATCTATGCAAGCTATCACATGATGTGCATTTGCTGGATGTTTGTTCAGCTGGTTCGAAGCAATCAATTCCTTGATGTTGTATTGCTTGTGTGGACAACCAATGAAACGATTTGTTTACAAAATTTCGTAAACAAATCGTTTCATTGGTTGTCCACACAAGCAATACAACATCAAGGAAATGATGTGCACGACTGATCATCGTAAACGAAATTCGCTATGTCAATCGAAAGAGTAAGAGCCGATAATGCGAACACCATAAAACTGGCAACCAATTACCAATTTACCCTTTGGAATAGTAGGTTCCATGGCCCCTGCTGCGAAAGTACTCATTACGTGAGGCGACAATTTTGGGATAAAAGTAAAGTCCCAAGTCAGCAACAAGCGTCCTTATCTGTCTTATTTGTGTGGAGTTTGTATATTCGAGCCGAAGGCTTGTTGAAAAACAGTTATCGTAACAAGTTGCTCAAAAAACACTCGAATGAGTTTGTGAGTATCACAAAATTGATTGCAAATTAATGAATCACTTTCCCAGCATCCAATGAATTCTGGTTCTACCCCATGCGAAAGTTGATCATCACAAAGGAATTCACGTAAAATGAACCGAAAAAATACTTAATGCCGTGGATCGTTTTCGCAGGGGCCAAACTGACATGTAATAGTCAACTTTCGCATAGCGCAGGTAGTAAGGTAAAATTAGCGAAAAGTCATTCAAGTCTACCTAGTAGAACGATTCTTTCATCTCATTACCGTTGACATCTAATTTTTTGCTAGCAACTTTACACAAAAAATTCATAGCTTCCATCCATCAGTTCAGGTCAAGTCAACTTGACTGTGATCAGTCGGCTGAAAAATAACTCGACAGCCCTGAATAGCCTCAATGGATTAGATCAATTATATCTATGTTCAACTCGCCTTAATGTAGACTCGACATATGGATTACGTCAGCCGAGTCATTCAGTACGATACGTCATTTTAGCCATTAAACACACACTGCAACTACCCAACGCATAGAAACTTAGTGCAAAAGAGATGTACGATTTTGTGAGAGAATGTCAAACTTTTACTCTCTCAAAGTCTTCAATCCCCTTTGCACTGATTTTCAGCGAATTTTAGGGCAGCCAAGGTGTTAAAAGAGAGAAGAAATTTTGACACATCAAGCTCAGTTAAATTAACTGGCTTTTTTCCCTAGTTTTTGCGCTCTTTTAACACGCCATTTCCTTCCTTCGTTAAAACAAAATAGTGTTTTACGTCACTGTGTGTAAATATTTGTTTTGGCAGCCGCAGGCGAGTGAAAAAATGAAAAGAGCCAAAACAAGCATTTACACACACTGACGTAACACTTTTTACATGCTAGTGAATTTTCACAGTCACAGACGTAAAGTGCAATTTACCGCCCGCTAGCATGTAAATTGGAATAGAAACTCGGGCCATCTGTTTTGAGATAGCGAAAATATTTTATGAAGGACAAGCAATATTCATAGTCAACCATTAAAAAAAACGGTGTCATTAGCATCGAACTAATGTGCTAGCCCGCGGGTCTGAATGGCATTATCTATGACGTTTCCCAACTATATCTGTCTTGCTACTACCCAAGCCTGAGTGAACTTTTGTACATTACCAATGCCATGTAATCGCTAGAAAAATTCTGCGTGGAATTGCGTAACCATCCCATTGCAGTAATTCATAGTTCGTCTAGTTCGTATTGTCGATTTGCGACAATGAATGCGATGCGGGAAAAAATATCGTGAGAAGTACTACAAATTGCACATAGGCAGCAATGACATCTGTTGATTGCGAAAATCGCCAATTGAGACCAATGTACAGGTAAAAGGAAAATGATTCGTCACCGAATACCAAGTTTGATCACTAGATTTTACTACTACTTCAGGCCAGCTGAACAGAACACAGTAAAATAGGCGAAAGTCTCTTTAACTACACCAAGAAATGAAATCAAATTTAAACTGACCTTTTCTTATCGTTTTGCGTGAACAAACACGAAACTTTGCTTAGTTATCGTTGATTTACTTTCTTCTAAATCTAGATGATCTGGGTACGTTTTATTGGGTTTTTAGATAAATAAAAAACAGAAAGTAACACTCGATCGCCAATGATGATAATTAAACATACAACAAATATTCGTTTTAACGTTTTATCACAAATTAAGACACAATTATGTTCGACAAAAATTTGAAAATCCAACACTACTTTCGTAGAAGAAAATCACCCGTTGAACAATGAATCCTCTCTAATCTGCAGTTGAAAAACAATATTTTTTCAATGTTGTAATACCACTCACCGATGACAGCCGAAACAGTGATGACAGCATTTAAATATTGCGAATTTTCACAGTATAATGCATGAGAAATTAACTTTTCATAGTTTAATGTTATTTACAGTTTTAACTGATTAAAATCAGCGTTGTGTATACGAATAAAGTCGCGTCACATCTGCGCATTACATGCCGTTCATGATAATCCACAATAATTTTGCTTTGCAAATTTTTAGCCAAGGGGAATAAAAATGCTCCGATGAAGTGAGTGAGGGTATTATTTATAATAAATGTTCGGGTTCAATTCAATTCAATTTAATTCATTTTTATTAATCAAGGAACAAGAAGGAAATGAATCCTTATACAAATGTCCTTACGATTATGCTTAAGATAACAATATTTACATTTGGTATGGGTGACAACACAGGAAGATAATTAGCAAAAAAACACGATACTTGGCATAGTTAAAATTAAAATTAAAACTAGGCGTTACTATAGCGATTTGGGAAAGACACACTGACAGGCACCGAATTGTAATCAGAAACTGTTCTGACGAAAAACTGTTCAGCTCATCGCTAACGAACGATTTTCATTATTTTCATAAATGGTGAACGGATTCGAAAATAAGAAAATTCTCAAACTGAGATTTCTTAACCTAAAATGACGTTTCGAAGTAATAACGCCGTAGGTTCGCTTCAGAATATGACTTTTAAATGAAATAGTACATTTCGTACCTAGGACTGACGCCTTCGGCTCTGTCTGGAAGCTAAAAAAGACTTTCAGTCCGTGGTACGAATAGTATTTTTCATATTGGACGGAGAAAAAGTTCGACGAAGTCGCATTTTTCGGGTCCTAGGTATGAAAAATAAATTTCAACGCTTTCTTATAGGCCCGTTCCAACCCAAGGTTATTTGAGCTGTCAAAACATCATCCAAAGAGTAAAGACAAAAAATTTATTGTAGACAAATTGTTCGTAAAGGCGTTAATATTATGTCACTGTGGATGCTCTCGTTCGTTTTTGGCTTGTCAAAAATCGTTTTTACCGTACGATGGAACAAACCTATAATATGAACACGCTGTGATAGTTAGACCAAGGTTGTATATGAGAAGGTTGCGATGATCACCAATATTTCACTGAAGCCGTACACGCATAGTAAAAAAAGACATCGCGTCTAACGCCAACGTAAATTGTATTTTGGGTAAGAAATTTCAACTGAAATGGTATTGCGCTACAATTCTGTAAGAAAATTACAGCATAGTTCAGCGAATTTTTTGCGATACCGATCCCAGCGATCGGCTTAACCTCCCCCAATAAACCGTGATAAAGATTCATATCTTTTAAACTTCGCGATCGCATTTATGGCCTGAAAATTACGAAGACATTCCCGTTATATTTTCCCTTATTTACACAGAAAAAGAAATTTTATTTTTAAAACATTTAAAACATACAATCTAGTGCATACAGACTATAGCCACTGTAGAGATGTGAACGAACGCTGATAACACTGCGAACCTGTCATATTATTCGGGAAAGAACCAACAGTGTTGAAGTTTTATACAGACAATGGATTTTATACAGACAGTTATTTAAATACTCGGTTATTTTCGATATGATACCACTTTATTGTAACGTACAATTTTAGCATACGAATATAAACGCATACATCGATCTGCTATATAGTGATAGTATACCTAGTATACGGAGAAAAAGACGTGATATGTTATCTGTGCATTGGCAAATTATGAGACTTTTCGCAAATTTTTCAATTATTTTGAAGAAACTTATTTAACAGGGTGGTTCGGTGTTTGGATAAATATATTTTATTGATTATACTGTGGTTCTGGTGCACCACACATCACTATAGTTGTCGATGAATTGAAACTACACTGACAATGTCTTGAGATGTCTAGAATTCAGACTTTCAGGTCTTTTGCCATTTCCATCACGATTTTGTTCTAACTTTCCGACTTACCATTACTTTTGAAGAAAACTTTTCAGTGGTGCAAATCGTGTCCTTTGCGCAAAATACTCGAATCACAAACAAGTTTTGAAGGGGATTTTGTAGGTTGTTAGACTATGGCATGCGTGTATTCGTAGGTAACATTCTATGCGCGTAGCACCGTCTATACAGTGTTAACGGATAGAGAAGATCAATTAACCAACGCCAAAAATAGGACTGGTAACATGTTATGCTTACAAGTATAACACGTATGTGTGTGTGTGTACACTGTACATAACAAATCACATTACATAAAGAGTTATGCTATCGCACTTATGTACTTACGTCTGCTTCGAATTTGGGTCGGACCCATATGTTTCTCAACTCTTGAGTTGCGTGTATTTGGGTCGGACCAAGTTGTTCAGTACTATGGCTGCTTCAAATTTGGGTCTCTACCGGCTTCTCTTGCACTCATGTGACCAAATTTTAGTACCATTGCTATTTAGTAGGTCTCACTAGTTGAACAAAATACATTTTTAGGTGCATTTTGGTATAAAAGCGTGAATTTTTTACCATTGATTAATATGCATTTGGGGATTTCAAAACGATTAGGAGACTTTGAAATGGCCTCTAGCGCCATCTACATCCGGTTGAAGTTTTCGATGCAGAGGTAACTTCGATGAATTTCTGTGTAGCGGAAACCGAAGCTACACAGGTGATATTGGGCTCAAGCGAAAGGTAAAGGTTCAAAGTTTTTTTTTAGTGCAAAAACATTTCCACAAAAAATGATATTTTGAAACTGAGGTGAAAGTTAAGTAATTTTTAAAATTGGTCCAAAAAAGTTTTTTTTTTCTTCGCTATTATCGTTGCACGTTCAGTTTCCAAACTTTTAACGATCAAAAAGTTTTTGAAAGTTCCTCAACAATGGCAACTACTTTCAATTTTCATCGAAAATTTGGACCCTTTTGCATGGCCCAAAATGGTACCAAAATACCAAAATGCAGCTAGTGAGCCCTACTATAGCAAAATGATTAGCGATCAGAGAAAAAAATTTCTCTAATGACATTCTAGCGAGCGCTAACTCTAGTAGCGACAAAATTTTAAAATTTGACGTAGCTATTAGCGTTGCTAGTGCAACCTTGGTGCTACAAACAAAAAATACTGCCATCTTAAATGAGCCCTAGGCCCATAAACGAAACGTGTATCCATAATGAACATAACAAGTTCTCAAATGGAATTGCAAATAACAAATTTTGGCAAAGCCAGAAAAACAACTGATTAAAGTAAATAAACTTTTATGAGTCAACAATAAATTCACCCAGTTAATATGAATGATGTTATTTTGATCCGAAACTCTTGTGACTAAGAGATAACGATTAACGATCGACTATATATGGAAACACATTCACAAGACTTGTCAGTGGATCTTAAAATTTTATCGCAAAAATGTTAAACGGCATGAACGGTTATGCAAATCAGTCAGAATTGCATAGCAGAAATGAATCGGACAAGATTGTTATATCAGGCATTGCTGGACGCTTTCCGAATTCGCGAAATGTTGATCAATTTTCGTACAATTTGTATAATAAAATCGATATGGTCGATGACGATGAACGTCGTTTCCAACATATCAAAGGCATTTCTCCTCGGAATGGTAAAGTATACGATTTGGGAAAGTTTGACGCTGGCTTCTTTAATGTCAAATCATCCTTTGCCAGTTCAATGCATCCCCAAATAAGATGTTTATTAGAACATGCTGTGGAGGCGGTTTACGACGCTGGTATTCATCCAAATGAAATTGCCGGTAAACGAGTGGGAGT
This sequence comes from Bradysia coprophila, assembly GCF_014529535.1. Lineage (NCBI taxonomy): Eukaryota > Metazoa > Arthropoda > Insecta > Diptera > Sciaridae > Bradysia > Bradysia coprophila. The sequence continues at coordinate 167,901 of NW_023503648.1, read as the reverse complement.
GTTTAGTGCTGCTAGTGATTTTGAGCAAATAAATGGAAACAACTTCAAGGCAGACGCGTATTCAATAATCGGGGGAACAAAATCAGTCGTTGCTAATCTCATTTCACAGTTTTTGGATCTCAAAGGACCGTCAATGACAGTTGATTCTGCATGCAGTAGCTCGATGATGGCGTTGCAATGTGCTTACAATGCAATGATGTGCGGTGAATGTGTTGCAGCTATAGTGACCGGAAGTAATTTAGTATTGACACCGAATGCCGCCCTTCAAATGACAAAGCTCGGAATGCTCAGTCCGGATGGATACAGCCGTGTATTTGATGAAAAAGCTTCTGGTTACGTCAAATCTGAGGCAGTTGTTGCTATCTTCATTCAGAAATACAAAGATGCCAGACGTTGCTATGCAAAAATTGTCCATTTAAAGAGTGGTGCAGATGGAAAGAAACCAGATGGCCCTGTGTCACCATATGGTGCCGAACAACAAAAACTTATGGAATTATTTTACGATGAAATAAAAATGTCCCCAAACGTTGTTCAATACGTTGAGGCACACTCAACGGGGACATCAGTTGGCGATCCACAAGAGTGCAATGCTATCTTGAATGCTTTTTGTAAAGATAGATCGACAGCGTTGTTGATCGGTTCTGTTAAGTCCAACATGGGTCATTCCGAAAATTCGGCAGGACTTAGCTCGATAGTCAAGTCAATACTTACATTCGAGACCGGGACAATAGCGCCCAACATTCACTTCGACCGACCAAATAAGAACATTATCGGATTGAACGATGGTCGATTGAAAATTGTGTTGGAAAAGACCGAATTCCCCGGCTCGTTTATTGCTTTGAATTGTTTTGGTGTTGGAGGCGCGAACGGACATGCCCTTCTTCAAAAACACAGTCGAATCAAAAGTGACCATAAATCGTCATCGCAAGCAATTCCAGCACTTGTTTTCTGGTCAAGTCGAACCGAACAGGGATGTCGTGACGCATTCACTTACATTGCGAACCATCGATTAGATAGAGAATTTATTGGCTTAATACATAAGACTCAATCATGGCCGATGAGTGAAGCGCGTTGCCGAAGTTATGCAATTTTTGAACAACGAACTGATGAAATCACCTGCACCTTGTTGACCGAAGATATTGTTCAAGTGGTGGACGACGAACCGAAACGTCCGGTTGTTTGGATCTTCCCCGGAATGGGATGCCAATGGCTGCAAATGGGACTTTCTTTAATGAGCGTGGCTGTGTTCAACGACGCTATTAAACAATGTCATCGTGCATTGGAGGTGTTCGATATTAACTTGATGCATATCTTAACATCAGATCGTTCGAAAGTGTTGGAAGATGTTGTTGAATCATTCGTTGGCATTGTTTCCATCCAAATTGGTCTTGTGAACTTGTTAAAAGCCCTTGGTGTTGAGCCTGATTTCATATTGGGACACTCAGCGGGCGAAATTTGCTGCGGATATGCTGACGGATGTTTAACTTTGGAACAGACAATTCTGATTGCATATTTTCGTGGCAAAGCCTTTCTTGAAACTGAAATAATTGACGGAGCAATGGCGAGTGTAGGTATCGGATATAAGAAGATACAATCCATGTTGCCCAAGAAAATTGAAGTTGCTTGCAGAAATGGACCGGATTCGTGCACTATTTCCGGTCCCGCCGATGACGTACATACATTTATGGAACAACTGACGAGCCAAGGCATTTTTGTAAAAGAAGTTGCTTCACTTAACATTCCCTATCACAGTTCATACATACGAAAAGTTGGCTGTAAATTTCAACAGTTTGTGGAAGCAATTATATTGAGTCCAAAGTCACGCACATCCAAATGGCTGAGCACCAGTATCCCTAATGCCAATTTGAATAACGGCCAGTCAAATGTTTGTTCGGCCGAGTATCAAACAAATAATCTCGTGTCACCAGTACTATTCGAAGAAGCAATGGCTCAGCTTCCACCAAATTCATTAACAATTGAATTAGCACCATTCGGTTTGCTGCAAGCAATTCTAAGGAAAGGTATGCCTGACGCAATGCACGTCACCCTAACCAAGATGGATCATCTGAACGATGTGCAACCACTTTTGCAAGGTCTTGGAAAGTAAGTTTGAATTCAGAGTGCTCACGGTGCGACAGAATGAATTTTAACCGAGCATTTCGATGCACGTTTGATATTTTTGGATATTATTAGTCAGCTCGAAACAAGGTTTTTTGATTTTCATCCGTTCCGTCGGTGACATTGGTGCATAGCCCATCCTGTCTACACAGAGAGTGGTTGTGGTGGCAATCGATAGTGCCTGAAATTCTAATAACAATTGTACAAAAATTCGGTACCTTAAGTGCAAGTGAAGCCGGCAGAGACACGATAAAGGTTTAAAAAAAAGTGATTTTCAAACAGTCATAGAGGCGTGGATGCTTGAGGGATGAAGCTAATAAATAGTTCTAGCAGTAGAACAACTTTTCTTCTACCAATGACCCAAAAATTATTTTTGAAGACCAACTACGCAGAGGCCGACAGTAGCTCAAAGTTTTTCCCTCATATTTGGTAAAATTTGCAAGTGAATTCAGGTGTTCAATCAAACCGAGGGGGAAACAACAACGGAAAATCCTGTCCCACCATTCGCATTCGAATGCCATGCGCTCATATTTTCCCTTCATTCGGTCATAATTTCGGCACGTTCGATCCACTCATTCGCTCATACACTGAGAAAAAAGATTACGTCTGACACGTATAAAGTGTGGTAAGGAAGTTATACGCCAGACACGTATGCGTGCTAACGTACGACACATATTGTCATACGTCTTGTATAAAATACGAGTGGCATGTTTCTTACCTTATTCATCGTATATTATACAGTAAATATGTAGGAAATACATGTCGTGTGTAAGTAGCATACGTGACTGATGTATAACTACCTTACGACACTTTATACGTGTCAGACGTAATCTTTTTTCTCAGTGTATTTCCCTACATTCGTTCCAATGGCAAATGCAGGCTGTCCCACCATTCGCTCTTGTGCTCTCGAATCAAGGACACGTCGTAGAAGGACACATTTCACTTATTTACGCAACATTTACGCACTGTTGACATGAGTCATTGCAAGTGAGGTGTCGATGGACAGCTGAGACTACCGGCATTTCAGAATTAATCATTTTAATTACAAAAAATTTTAATAAGCGTGTTAATAAGCGCAAATTTTACCAAATATGAGGGAAAAACTTTGAGCTACTGTCGGCCTCTGCGTAGTTAGTCTTCAAAAAAAAAAAATTGAATCATTGGTAGAGGAAATGTTGCTCTATTGCTAGAACTATTTATTAGCTTCATCCCTCAAGCATCCACGCCTCTATGACTGTTTGAAAATCACGCATTTTCAACTAAACTTTAGCGTGTCTCTGCCGACTTCTCTTGCACTCATGGGACCGAATTTTTGTACAATTGTTATCAGAATTTCAGGCACAACTACCAGTTTTCCAGCACTCTCTGTGTAAACAGGATGAGCTATGCACCAATGTCACCGACGGTACGGATGAAAATCAAAAAATTTTGTGAAACCTTGTTCCGGGCGTCGTGCTGACGAATAATATCCAAAAATATAAAACGTGTACGCTGTGAATGCGAGTGAAAATGAACGGTCTTTTTAGGATGTACAATTTTGGCGTTGACATGAACATTGACAAACTATACAGTCCGGTTGAATTTCCGGTTTCACTGGGAACACCAATGATATCGCCGATAATTAATGCTGGTTGGGATCACAAAGATGATTGGTTCGTTCCACATTATGAAGAGAAGCAAGATACCAGATCGTCAGAACAAAAATACAAGATTGTGCTGTCTAGTGATGATCATTCGTATTTGCTGGGCCATAAAGTAAATGGTAAGGGATTCATTTCGCAGTTTCTAGGACTGTATCGTTGACTCAACCCCGAAAAAAATCTTTCGAATTATAGGTGCAGCTGTAATGCCAGTAACGGGATACATAGTTCTGGTTATGCAAACATTTGCCAATATCATGCAGACAGAGTTTAGTGAACTATCCATCAAAATGAGTGATGTGAAATGTGTTGCCAATTCCATTAAATTACTGAAGGATACGTTGCTCCAGTTCGTCATCACTTTGACCAATGTTGGATACTTCGAAGTCGTTGAATCGGGAACGTTGCTCATGAGTGGACATATAGAGCAATTCACTGATGACGTCACTTTTCGGTCAGCAAAGCGTCATTCTGCTGCGACGATACTCGAATCGAACGATTGCCGTAAAGCGCTCAGATTGAAAGGATACCAATTTGACGAGGAATTTGCATCATCCGTGCGAGAAGTGTCAGTATTTTCCGAAGGAACATGTGGACGAGTAAAAATGGGTCAACATTTTGAAACATTCCTGGAAGGTTGCTTTCAAATTGTAAACCTAGCCTACGATTCATACTCGGCATTTGCGTTGCAACATTTCGAGTCGGCTGTTATTAACATGAAAAAAGTGAACCAACTGTCGACGATGATGTGGTACGAAAAAGAGTGCAAAACATTGCATGGTGTCGGTATTGAAATTACTGGCATTGAAGGGAAAATGTTGGCGGAAAATGTCGGAAATGAAGTGAAACCTCTTCTGGAATCCTACTCATTCATTCCGTATCATGATACCAGCAAAGCCATGGGTCAGATCAGTGTCAATGATAAAGTTTATCAATTATTCCAAATCGTCACGGAGAACATCAACAGCTTTGTTTTAAACATTCTTGAAATTTGTCCAAAAGACATGGATCCATTGTTGACGCATATTCAATCAAGTTTGGCACGCGTTAAAATGATCATAGCCGAATTTTACCTAGCTACTGAAAGGGAATGTGCCGATATGGATGATGTGACCACAATTAACTTAGATGAACTGGTCCGCTTGCCCAGTAACATGTCACTTGTTATTGGTTCTGGTTTGTGTGGAGATCTGCATCAATTTAAAATGGCATTGAAAATCTGCAAAGATCACGCGTTTGTTATTTCAAGGGAAGCATCAAATTTCGAAATCGATTCGGAGAAAATACTTCCAAACGTGCATGTCGTCAGCACTGCATTCCTTAGCGATTTCACCTTAATTATGTTCGAGTACCGAATTCGAAACGCGGATGAAAAAATTGATAGATTTATCAATGTTACCAACTCGAATTTGGAATGGCTGAAAGTGTTGAAGGGAACACAAAATACCGGAAGGATCTACTTAATCGTGCAGTATGAACAGCAATTTAGTGGAATTGTTGGATTCGTAAATTGTTTGCGTAAAGAGGCGGCTACTAATGTCTATTGTGTGTTGATTGAAGATCCACAGGCACCGAAATTCGATCCGGAAATACCAATGTACAAGAAGCAACTTGAGAAGAATTTGGTCATGAATATTTACAGACACGGAACATGGGGTGCCTTTCGGTTCACTGAACTTGAATCTAATCAATTATCACAGCCGCAAAGCAAATACTGTTACATGAACTACTCAGACCATTTGGCTTGGCATCAGATGGATGTAGAAACTGCAGCTACTGTAAAAGTGCAATATTTAACACTAAATCGGGAGTATCTAAACTCACTAATTGAATATTCGGGCACAGCAATAGACGGACAACAAGTGTTTGGTATAGTAAATAATTCAAAAATGTTGGTGACACACGTTAATCCGGAACCACATTTAACATGGATTGTGCCAGAATTCTGGAACTTGAAGCAAGCAGTTACAGTGGCAGTGCCCTATTTAACGATCTATTACACTTACTTTGAGTTATTGAACGTACAAAGAGGTGCAACAATTTTGATACAAACAAGTGAAGTAATGGCCATTGCTGCCATACAAACAGCAGAGATGTACAATTTGAAATGGGTCGCGGTAGTCGATTCAATCGAAACGAAGGAGTCCATATGCGCAACGTTTTCGTTTCTAAATCGGAATCGTATTAGAGTTGGCAATAGTCCGTCGCTGCATAAAATGATAATGCAGGAAATTGATAGTGAAGGTGTTGATTATGTTTTGTGTTCATCAATGTGTAGCAGCGTAAAATCAATTGTTGCTTGCTTGAAGAAAGATGGACAATTTCTTCACATCACGTCCGACGAACGGCCTGTCAGTTTTGATGTGGACATGCGGGATTTAAACAAAGAGATTCGATTTTATACGACATCAATGCATGATTTGATCAATGCACCAAGTGATGTATTAAAGGTAAAGATCGTAATTTTGTACATAAATTTAATGATTTAACCTGGGCACAGACTGCAAGCATATTAACACTTTTACTGATCTATTACTTCATTTGATCGAAGATTTTCAGATATTGATTTCAGAAATCTTTTACTTCATTTCTTTTGAACATGCTTTCTGCTATATAAGACCTCATTAGTTTTTAATAACAGTATTTTACTTGCCACCCGAAGGTGACAAGAACACTCTTTTGAGAGACAAAAGATTAAATTTGCGTTCCTGATGCCATAAAACTGAATTTGCGTTCTTGATACCATTTTCAGCAGATCAGTACAAAAAGATTGCTGAAGTCATTCTGACTATTCGTGCGGTTAATGCATGTCTAAAATTGAAAATAAACTCTCGAAACAACAAGGCCAAATCTTTGTCCATAGTCCAGTTAAAAATGGTCAGTCAAGTCTTTCCCTAGAGTACCTAAAGTACCTAAAGACGCCGTTTCGTCCTGCTGATCTCAAAATTCACTAGTTCACTTCCATAAAATTGCCGTCAATTTTATGTGGAAACAGTACACTGGGGGACTCGTCAGGAACATTACGTTATGGCAGTGCCGGTTTTTTAACGTTGCGATTTGGCAACGGACTAAATGCAACATTAGGACTCACCCACAGCGCAAGGCTAGTAACAACTCTGTGAAAAATGCATATTCTAAAGACTCAATAGCTGAAATGCCTATAAAGCAAAATCTAAGCCCTGAAATGCCTGAAAATGCAAATTCTAAAAATTCAAAATCTAAAAGCTGAAATGCCTGCAAATTAAAATTCTAAAAATTCTAAAACAGTCGAACGAAGAAAACATGGGTCGCGTGTAGCGATACAAAATGAGAACGGGCTGTTTCGACCTCAGATATCAACGGCGGTCAAAGACTAGAGTGGACTAGTCTTCATCAGTCGTTTCCGTTGTATCCTTTCGGAAACAGCAGTAAAACTTTCGATCTTGAACAAGTATCCGAAAGTTAACTAAAGAATTTGCCATCTACTGATGGAAAGTTCAGACATAAGCGGAAGGCTACTTTGAAGAACACACCCAAAGCGTAACAAGAAAACAGACAGCAAATATTAGAATACTGATCTGTTGAAAATGGTATCAAGAACGCAAATTCAGTTTTATGGCATCAGGAACGCAAATTCAATCTTTTGTCTCTCAAAAGAGTGTTCTTGTCACCTTCGGGTGGCAAGAAAAATACTGTTATTAAAAATGCTTGTCCTTTATTATTGCTGTCGTTGTCTGTGACAGTCGTCTGTAACAGGTTAATGATTAATTCGCTTGCGAAATGGTTGATACAGATATGAGTGGTGCTGGTGAAGATCACATCACTTTATGTAGTCACTGTACTAGGGAGATGCGAGAAAACAGGAAAAGTGGGAAATATGCAGTTTTTCTTGATTTCTCACCAATAGCTACTGTTGTATATGTACAAACCTGATTTTCTTAAAAATTAAATATTTTGTCTCGTCTACTCAATACCTTTCATTTGACATATGACACACCATTTCTGGGTTTGACTCCAGAGATATGCTTGAAAAACTACTGCAAAACAAGCAAAACACGGTGTTTTGCTTGCATTCTCGCCAATAGGTACTGATCGACAAATCTGATTCTTCTAAATTAGATCTTCCGATTCGTCTCTTCAATACCTTTCATTTGATGTATCGCACTCGACTTTTGAACAAAAACATCCAGAGATATGCTTGAAAAACTAGACAGACAAAACAAGCAAAACAAACAGTGTTTCGGGAACTTGACTTCAAACTGCCTTCGCTGTTTTGAAACACTTCCCATTGAGTAGCGACAACGTGATTACGCTAGAAAGTTAGGTAGGCACGCAAAACAGAGGTGAACAACGTAAAATTCATAATTCTTTTTGATGTTGGGTCTCAAAACAGTCGACGTCTCTGGCGGTTTCCCCTTGTTTTTCGACGGTACGAAAATCGAGTTAGTCGATCAGCAGTTGTAGGCGAAGTAAAACAGCGTGCTTCGCTTGTTTTGCCTGTTTTTCAATGGTTTTTCAAGCATATCTTCGAATGTTTTTGCTCAAGAATCGTGTGATATATGTCAAATGAAAGGTATGGACGAGACGAATCAGAATATTTTAGTTATAGAAAAATCTGGCTAGCCGGATCAGTAGCTATTACCGAGAATGCAAGCAAAATAGCGTGTTTTACCTGTTTTGCACTAGTTTTTCAAGCACATCTCTGGATGTTTTGACTCAAAAATGGAGTGCGATATGTCAAATGAAAGGTATTGAATAGACGGGACAAAATATTTAATTTTTACGAAAATCGGGTTTGTACATACAACAGTAGGTATTAGTGAGAAATCAAGAAAAACTGCATATTTTCCTACTTTTCCTGTTTTCCCGCACCTCCCTCAGTAAGCTTTTATAAACTGGTGAGTGCCAATGCTTCTGACCCAGAGTATGTGATCTCTTCTATTTACACCACCATGATCGTATTGGACCATTGCGCAGATGAATCCAATTTTGTTATTTATTTTCAACCATTTTATAGCAACTGAACCATAAACTTCAAAGAGATATCGACAATGGGATGGTGTTGTCGTTTAAGTCAAAAGTTTTTGCAGCAAATCAAATACAAAACGCCAGCCAAGAATTGTTAAATAAAAATTCGACAAACCGGAAAATTGTGATTCAAGTCAGAGAACAAATGCACGACGTTGAAACGTTGCCAGTTCCAGTTTGGCCCACAGTCTTGTTCAAGCCAAATTCTGTTTATATCGTCATTGGAGGCCTGGGTGGTATTGGCCTGGAATTATCCAATTGGATGATAAAACGTGGCTGCAGAAAGCTTGTTCTCTGTAGTCGAAATGGGATTAAGAATTCATATCAAGAATATCGTGTCAAGTAAGTCTTCAACAAAGTATTTTAATTTGTTCGTTGGATTAACATCGGAATTTGTTACCACCTACCAACAATAGTCAATGGAAGTTGAAAGGGGTTGAAATTCATTTGAATTCGGATAAAATTACTGCAAGAGAGGGATGTCAAGCCCTGTTGAACGATGCAAAACGGTTCGGTTCAATTGGTGGGATCTTTCATTTAGCAGTTATTGTTCACGACAAGTTGTTGGATAATCAGAGTTTCGATCACTTTTCCGAAACATTTGCTGTTAAAGCAATGTCAACAGAATATTTAGATGAATTGACAAGAATTCAATGTCCCAATCTTGAACACTTTGTTGCATTCACGTCTGTTGCAAACGGTCGTGGCAGTCCCGGTCAAACAGCATATGGTAATACACTCATTCGATTAGCGTCCAGATTTTATTCTAACATTTTAAAAATTTAGCTCTCGCTAACAGTGTGATGGAACGTTTCGTTGAAAACCGTGTGAATTGCGGATATTCCGGTAAAGCAATTCAATGGGGACCCGTTGCAGATGTCGGATTGATTGCTGTTCTAACCGACATGGATGGCAGCGTTGAATTGGGTGGCGTGTCGCAACAACGAATCTCATCGTGTTTACAGGTTTTGGATGTATTGCTGTCATGTTCAGATCCGATCGTCTCTAGTATTGTAATAGCTGAAAAACATGGATTCGGCAAAACACTTCAAGAATTTATCATGAACATGTTTGCGATCAAAGGGAATAAGTCCAGCATTTTAAATAAGACATTGAGTGAATTAGGCATGGATTCATTAGAGGCAATGGAAATTGTCCAACGAATTGAAGTCAATTATGATATGGTCGTGCCCGTTGATGAGATTCGTAATCTAACCATACAAGCTCTGATGGATTTCGTAGAAGGAAAGGCAGAAGCGAAATAAAAAAAAATGAAAATCAATTAATTAAATAAGACCATGTTATATCGATATCGTTTTGTATTATTATCTCCACACGCAGCACCAATTTTGTAACAATTCCTTTCCCCATAAAATAATAATTGGTTGTCCATAACAGTACATCCGCCAAAAAACCCTAAAGGGTAAAAGTGTGACGCAAGTCCTTGTTTCTACTTACAAAATAACTGATATCGCTGAGGGTGACGCATTTTTCGCCTCAACGCAAAAGTGTTATCCACAAAAAATTGAACCAAAAAATTTAAGATAGCAAATTTTAGAAAAAAATTGCGTTACAAGTGGCAGATGATTCAGGACATTATTTTCTCTATTTGAACTATTTTCCTCAACATCTGCCACTTGTGACGCAATTTTTTTCTAAAATTTTCTATCTTAAATTTTTTGGTTCAATTTTTTGTTGATAACACTTTTGCGTTGAGGCGAAAAATGCGTCACCCTCAGCGATATCAGTTATTTTGTAAGTAGAAACAAGGACTTGCGTCACACTTTTACCCTTTAGGGTTTTTTGGCGGATATCAGTTCTTTTGGAAGTTTAGGTGTAAGGGTAACTAGTTTTGTAAGCAACTCATGTCGACAACAGCTGAAATCCAACAAAAAATCCGATGGAAGTTTGGAAGTGCCAGAGGAATCATCTTTCATCCCAAAATTTAGGAACCAACCTTGGAACACCTCACTTATATCGAAAATAACCCAAATCCATCGAAAAATCCGATGGAAGTTAAGAAGTGCCAGAGGAATCATCTGTCATCCCAAAATTTAGGAACCAACCTCGGAACACCTCACTTATATCGAAAATAACCCAAATCCATCGAAAAATCCAATGAAAGTTAGGAAGTGCCAGAGGAATCATCTGTCATTCCAAAATTTAGGAACCAACCTCGGAACACCTCACTTATATTGAAAATATCCCAAATTCATCGAAAAATCCGATGCAAGTTAGGAAGTGCCAGAGGAATCATCTGTCATTCCAAAATTTAGGAACCAACCTCGGAACACCTCACTTATATCGAAAATAACCCCAATCCATCGAAAAATCCGATGGAAGTTAGGAAGTGCCAGAGGAATCATCTGTCATCCCAAAATTTAGGAACCAACCTCGGAACACCTCACTTATATCGAAAATAACCCAAATCCATCGAAAAATCCAATGAAAGTTAGGAAGTGCCAGAGGAATCATCTCTCATCCCAAAATTTAGGAACCAACCTCGGAACACCTCACTTATATCGAAAATAACCCAAATCCATCGAAAAATCCGATGGAAGTTAAGAAGTGCCAGAGGAATCATCTGTCATCCCAAAATTTAGGAACCAACCTCGGAACACCTCACTTATATCGAAAATAACCCAAATCCATCGAAAAATCAGATGGAAGCTAGGTAGTGCCAGAGGAATCATCTCTCATCCCAAAATTTAGGAACCAACCTCGGAACAACTCACTTATATCGAAAATAACCCAAATCCATCGAAAAATCCAATGGAAGTTAGGAAGTGCCAGTGGAATCATCTGTCATCCCAAAATTTAGGAACCAACCTCGGAACACCTCACTTATATCGAAAATAACCCAAATCTATCGAAAAATCCGATGGAAGTTAAGAAGTGCCAGAGGAATCATCTCTCATCCCAAAATTTAGGAACCAACCTCGGAACACCTCACTTATATCGAAAATAACCCAAATCCATCGAAAAATCCAATGGAAGTTAGGAAGTGCCAGAGGAATCATCTGTCATCCCAAAATTTAGGAGCCAACCTCGGAACACCTTACTTATATCGAAAATAACCCAAATCCATCGAAAAATCCAATGAAAGTTAGGAAGTGCCAGAGGAATCATCTCTCATCCCAAAATTTAGGAGCCAACCTCGGAACACCTCACTTATATCAAAAATAACCCAAATCCATCGAAAAATCCGATGGAAGTTAAGAAGTGCCAGAGGAATCATCTGTCATCCCAAAATTTAGGAACCAACCTCGGAACACCTCACTTATATCGAAAATAACCCAAATCCATCAAAACACTTTTTCCAACATTTACCAATCATAATTCATAATTACTAGCTGAAAAAAAATTATTTCTTTTCACACACACACACAACACACGCTGTTATGTGGCATTGTATGGAAACTTCCGGGAGGCCTAGCTCCCAAAAACGCTTGCATACCCCCATTTTTTAAAATCTTATTTTGATCTAGGGCCCGAGATTGACCTATAACCAAAATTTCAGGAAAATCGTAAGAAACGTTTAGAAGTTACGAAATCGTCCTTTTTCATAGGAACTAACTAACTAACGTAGGCAATTTGAGTTATCTGAAAATACGAAATTTTGCTTATTTTCAAACAAACATCAATATTTCGAAGTTCAATATCTCGGCCAATTTTGAAGCTGCAGTAACGTGTGATAGCTCGTTGAACTCGTATGGATTCCAAGATTCCAGTTCCTAGTTTGAGGGTCGTTGGAGTTAAGGGGGAGAAGTCAAAAAGTTGCTGTAAATATGCTCCGCCGTCCTCAAAAAATTTTTGTTAAAACATTTTTGGTAGTGGACTTGCGTCACGCCCGCTAACTAACGTGCGGGCATGATTATGTTACCAGGAACAAAAATGTGCTTTTTTGACACAGGTGGTGAAAGCGTCTGAGGATGGAGCGGAGTGCAGTGCAGTGACGTTTTCACAACCGTCATTTCATAACAAATGAAATCTGAAATTGTTTCAACGTTTAATTAGTAATTTCGTACAGAAACAAAATAAAATTTAACAAATTCCTTAATGAAGTTGACATAACTGGGAACGAAAAGTGACGTGACTACACAACTGGACACAAAAAGTGACGTGATTGGGAACGAAAAGTGTAAAAAAAGTGACAGCAATAGTGAGAGAGTTGTTTTGGTGCTCTATCTGGTGAGAGAATGTGACGTTTTTGGTCCGCCTGAATAAAAAATGATTTCTGCTATCTGACCCCACGTAGCTTAAAATTCCATATAAATAAACAGACGATAATCAGATGATATATGCACATAAATGGGACTCACTATACTTTGACACAGGCCAATGCAGGCCTCATACGCTTTAAAAATCCTTTTTTAGGAGTTTTAGGAGATTTTCAGGAGCTTAACTTATAACGTGTTAAAAATGTTCCACATGTCCAAAAATATTTTCTTAGGTATTTTCTCTAGTTCACCAAGGTTCCATCGATTCTGAGAAATTTTCTAGATGTCATATTTTCGAAAGTTTATCATCAAAAAAAAAAATATATTTGACCCTGGACTTCAGCTTTCCAACGAGCCCATACACGCCCGTGTCCTCGCGAAGTGAAATCCGGACTACGAAACCTAATTTATCGACTTTTGACCACTTACCACCAGCCAGGTATAGAAGATCCTAAATATCTAAGACTGGTTTTGGGGCCTAGGCTCAACAGAGAAAGCTTGGAAGTTAAATCAAATCAAAATTTACCGGGTACTTCCGCGCAAAATGGTTTGTATAAACCGAACCCGCCTGCATACGAATGCTCTTATTTAAGCCGAGTCTCTGTTCATAGTTTCCGAAGTCTAAGTCCACTTCATCACCATCGTCCAATACATACACTCACGGAATTCTGCAAACCGACACATTTTCAGTTTTGTGTTTTTTCAGTGTTTTGTGATTTTTAAACATTTAAAGGGAGAAATCAAGAACTCGCGTAAAACACAAAAACAGAAAATATGTCGGTTTTCAGAATTCCGCGTGTGTACCTGCAAAAGACAATATTGTCTCATGAGAAGGAAAAATGGAGACACATGAATAAGAAAAAAGTCGTCACACGGAAATAACAAAATTTTTAGGGGTGTGCCTCGATCAGATTGATGTTTAGTATTGTCAGCAGTCAGTTGTGTGCTGCACTAGTTGGAGTAATTGAAATTTAAAGGAATAGTAGGAAAGGAGTTGAAAATATTAAAAAAATTTTGAGTTCGTCGTTTTGCTGAGCGTAATGTACAGCTCTTCAAAACTACAGGCATTCCACGATAAATTAAAACAGTAAAACAGTCGAAAAGTGAGTAAAATTAGCGAAAATAGTTGCTAAAAATAGTTGGATTTTTAACGAAAAAGTAGGGAAAAAGTGAGTTATCATCACCAACATTTATACAGTGAACGACATCTCAAATGTCTCACTGTCATTTTTTTCAGAGAATGTCATTGTGAATTTGCGATGACACAATAAAATTCTCAGAAAAATTTGACAGTGAGACATTTGAGATGTCGTTCACTGTAACCTATTTCTAACGATCCCCATTGAATATAGTGTCAATTCGGTAACCATCTTCAATTTTAACTTTAAAGGCAATGGTCTTGACCATCGAAATTTTCAAATACCACGTAAGTTTGTTTCAGATCAAAATTTATTCCACAATTTTCTGAGGATCAAGCCATAAATTCTTAGGATTAAACTTCATCGATATTCCTGAGGATTGGAGCAAGTTACTTTCACTTTCTTCATCCTCGACGTCTTATGTTGAAAACAAACGAGACATTGAAAACGTGTTTTGGTCCTAGTTTTCATTGACAAATGCAGCAATCGTAACTTTCGATAGAGAAATTTCTAACTTTATTTGACAGTTGCGACAATTTCGTCATGAAAACAAGGACCAAAATATGTTTTGAATGCCTCGTTTGTTTTCAGCATTAAACAACTACTTTGCCAACCCGAGTATATACTGATGCATATACTGGTTTTTAAGTATATGATCATAAACTGTTATGTACTCTCCGGTCCAGGTATAAGGGTATAATTAAATACTGCTTACAGTATATGAACAGTTACTTCTATATCCTAGTTCCTTCCAAGTACATAAAAGTAAATGTTCGTATAAATACTGTGAACAGTATTTACTCGTACCCTTATACTCTTGCATACTCAAAGTCAGTCTGTCATGAATTCTCGTCGGCGAAACATCCTTGTGAGGTGACATGTAAAACCAATGTTCAAAAATAAGAAAATTCATGAAACATTTTCTTATCACTTCACATTATACTGTTAATTCTGTTGTCGTTTTTCTTGTTAGGCGTATCTGTAGGGTCTCTTGTTAGGAATATGTATAGGGCTTTGTCTCGTTAGGTATTAGGGATTCTCTGACGACAACGGATATTAACAGAAAAATGTGCAACTTTTAAGAAAAATTTTGTTTCATTAATTTTCTCATTCTTTAAGTATAGTTTCCACTTAAAAAGAGCACTACGTTTAGCCTCCGTTTGCATGAAAGTTGTAAAATAGAACAAAGGAACTGTCACGTAAACGGAGTAAAAAATTGAAATAAATTCAATTTCCACTCCGTTTGCGTGACAGTTCTTTTGTTCTATTTTACAACTGGCATGTAGACGGAGGCTAAACGGAGTGCTCTTTTTAAGTGGAAACTATACTTTAAAGCAAAGGCTCTATACCAGGCAAAAGTTGACCGATTTTTAAACGTCGGATTCGTTCCTTACATCCGCCGTTTATACAATGACAACAAATGAATGTGGGTGATATGGATATTTATTGTGCGCGGAATTTTTGAAAACGCAAATGATTTTCGTGGAATTTTTTTCATTTTTATTTTTTTTAAGGTATTTCAGGTTTTAGGTATTTAGGGTGATGAAATATATACAGATATATACAGACGGACAGACGGACAGACGGACCAAATTTTTATTGCGGATTCGTCATCTATGAACATAGGCAAACACTTTGCCCTTACCGTCTGCTTCGAATTCCATCAATTACACACGGCATCGTAATCCTATAAGCCCCTTCGTACTTCGTACGGGGCTAAAAAAATCGGGGCAGATTCGTTTGAGCTAGAGTGATTAGAGTGACCAAATTTTGAGCTACTCGAGCGTAGGATGAAAGGACTAATATTTTTTTGGGTTATGAGAGATAGAGAATTACTTTCTTCGGCAAAGTCTCAGAGTTTTACGAGTAGAACAGAGGGGCATATGTGAAAAATGTCGAAAGTTGGAAATGGGTGGGTCAATTATGTTTTTAGAGGTATTTCTTGAATGGTGGCAGATAGAGAGTTACTCTTTCGTCAAATTTTCGAATTTCGACAAATTTTCGATTTTCGGTAAATTTCGTCAAATTTTCGAATTTCGCCAAATTTCCGAATTTCTGTTATAAACTGTTATAAAAAGCAGTGTTCTAAAACTTCTAAAACGACTGATATCCCAACAAAAATCTCTTCGAGAAAAGTGTGACGCAGTCTTTGAAGTACAATTTCTAAAATGAATGATATCGCTAGAGTTGACGCTTTCAGCTTCGTTACGCAAAAATTAAATTTTACACCCAATTTTAGTTCAAACAAGCTGGCTTAGGTTTTCTCATCATCTGCCAAATAATTTTAAAAAAATGCTGAGTTTTTATTCATCGATTTTCTGTTTTATTAATTTTTGTTTTCAAATTTTAGATCAACTATTATAACATCGAAAAATAAATATTTTATGTTAAATTATACAAAAATAAATAAAAAAATAACTTTTTTATATGGCAAGTCGCAAGTATACATTTCTCTCGTACATAAAGTTTAAAAAAAAACAACTTAGTCCACAACAACTAACGTGTTCGTTTTCATTTTACTTTTAACCTGTTACATACAGTATATGACCAGTATCATTATCGGGTCGATTACCACAATCGATTAAAGTATTTTTAATCGGTTGATTTCCAATCTTGTACTTCAATTTTTTAACATGCATTTTTTATATAAAAGACCATATTACCCAGAGCTTGTCATTATTTTTGCCGGCATTATCGATAACAGATAAACAACCGTATGTGACAGGTTAATCATAAAAAGGATGAGTATAAAATAACGGAGAGGTCAGTTTCCACTGCTTTCCATTAAGAGCAACGAACCCTTTGCAAATGAGTAGGCTACATTCGGGCGGAAAAATATTCGTCTTTTAATGATTTTTCAGAAGCAAAATCTTTTTTTTTTGAAAAGTAAAATCAATAGTGTTCAAAAAAGTGTACTTGTAAAGGAAAAATTGCTTTGTGAGTGATAAGATAACTTATCCCACTTAGAGAAACCTTTACAGATTTAATAAATTTACACAATCTGCAAAGGTTTCTACAATTGGGATAATCACCCACAAACCAATTTTTCCTTTAAAAGTAACACATTTTTGGGCCACACCCAATGCTTGATTGGTTTTTCAAAAAAAAAAGAGATTTTGGTTCAGAGAAATCATCAAAAAAAACGAATATATTTCCGCCCAATTTTGCAAAGGGTTCGTCGCTCTTAAATTCTGTTAACAATAAATTAATACAAAAAAAAACATTCAGAAACATAAACGCAACAAAAAAATTAAAATTAAAATTTTAAACTTTCTTACCACACTAAACAGTTTCTATGTTAAAGTATAATTATAAAAATGGTAAATGACTTGTTAACGCTTTGCTCTACACTTATGAAGATAATATTTTTGTCAAATCATTAGTTTGACCCATAGATCGTATTGTAATCGATAAATTGCATCGTTTTACAGTTTAAGTTATCTTCGATACGGTTGTTTATTGTAGCGCCCTCTGCTCCGTTCCTCTTTCAAAACGATAAAGTGACTGTAGACCACCATCCACATGTATGCGTAGATCACTGTTGAGAAATTAAAGAGTTTTAGTTGTGGAATTAGATCAAAGCTGTAATCATACTTCGCCATTTAGCACTTTGTTAACTTGACAGTTGGTTTAAAACAATGAAAACTCCGTCTCTTTTACATTGTTTTGACGAACTGTCACGTAACGGAGCTAAACGGAGTAAGTGCGTGGCCAATATGTTGAGATCTTAACACGTTGACGGTTATTGTGATTTGTCAACTTTAGGCACTCCGGAAAGTGCTAAGGGAATCGAGGAATACCTCCAAATAAATTTCTAAAAATCAAAAATTTGACTTTTGATTTTTAGAAATTTATTTGGAGGTATTCCTCGACCCCCTTAGCACTTTCCGGAGTGCCTAAAGTGCCTGCTCGAGCATTATCCCCTACGTGTTAAGAATAGTTGTTAGATGTACAGTGTTAACGAAGAGATATTTCGGCTCAGTTAAACGTAACTGGCCTAGAGGGCAATGTCAAAATGAGAGAAGAAACCCTCAAAAAATTGATGTTTTGAAAATTCGAATGTTAAATTTTAACTTATTTTCATTCATAAATTTTTGATATTGACCTCAAGGCCAGTTACGTTTAACTGATCTCCGTATACAAAATCAACCACTGGTGGATCAGTTCACAAATGTACTATATCCGCCGCAGAGTGTTTATGTTTAGGTAGAACGAAAACCACTTAAATTTAACTGATCTCTGGGTCAGCTGTAATTTCCGTTATGACCCAAAGATTAGTTAAATGTAACTGGGTCAGAGATCTTTGTACATTGAACAATCTATAGATTGTTATGATCAGATCGAGAGTTCCGAAGACCAGTTAATTATAACTTGCCTTGGGGTACTTGTCATTGCTTGTTTTCGTATTTGACATATCCCCCGAAGGCAAGTTAAAATAACTGGTCCAAATTACATTTCCTTCTCTTCTGAAAGTCTTTCAATGAGTTTCAGTGAATTTGACGATTTTCTTCAAAAAAAAATCCTACTTTTAACGATAACGCAGGGACTTCTCCGCCCCTCGTTAACGGTCAACTGTCATGACTTTGGTGAATTTATAAAAGAAGCTCGAATGCAACCTTTCATCGACCACACAGACATTTATTGCTACAATTGGTTTGAATGAACTTGACAGCTGAAGAAGCACAAGACTTGGTAGCTAGTACATTTCAGAAGATTTTAAACAAAAGTCTAAGCAAACATTCACACGTTGTGACCAGAATCAAATTTTAAGCGCAAAGTGCGTTAAGCACTTGAGGCAGATACTTTTCGTGTTCAATTTTCAATTTTTGGTTTTAATAGTAATTCGTATACGAAACATCGCTTAGGCCGAAAACACTCGAGCCATTTTGCTAAAATTGACAATTATGCTGCGTTTCTATTGTTTGATGCACGTATGCCACAATACAATTGAAAACGCGGGATAATTGTCAATCTGAGCAATGCAAAATTGATCGTGTGTTTTCTGCGTTATGAACTGAAAACAGCTAATTTTTGAATTGCTGAGACCAACAGTTGCGCTGCATTTTACATTGTCATCTGATATTCACCACAGACTAAACAATGGAAAATGCTGCGCAACTGTTGGTCTCAGCAATTCAAATTTGAGAAAGTGTTTTCAACGACTCTTAAAGACTCATAAAGTATAACACGTGCGAAAGGGATGCAAGATGTGGTTTAAAAGTGTGATAGAGGAAAAGATGCCCATATTTCTCAACTCCCGAAAGAACTCGAAAACAATTTCTAAATAATTAACAAAAAAATTTCCTTACAACACGCTAGGAATCCGAAAATGAGCCATAAAAAGCCAGCCAAAATAAATCCTTCGATGAAGAACACAACAGCGGTGTAAATGACCGATATTAACAGTCCGATTGCGATCGTTATTCCGAGTACGACCCATGGCATCATCAAGTAATGGTTTCTCTGCATTTTGATTAAATAAGAGAAATCGGTTAGCTTATTAACAATTTGTAATTTAATGGTCCTTTCGTCCGGCCTTCACAACCCGACATTCATGCCTGAATCACTGTTGGAACTAACTGTTGCGACGTGGACTAGTAGCTGGTGTAGAAGAGTGAATGAACAGTAACTATTTGTAAACCGACCAATCAAATGACCACTTGAAGACTCTTTGTCTCAGATTCAGTCAGTGAATGCCTGACTTTATCAAACCATGCATAGACTATACGCCTCGGAATCGTCTAACTATCGAAAGATGGTTCTTTCGACAATCTATCCAGAGAATGTTTGTTTGATTCTCTTCACCATAGTCCATCCAGTATCCTTTGGAGAACTCGTTCCGTTGGAGCAGCAGCTCACTCTTCAAAGCGAGCACACTTGACAAAGTATTCATCGACGGTGGCATTGCAGAAGCCGGACCGCATGAACCATTTCCAATAAAATAGACTTACCTTAACCACACCGACAATCAACAATATCGATATGAATATTGTCATGCAAAGATTGATGGCCAAGATGATTTTGACCACATACTGCGGGAACCAATCGAATACGATCGTCCGGAATTCGACGCGCAAGGTGAACAGTACAATCATCGAAGCGATAGCCAGCACAATGCCCAACATACCAGATATGATGGAACCGGTGGCCAGTGAATTGAATTTGCAGCATGATTTCAGAATTGGTTCGGTCATTTTGGGTGATTTAGTTTATCTGAAATGAACGGAACAAAATTCAATTTGAAACGTAAATTCAGCGTTCGTTTCGAGTGCTTCCAGAGGAGTTTAAGTCGAATAGATAAATTCACACCGACAGTTCTCGGCGCGGTGTTTTTATTGATGATGTCGGAATTATTTGCTTATTGTCTAGACGTGCATTAGTGGTGTCTAGTGTGATAAAAATGCTCTTTCAATGCAAAGAGTCGTGCAATAAACCAGCAGACTCCGATTGGCGATATTTACACATTAAAAGTCCCTGGTTTTAGTAGGGTGGGCAGGGCACACCAGTCTCCGGACATGTACCACAAGTAGGAAACCTATTGTTCCTTCATTGAGAAACGTTTTTACGAATGAAAGAACTATAAGTGTCCGATTACTGGTAGATGTTCGGAGACTGATTCGATCTGAGAGACAGATCAAGAAGTTGATGGGACTGGGACTGTCCAGTATGTAAAACTCTGGAAAATGTTAGACCTCATCAGGTCACAGTGTAAGCAGCAAAGATATTACGCAATGACAGGCCCGGTCTAGCCATGCAATTACGACTACTAACTTCTTCTTCACTGGATAAGTTCTGTTGAATCATCGATGAAAACATAATTTCTGTACATGAATGGCATGCAGTGCTTCATTGCATGAGTCAGATCGTTGTTTCGTTTGCAACCAACAGTAATACCAAATGAATCACTGCTACTGCACAGGCCAGCCCTATGTAATCTACACACAAAAGCACCCGCCTGAAGTGACCGATGAAAGACAGAGGAACACTTATCTAGACCGTCTTAAGCTTACAGCCTTGACCAAGTCCCACATTTAATCCTAGACCTTCAATGTTTCCCACTTTCGTCGACGTGCACCAATGTCAATAATGAAGGTGGCCGATCACTCTCAAACTCTGTCCTTCGATAGTCAGCCTTGAAGGGCATTGAAAGCTCACATGTGATGATCAACGTATGACAACAGCACATTGTGCACCGAGCCTAAAATACACTCTTCGGAAGAGTCTATTTAAATATGACTCGGTGTTGTGTATATTCATGGATAAATGAACACATCCCACAAGTTGCTGTTTTATCGTACATTACCATCTCATCTCACACATCAGCCCGAGTTTTCTGTTTATTTTTACTCGGATGAATTGAACTGTTTCGCTCGCACATTGAGTGTAAAGTAAAGTTTATTTTGGTATTTTAGTGTCAAGGTTGTTGGGAGCGCAAAATCGAAAACATAATTTTATGTAAGCGCAGGTGTTTTGGTGGATGTAAAAATAAAGAAAAATTGGAAAGAGCATGCTATAACGGCGAGTTCATTTACTTTTGTGTTATTTTGGATGGATGTCCTTTTTTGACAAGCAATCGAATTGGTCAATTCCACTATGACCTTAAAACCCACCTTCTAACAAACAGAGCTTAGTGTGTAAGACAGTGTCTAAGACAGTGCAGTCGATAAGACTTTTTTATAAGTGCGGTGTCATTTACTTAATTTTCTCCTCTCCATAGGCCATGAAAAAATTACATTTTATTGACGATTGGTCGAATGACATTTCTAGTAAGAAAAGTGCAGCACTTTCTCTACCGTGAGGAGAAAATAGAACTTTTCTCACTTGAACTGTCACTTTGCTTAGGTTTCTAACAAAGATAGTGAATTGATATTTCTAGTTTCGTGAGAGAAAAAAAACGGTAAATCACACCCCGCACATATAAAAAACGTTATTTTCTGCGAGCAATGGAAAATTGCAACTCAATCGAAGTTGTTGCCCTCGCAACATCGCTCTTGTTGGTATTTCCTATTTTCTACCCAATGTAAACAAATAACTATTTCCTCACCAGAAAGGTCGTGAGGAAATTATTTTTTGTTGACGTTTCGCCTGATGACAGTTCGGCGAATGTATATTTTCTCCACTGACAAGAGGAAAGAAAATAGATATTTTCTCCCCCAAACTGTCACACATTTGTTCTCGTTTCGTTTTGGTGTCTTTACTTCGTGTAGAAAAACGGTCAATCACACCTCGCATAGAACGTTGTGTTGTGGAAGAAAATAGGAAATTATAACAGTAGCAAAGTTTTTCTCGTTAGTCGAGTGATTGGTCGTTTCGCAGTTATTTGACAGTGATTTGAAATATTTTGTCGTTCTGAGGCAAACTTCAAGTTAGAGCGCGAAGAAGTTTGTATCAAAGTATATAAACACTGATGCAGTTACACACGGATCCTAACTTTCAGGTGAATTTTAGCTCTGTCATGTTGCACACGTATTGAATTTGTTTGTGTCAAGTTGTATCTAGCGGTGAATTTGGAACGATTTAGCGGCGTTATGTTGCACACATATAAAATTCGTTTGCGTCAAGTTGTATTTAGTGGTGAATTGGAAGGATTTAAGGCTGTCATGTTGCACAAGTCTAAGTTAGACAACATATGAAAATGAATTCACCTGAAAGTTTGGATCCGTAATTTCTCTGATCCGCTGAGGGTCTGCATTACCTTCAGTCTTTATATACTTAGGTTTGTACAACATAATGACTTACATTAGAAGTTTACTTCAATTGCCACTTTTTCGCTGGGGCAGTACCGCAAAGAAAATTCAGTACTTTTCGCTGCATTGTTATGAAAACTAAAATTTTACAAAAATTTTGTGGGAAAATCACAGCAAAAATTTTGCGTTAACTAGACCATATGACATAAACAAAAAAAATATGGCGGCTATCGGTAACTCGAACTGCATTTCGGTACGAAATTTCAACTGAACTGACATTGCGCTACAACTTTGTATGAAAGTTCAGTGGATTTTTGCGATCTATCGGCGTAACTTCCTCATACACAACCTAGGGTTCTCGTTTTTGCGAATCTGCATTACCATCTTTGTTCAAATATGCTTTGAGTATTCACTGTGTAATTGCTGCGCTTCAAAGGAAAATTATCCTAAAGTACTACAAAGACGGTGCGTGTCCTTTTTCCGTCCAGTGTCATTGATAAGAATTTCATTTTCTGTTATCAATATCGAAGAAACGTACGACGTTCGTACACTTATGGTGTAATTTAGACTCGCTTTCAGTTTCCCTTCATAATATGCAATCGAATTGGCTAATTTTAATCAATTTTTGAATGAAATATAATCATTTTTAAACAATTTGCCTTGCCTGTTAGCTGTCCAGTAAACCATCAGAAAGAATAATTTTTATTATCATCTCATTCCCAGTTGATGTATAATTAAAAGCTAAAACATCACACAAAACTTTTAAATTGGATTGAATTCGAAATTAATTGATGTTCGTTCCTAATTAATTATACGTTTTTCGTTTGATTGATTTATGTAACGCCTGGCACACCATATCACAGGCTTAGTATAACTCGCCAGTGTTCATCATGGATAACTCAACAAGAATGTATAGCGCTTCTCGTTGATCTAATTATGGAATTTCAAAATCATCGGAACAAACATATTTAACGAACATGGATTTCAGGCTGTTAATGCGTTTATGGGATTACACAACGTCGTAAAGAGAGATTGTGTACACAATTTTTTTTTGTCCGAGAGTGGAAGATACATTCCGACGGTTTTTTTTTCTCCGATTTGCTTTTTACTTTTGTAAACAAAAATGTGGAGTTATTTGTGACGGAATTTTGATTTGTTTATCTTGGGTTCATTCCCAAACATAATTTCGTTTTCAAATGTTAGTCTCTGTTGACTTTGTAGCATAAAATTTATGTCTCGTTTAATTGGACCGGGCTGTGAAAATTGCATTCAGCACAAGCCTTTATTATTGATCAAAAGAAACATGACTGAAGATGAAATCTCATTTTCTTATCCAATTTTTCTATTAAAATTTTACTGGTCATTTACGCCACTTGAAAGAAATAGTACTTATCAATGGGACAGATAATGGAAATGGTCTTTCTTGTGTGAAATTTTACAATCCAAAGCGAAACCGAGAAACCAGTTCCATCATTTGCTCCATTAATGCCAAGAATGGTAGGTTACATTGGAAGCTGCGAAAGTAATTCATTACGTGAGGTAAACATTTTGAGATAACAGTAAACTCGCTTGTGTGTTTTTGAGCAACACGCTTCGCTAACTGTCTTTTTGGCCGAGCCGAAGGCGAAGAAGTACGTAGCAGTATCCAATGCATTCTGCTTTAAGAACTGCAGTGTGCGAAAGTTGTTTCGACATATGAAAATGAAAATTAACGGAAAATGGTCCACATGTAATGGACAACTTTTGCATGGAGCAGGTAGTAAAGGTACTTTTAATGCTGCGAAAGCGACACCATCAGCAAGTAAAATCCATTGCATAACTCGGGATAAAAAGGAAAAGTCTAGCTTTCGTGTGCTTATTGACCTCGCCTACGCCTCGTATCAATAAAATGCACACGAAAACTAGACTCTTCGACATTTTATCTAGAGATACCTAGGGATAAAAAGATGAAAAGTAAAGTTGTCGTGTGAATGTGGTTGATTCGAGGCGTAGCCGAGGTCAATAAGGATTTTTCTTGTTGTGGGCGTCGATAGAAGTGTTTGAAAAGTACGGCTTTCGAAACATGTAATAGTATTTTACATGACTAGGGATAAAAAGATGAAAAGTAGAGTTTTCGTGTGAATTTTGTTGATCCGAGGCGAAGCCGAGGTCAATAAACACACGAAAACGAGACTTTTCACTTTTATCCCGAGTTATGTAATGGATTTTACATGCTGAGGGCGTCGAAAGACGTGCTTCAAACATGAAAAGTACGGTTTTCGACGCATGTAGCATGTAAAAATATTTTAATCCAAGTTGTGTAATTGTGGTGTGCTTGTTTAGCGAATGATAGGTTCTTAGCACAAGCCGGAGGCGAGTCCTGGAATCAAAATCTCAAAAAAATTCTTTCAGGAACGTTTTTCCTAAACAATAGTGGAAATACGAGACGAAGTTTTCACATTCAAACAATTTCCACTATCGTGATTCGTGATGATGCGGTGAATTATTTTGTGTGATTACCAACGCTTTATAAATACTTGGGGAGGTCACGCAGACCGTCATTTTGATTAAATATTCGTCACGGGATGTGATTTTTTTTTGTGTATGAAAATTCGCCATAATATCATCAAAAGTGTTTTATATCACCCGCGAATCACAGCATAGCTCGCTAATTGCTCTTCATTTATATTCTCATTGTACATACACGAAAACGTTAAAGCACTAGTGCCTTAAAGTAATGTTGTCACATTCACTTTTGATGCATTATAGGCGGAAGCGTCATATTTGCATACGGTAAAACTAGGCCCCACCTTTTGGGAGGGTCAGGTTCCTTGACTGACAATTTTTTCAATATATTTTTAATCAATTTCATTTTATTTTCCGTTGTTAAACTTCCGAAACATCACAAATAATTGATATAAAAACCTTCGCTTGAATAGAAATTCTTTGGAAAAGTATACTTTTTCTGTTCTCCATTTTCTTATAAATTTGCGGCCAGATTATTAATCAACAATAAATCATAAATAGACGAGGACTCGTGTGAAACTTCCCTCTCGGATAAATTGTCTATTATTCAGTTTCATAGTCTTATTGTTAACGTTAATCAAAAGTAAAAGATGCGAATGTGGAACGATTAGAGGACTCTTTCACTTTGGTACAATATAACATAGTACGGTAGACGTTCTTCCCTTACACTTATGGAAAAAAGGAAGCCCCCCGGTACTTACTACATTCACAAAACCTTTAATCATGAGTAAAATAGCACGACTCGTGGGAGTTTTAAAGTTTTCTGTTGGATTGTTTTTTTAGCGTCATTCCATACATTTGAATAACGATTCAGAAAATGGTTTTTCATAAAATTTTATAAATATTTTATGTCATGGCGTGAAATCTGCTATTTTTCCCCGTGATAGCTGACTATCGCCGTTATAGGAAACTATCATGCGTGATAGCTGACTTTCACGCGACTATACCTGACTATAGCCAACTATCACCGTGATAGCTGACTATCACCGTGATAGCTGACTATCACCGTGATAGCTGACTATCACCGTGATAGCTGACTATCACCGTGATAGCTGACTATCACCGTGATAGCTGACTATCACCGTGATAGCTGACTATCACCGTGATAGCTGACTATCACCGTGATAGCTGACTATCACCGTGATAGCTGACTATCACCGTGATAGCTGACTATCACCGTGATAGCTGACTATCACCGTGATAGCTGACTATCACCGTGATAGCTGACTATCACCGTGATAGCTGACTATCACCGTGATAGCTGACTATCACCGTGATAGCTGACTATCACCGTGATAGCTGACTATCACCGTGATAGCTGACTATCACCGTGATAGGTGGATATAACTAACCGACAAAATCAAATTCCATCAAAGTAATCTTTTTCTATTTATTGAATTTCCAACAGTGTAAAATACTGTTTTTCTGGAATTACTTCCAGATACTTAATCCCACATAGCCCATCTTCGAACTTAACCTCAGGAATTCAATTCTGCGTCGATTAAAAAAATTAAAACATAGCTAACGCCAACCCGTACGAAACACCTATTCGTATCAAAAGCCTTGAGTGTTAAAGTCTTTATTTCTCTTACTTCATACTCGTCTCTACTGAAAAGCTATTCGCCCTTTAAAATCACTTACATTATCCACTCTTTGCCTTGTTATCATATACAAAAAATTGCCGGAGGTAATATAGACAGCCCCGTACGAAGTCAAATTTCATAAATTCCTATTTAAACTGCTATATACCGCTATATTTACCTATATTTCACTATAAATAAACATTTCACCGAGGAATATGCTATTATAGCTCTATATGCCTGTATATAGCTCAATATAGTTGTATATGGGTATATATAGATGTCCATATATGGAATGCCTGAAGCACCCCACACACATAACCAATTACTTCTATGTTAACAGAAACTCTCTAAGTACAATTTTTCCCACTTTATATCACGTTTAATAAAATACAATATGGCCGCCGGCAGCCATTTTGTTAGGAGACCGGAAATAGTACCGACGCTTTACATTCGTTAATACCTTTCAAACAAAAAAAAATCGTGAAATTCGGTCAAAATTTACCCGAGATATTGAAAAAATACTCCATGTTCACTGAACGGCGGAGTAGCCGGATAAGAGCTCACTTCAAGAAACCTAGCTCACGCTCCGGTGAACCTAATTTCATTTTTTTCCTGATTGGTACGGTCAATACCTATCTAATAAAGCTAAAACAGACGAAATATGTTCAAATTTGGGCGCCCTACAAGGAAAAACTGCTTGGCACCCTGTACCTAGTTCACACCAAGGGGTCTAACTCACGAGTCGGTCATCCGATTTCCATAAACTTTTTTTTTTGTCGATCGGTATTGTAAATATCTTTCATTCGATGTATCATTTACGAGTATAGCGTTTAAATGTCCGGAGATATCTTCGAAAAACCGTAAAGCACTTATTAAGCCCCAGCTCGGAAGGGCTGGGCTAGGCAGCATGGGTCCTGAGACAAAGACATTTATAAAGAAATTGGGATCATTAATGCTTCTGGGGAACCGCGCTCTATGGACTACCTGCTACAGAAGGTTTCCATTGCGATTCAACGAAGAAATTCTAGTTGCATTTTAGGGACCTTGGGACGTAATAGAATTGATGATTTTTATTTATTGTAAATATTTGTTTGTTGAAAAGATCGGTTTTTTACTGGTTGCACTTTGCAGCCTTTTTTTCGCTTTTAATAAAGAATATCTTATCCGAAGGGCTCGATCCAAAATCACTCTTCTTCGAACTTAGCCTGTCTTTTGACATTAAAAAACGTGAAAAAAAAAGAATTTTCAAAATCGGATGCGTTTTACTACTCAAGTTAGAGAACCCACAGACAGACGGACATTTTTTTTCGCTGATTTGGCATCTATGGACAACCACAATAGGTTTCCCCTTACTCAGGGAGTCCAATTTGGCGTAAACCTAAAAGACCCCAGTACTTCGTACGGGTCTAATTAGCAATTGGTTGTTAATTACTCAAGTTAACGTGTTTACAAGCAAAATATTGGGACAAGCAATTTCATAACACATCATACAACCTTTCAAACAAACATTTTAGGGTAGTTTCCGGCAAAGACACTGACTTACAGTCAAGGGAATTATTAAAATAGTATATTATGTTACTAGGAACAAAAAGGTACATTTTTGACCCAGTTGGTGAAAGCGTTCGATGATGGAACGGAGCTCGGCTTCGCCTCGTTAGGACAAGCTTACGACTAGTTTTGAAAAATTCTACTTTCATCACTCGTAACGATAAATACTATTTATGCAATTCAATGATGATATTTGTAAATTACGCCGTCTGTGTGCAATGTCGTATGAATTTATTTTATCGCACTAGAGCGATAAAGGATTTGCAAGGATATAAAAATAGTCACACGATGTCTTGCCAACCTCGGCTTCGCCTCGGATTGGCAATCTTACATCTAGTGCGATAATATACCTCCATTCGATTCTTGTTACATAAATAACTATTTATGAATCGAAATTAATGTGTAGTTCCGAATAATTTCAAGCATATGATCGCTTTATATTCGCACGTATCTCGTGTATATTTTAACATACGAAATGGCTTTGGGTTTAATCGTTTATTTTGAAAACACCGAGAGTTGCAAAATATTGTCATAGGTTATTTTTAAAATCGTGAATAAACATCCACTATACATACCACATGCACTACACACTCTCACCGACACGACGAACGCAGACACATCAAGTGTATATAATCATAATAATAACTGCGGACTTGGAAGTATCGGAATATTTGAATCATTCGTTTTTTATGAATTATGTCAAGATCTGTCTACTTAAAACCTCCAACATTTTATCATTCACGATCAATGACATTTTGCATGTGGAGACAAACTGTTGTTTATATACACACACGTAAATGTTCGATATGCTAAGAGCGAAAGAAGCGTTCTTCGATCAATCAAACGTTTTATAGTCAATAAAGTAACATTCTTCGTAAACCTGCGTAACAAAACATCTGGTTCACGTTCTGGATACGTATTTATTTCGTAGTGCGGCCCATTTTTGTCAGTTATTCAATTAGTCAGTAGGCGCCACCAAAAAAGTTAATGCCGGAACTCGAAAACATTGAAAGTTTTCGTTTAAAGAACGAGGAATCTAGCTAGTGTATAGATGAGAAACAACAAATTTTTGTCTTTTCATTCAGTATACGAAAGCATCTCAAAGCAGACACATTTTGTGTGCAAAATTAGGAGTCCTAAAATCCGACAGTATCCGCTTGCAAACGTGATTACACTGTAAATCATACACTTCTAACATAACGTAATTTGCAGGGACTTCTAATTTTGTAAGCAATGTGTATGCGGTTGCTAGAGAGATGCCTTGAGTACACGCTTGATTGTGACTTCGTCATCCAATTTAGTCATCCAACTCAGCCAGTAGCCTGAGTTTAAATCAATTTTTAAGCGTTACAAAGATGTGGACTGAGAACAATCGGGTGTGTGTTTCTGAAGGAAATGAATCAGACCATCCAATAACTTTTATTTACTGTGCGCCACAGGTTGAATTAATTAAATAAAAATTAATTTAAAAATCCTTGTTGTGGTTGCTCATCGTTAAAAGACATAACCGCAATACATCCGACATATTTTTGTGATGATTATTTATAACGATTTGCCACAATGTTCGCAAATAAATTTTCATCTTTTCATGACTGCTATTAATTCAATACAGTTACTAGAGGTGTGCACCGCCGATTTTACGCCGGCGCGCCGCCGATTTTTTGCTAAATTTTCGGCGCACCGCCGCCGAAAAATAATAGCTCACGCCGCCGCCGCCGCCGATTGTATTTTCGTCGCGCCGAAATTTTATACGTTTAGTGCTTTCAGCCATTTTAATGGGCAACAATATAAACTTAAATTGAAAAATCTATACAAAAGTGTGTGTCTGAGTACAAGGTTTTAGCAAATGTTTATCTCTCTTAATTTATAAGTCAGGTTTCTATATGCTGCTATGTTTCTATATGCGTAGAAAGAAGTTTTTTGTAAAAAAAATTGTTGGAACTTTGGGTATTTCTTCTTACTTGCACTGCACGACAGTGATTTTCTTTCTGATGCTACGATAGGGTTATCTTCGAAGTAGCTTTCTATAACGTATCCTATTTCCATCAGTAGATGGCAAGTGTTTCATGCAAATTTTAAATACTAGTCCAAAGAAAAAGTTTGCTGCAGTCTTGGGAAGGGTATCGATGGATACAACTGAGGATGGTCAGATCACGCTGCCCTGGGACCGTAATCGATACCCGAGATCGAAACAGCATTTGTCTTTTCTGTATCCTCACTTAACGTGAACCCTTGGGTACGTTACTCTATTTTCTGTGCAATGGAATGGAGCGCGGCAGACGGCAGACGACGTTTCTCTTATTGTCTGTTGATGCAGATAAGAGGAATAAGAAAGAGAACAAAATTCAGTGAATCAGTCAAAACTGGGTGAATACTACTGCAATTGTAAAGTGGCAAACTTAAGACCTTATGTGGAATTTGGGTGGAAAATGGCGCAAAATCACATGTTTCAGGAATTTATAAAGTGGAAAATCTTTCCGGTTTCAAGTTTTTCGCCAAAAGACGAGACACGGGCATCTTTATTTTCAATTTTTAGCTACGTTATGTAATTATTTGGGAAAGAAATCATTTTGGCGTAGTCTATACACTATTTATAAATTTAAGTTTATCTAAATCTCTTATTTGCGCAAACCTTCTACTACGATCTCACTCCTACATCGAAGATGGACTAAAGGCAACGGGAACGATTATTGCATAAATCGAAAGATAATAGTTATAGTAGCGAGTTTGCGTAAATGACATAAATTATAAGTTGGAAATAAGAAACCTGCAGAACATCTAGTATGAAGATGTGACTTAAAATTTCCAACTTATAGGTTTGTTCCAAGGTCATTTCGAAATGTCAAATTTCATCCGCAGAAGGCAACTTAACCTCAACTTTCAGGTTGACGAAAATTTTAACGAAAAATTTACAAAGAAATTTGTTGACGTTTAGGTTATGTTCATCTCTGTGGATGAAATCGTCGGCGTTCGTGTTGTCAAAGTTTGGGTTTACAGTTATTTGGAACAAACCTATAAGTTGACTTATAGCTTATATGTCATTTACGCAAACTCACTAATCATTCTTGGATTCATTAAATTAGATGTTTTTAAAATAATAGGTCAGTGATTGTACATTAAAAATATAAAAGGTGAGATATGTCTCAGTTGATTCCCCTTGTATAAGTGGTTGATACTTCAGATCGCAAGATAGTAAGAATTCAGTGTTCGGAAAAAGGATTGCGCACGCTTTTTCAAATGCTTTTGCATTATTTTCGAAAGTTTAGATTTTTTGTAAATTTATCGGCGCGCCGATCGGCGCACCGCCGCCGACTATAAATTTCTTATGGCGCGCCGCCGCCGATCCCTTACCAGTCGGCGCACCGCCGCCGGCTATTTTAAGATCGGCGCACACCTCTAACAGTTACCGTAGCTATGCGTAAGACTTACGCTGTCAACGCTAACCAGGGCCTATTTTTAGAATTTTTTTTGGGATTTGTTTACAAAATTTCCAAAAAATTTCCAAAAACTGCGAACGTCCAAATTTCCAAACCAAATTTTTCCACCATTTCGAACGGTTTTGGCAACTGCTGAATCAGCCTTGCGTTTTACCTGACTCTCGATTATTTCTTGACACTATCAGGTTTCAAATGAAGGCGAGCATGATTAATTTGAAAGATGAGAGCGTCAATAATCAAACAAAAATCATTGAGAGCCGGCTAAAACATAAGGCTGAGCTCCGGAGTTGCCAAAACAGTTCGAAATTATGGAAAAATTCGGTTTTTGGACGTTCGCAGTTTTTGGAAATTTTTGGCAATTTTTTGGAAATTTTGGAAAAAAATTCCAAAAAAAATTCCAAAAATAGGCCCTGCCGCTAACGTAGTATATACGTACATAACTGTGGTAACTTCGAACATAGGATATGAATCGGACAGATTGAAAAGACACGTAACGGTGGACGTTGATTTATGACCACTGTATTAGATGGATTGAGATTTTGCTTTACTTGAAAAACTAGTCAAAGACCTTCTTGCCGTCAGCAATACTATTATTATCGGATCTATTACTTCAACTTTCAAACATGTTTTTTGCTATATAAGTCTGCATTAGTCTAAGATTGTTGATGTCGTCGTTATTGATAACAGATGAATACCAGAGTAGACATTTGCTCTTTCTTCAGTTCGATACGTTTATAGCTCTCTCGGTCGCACCAAAAATTTGGATCACAATCGATTTCTTGTAACAACCGACCGCCATTGAACATCTATAGTATATTACTATACAAGGGAAGGTTATATTCGTCCGAGGGCTTTAGCCCGAGGTACCTTTACTCATCTGGATACGAAATATCAAATTATTTCCCGAGTGTAGTATGACGTTTTCCTTTACGAAGGAGGGAAAGACTTTTCCTTAAGGAAGGAAAGACCTTTTTCCCTCCCTAGTAAAGGAAATAATATTTAGTTATAGAATCAGGGGGAATGGTATCTAATGCTTCAGATTGTAATTTAGCCTATGCATCTGTTATCAATAACGACGACAAAAAGAATGACAAGCTCTGGGTAATATGGTCATTTAGATGTATAGTAAAATGCATGTTAAACGAGCCGTCAGAACAGTCGGAGCGTTTGCTGCGACTGAGCCCCGTACAAACCCGTACATCTATTGCGCACGTGACCCTAGTGCGTCTGTCACCCTAGTTGAAGTCAAATTATTATGAAATGTGTACATCTTACAAATTGCGCATAGCGCAATTACGAAGCCCCGTACGACGTTCCTTTCAAATGTAACACAAATTTCTAGTTGACCTAAAATTTTAATTTATTGAGAGGCCTAAGGCCTAGCTACGGCCATAGTACAACGACCTAAATTTTGATTTTTTTCAACATCATTATATTCGGCCTTCGATTACCTTCCAAATGAAACAAAAATTAGGAAAATCGGACGAAATTTACTCGAGATATATGCAAAATACACTCAGGGCCGTGTAGCGGGCTTAGTCCAAGGACCCAAATTTAATTTTTTTCCCCAACAACATTCTATTTGGTGTTCGATTACCTTTCAAATGAAACAAAATTTAGGAAAATCGGATCAAATTTACTCGAGTTATATGCAAAACACACTTAGGTCCGAGTAGCGGCCTTAGTCCAAGGACCCAAATTTTAATTTTTTTTCAACAACATTCTATTCGATGTTCAATTACCTTTTAAATGAAACAAAAATTAGGAAAAACGGATGAAATTTACTCGAGTTATATGCAAAATACACTTAGGTCCGAGTAGCGGCCTTAGTCCAAGGACCCAAATTTAATTTTTTTTCAACAACATTCTATTCCTCGTTCGATTACTTTTCAAATGAAACAAAAATTAGGAAAATCGGATCAAATTTACTCGAGTTATATGCAAAATACACTTAGGGCCGAGGAGCGGCCTCAGTCCAAGGACCTAATTTTCAAACATTTTTCTCACCACATTCTATTCGGTATTCAATTACCTTTCATATAAGACAAAAATTAGCAAAATTGGATGAGATTTACTCGATTTATATGCAAAATACACTTAGGGCCGAGGAGCGGCCTCAGTCCAAGGACCCAAATTTGAAACGTTCTTCGCCACATTATATTTGGGCTTCGATTACCTTTCAAATGA
The DNA here is from genome assembly GCF_014529535.1 of Bradysia coprophila. NCBI lineage: Eukaryota > Metazoa > Arthropoda > Insecta > Diptera > Sciaridae > Bradysia > Bradysia coprophila. The sequence goes on along the minus strand of NW_023503648.1, from coordinate 133,830 downwards.
AACAAAAATCACGAAAAACGGATGAAATTTACTCGAGTTATATGCAAAATACACTTAGGGCCGAGTAGCCTTTCACTTCTAGGGCCCTAACTCACGGGCCATTCACCCGATTTTAATAAACTTTTTTTTCCTGGATCGGTATCAACATTACCTATCTTTTGCCGTTTCATTTCCAACGTTTTTTTTTTGCCGTAAATATCCCCAAAAGACCTTAAAGAACTTAGGCGGCCCTAACTCACGAAGGGCCGACCTAAATATGCCCATCTTCGAACTTAGCCTCACTATTTTGACTATCTTTCAGGGAAAAAAAAATTTTGAAATCGGATTTGATTTACTCAAGATATCGACGTGACGGACAGACGGACAGACAAAATTTTTATTGCGGATTCGTCATCTATGAACATAGGCAAACACTTTGCCCTTACCGTCTGCTTCGAATTCCATCAATTACACACGACATCGTAATCCTATTAGTCCCTTTGTACTTCGTGCGGGGCTAAAAATTGGAGTACAAGATTTGAAATCAACCGATTGAGAATACTTTGATCGATGGAAGTAATAGACCCGAAAATAGAGTACTTTCTGCAGCTGACCACTATGACCACTCATGTTTCAAGTGCGTTGATTCACAATAATTTAGTCTAGTGGTCTAGAAGGAGGAGTTATAGAAAATTGTCTCACCACCTCAATATGATTCAATTACATCAACGTTTTACGTGTAAACTCTCTATCACGAAGAACATGTTTCCATGTCGACTTCATAGTAAAGACGATAATTTATCAGGACGATTTTAATATTTGATTCTACTCCTTGTCCTCTGCAGAACCCGATTATTTTTAAACATATAAACCAATCGCTATTCGCGGAGCTGTAGACATTCTGCAGTAAAACTGACATCATACCCGTAACTACTACAAAAACATTCGAATTAACTTAATCGAATCTTAAAGTGTGGGTTGGTTCTTATACACCAAATGAATGAAAAATTCTTTCGACTTAAATACATGACTTAAACGTTCCAAAGAATTGAAATAATCTCAGAACAAAAATTGTGATTTTGTTACGAAAAACCTCTTTGCATCCAGACTCAATAAACGAATCTTTATATGGCAAATGGTAGCCAACAAGGCAAACAACCAGTTATATGTTTTATCAAACCAAATATAAATATAAAAACGCGCGTCATGGATTTTATCACAGCTTTATGTTTGTTGTAGTAACGGCTACCGAATTCGTACCGTGTGAATTGAATTCAGCGAAAATGAAATCTTATTTCGATTGGTTTGAGTACCATAAGACTATACCTGATCGGTCTGTGAATGTTCTTAGGTTTCACTGGAAGGTGTCGGCGATTTTTTCTACTAGTCTACGGATTTCGATCGATGCGATGGTAGCGGATGGTAGTATGACGTTTCGAGGATGTCCCTGTTTAGAAATTTTTAGCCCTAGTTAAGTTTGCGCGTGCGGTGAAAGGTTTGTACAGACGTAAGAACTGTGAAGGGAATGCCAACGGCTAGTTCTATAAGGAAATTTCCCTGTTTTCGATATAAGAAGTCGTTAAGGCACTTGCCATCTAATGATGGTAGATCCTCATCTTGCAGTTCAAGACGTCTAAAGGTATGGAGTCTTATTTCCGATCTCGTAAGTTTAAGGTATTTAATACGTTCCGCCTATGTTAATTGGAACGTCAACAATTATTCATTTGACAGGTTGGGAAACTGCACAACAAGAATGAAGAAAAGGAAAGGGTAAATGGATATTATGTGATCCGTTCGCGAGCTGTCAACTTCCCGGACAGTTGGTTGTTTTATATAAAGAATCTAGCTTGACAAAAACAAAAAACTTGGTCAAATTGGATTGTCGTGCAAGAAGCCAAGTGTCCCAGTAGTGTCCGATTGAGAAGCAAAGTATTTAAACACTGAAACTGAAAGTAATACAAAATCGCAGTTTCGCACAATGAACGTCAAGGTATGGTCGAATGTCAAGCGTTGTATTACCTCATGAGAGGTGAGTTTGTTTATATGAAATCGCTATGTCCTCCGATGTGTATGAACAGACCATACCTGGTTTATACATTCATTGGTTTCGCACGAATATATCTCCTTTCAGGTGAATTTAGTTTCGTCAAGTTGCAAACTCCATACAAACTTAACAGGTGCAACACGATTACAGGACATTGCGGGCTGAATCGGCACATGAATAAGTTGAGGCTTTCGGACACTCCGAGATGTTCCTGCGATCTAGAAGAAGAAACGGGTGCACACTTGATATGTGACTGCCCCAAATTTCTTCAACTAAGACGCAGGATGCTCGGAGACTACGAGGTGGTTCCTTCGGAAATTGCTGCAATAGGACCTGACATCTTAGACAGGTTCCTATCGGCAACAGGAAGGCTACCATGATTTACATGATGACCGGGAATGGAAACAAAGGATCAACAGATCTGTGTTTCGAGATCTAAATGATCGTCCCAAACTGATAAATCTAACAGGTGCAACAACATTAGTAACAGGGAAATATGGTGATGGCAACATTGCAAAAATGAATTCACCTGAAAGTCGATATCGGTAATTTCTCAAGGCTCTGAAAGGAGAGGTTAAGACAGCCACGAAGGTGGGTGACACCGAAATTGATAAACGCACTCAGTACAGTTTGTTTGTGAAATCAACTCAAGAGATTTTTTTTAAGGAAAATTCGGAATTTTTCATATAAACGTCGTAGCCGTTGACGCAATTTGTGTGTTACCGACCAAGGCTGTATACTTTGGGGAGGTCACGCAGACCGCCATTTTATTAGATACGCGGGAACACACCACTTCTGATGACTTTACATATACAAAAAATTCACTACATCATCAAGACGACGAAAATCGTCACGGGAGTTGAATTTTTGTATGAAATCGGCCATTTTATCATCAACTGTGGTGTGTAGCCCGCGTGTCTGTATCTGCGTGACCTCCCCAAAGTATACAGCCTTGTTACCGACTTCGTGATCAACTCAGAGTTGCTCTCAAGGCTGTATACTTTGGGGAGGTCACGCAGATACAGATACGCGGGCTACACACCACAGTTGATGATAAAATGGCCGATTTCATACAAAAATTCAACTCCCGTGACGATTTTCGTCGTCTTGATGATGTGGTGAATTTTTTGTATATGTAAAGTCATCAGAAGTGGTGTGTTCCCGCGTATCTAATAAAATGGCGGTCTGCGTGACCTCCCCAAAGTATACAGCCTGTTCTTTCAGAACCATGTAAATTCTTTGATCCGCCTAAAGTCTGTATTAGCTTCACTGTTTATATACTCTGATTGAAAAGGTGCTGTGGCTTCGTCTTCGTAACACAGGCCGTTGTCTATATTTTTAGAACTCCACAGAAACTCCAATTTTAAAAAATCACTGGAAGTGGTCCCCTATCCTTTCGAAAACAGAAAAAATCGTTTTGAAAAACTGACAAGGTCACGTTAATAGATTTTGGTACAGGTGGTATGTTCTCAATGAAAAACAAATTGATCTCTAAGCTGATGTTTCTGAGACGAACGAGATAAAAGCTACACAACTTGTGCATGTCCCCATCCCACAAGTCAATAAAAATCAATTGTTTTGCATTCACGCAGAGCTTGTTTCGGTCAATTGAAAACGAAAAAAAAACAAAATCTTCATTTCAATTGACTTTTTTTTCGTAAATTTTATTATGTAATTCGATTGTGTATATAAATTTCGCACCGTACACAGAGAGTAATTACATCACTCACTTCCATACTCTCAACAAACACTCACACACACATATACCACTGCAATTTGTGATGTTTATGAATTTTAATTTGCGAAAAACAACTTAAATTACCACACAGAACACGGACAAGATAGTTTTTTGTTCGATAAAAAGTAATCGGAACACTCGTACTAAATTGTGAGTGGAAGTCACAAGAGAGAACATATTCGAGTCGTCGATACATACGTATACAACTAAGCCGAGCAAATTACTTTAAGTAACTGGAGTAGAACGATTTGGAGAGTTTTCAATGTTCCAGAATAAAGTTGAACCTACGACGTAGTTCCTCCTGACATTTACACTGACTAAATGCGAACACGAATGTAATATACAAAAAGGGAAATTTCCGAAAGCTCGTGCTGATTGTTATTACCTTTCTTAATATCCGTTCTCTTTATATTATATCCGTTTATAGCTTTCAACGTCCTCGTTAGTTTTGTTCTATTCTTCTTTGATTCTTCTGATTTATCACACCTTCTTGTTGACACGGTCTATATAATTTGAACACGATTCCCACATTCAATATACCGAAAACGTAACAATATACACCGGAGACGGTGACGACGCGCTCAACAAAACAGACACACAATATGTATCGACAAAAATCGGAAAAAAATAATTTAATTTTTTTTTTAACCGAACCCGCGCTTTTGATTATACTGCGACTTAACTATTCCGCATCGAATTTAAAACTGTTTACAGCGCACGTTTTTCGGTTTGCGTATAGTGTTTTTCTTCGCTTATTTTCTGAGAGTTGGTGTTGTTGACGTTCACATTACAGTGTTTATATCATACAAACGAATATCACGAACCATTTGGTCGATTATGATGATTTTGTTTTGTGTATTGATGAGTTTAATAGAAAAACGTACACCAGTGAGAATCGATGAAATTTTACCGTTGAAGATTGTCTAACTCTCAGTAATTATTCGTGGGCCCATAACCTGTTAATGCAATTCATATTGAGTTAACAAGGTATTAATTCACATCGTTGCAATTAAATGTCCACTGTTTGCGAGCTTACAAATCAGGGCTTGCTAAATATGAATTGGACAAAAAGCTCTGTTAGGGATTTTTTCGATAGTGGACCAGGCTCCGTCGCAACAGAGACATCACCTGTTGAAGTTCATCAAAATTTCCGGCCTTTTGCTGAAACGTACTTATTGATATTTTCGAACAATAGCCAATAAACAAATATTAAAATTCAACGACTGCGATTTTAGACTATTTAAGGTCAAGGGTTGTATGGGTATATAACGAAACCGTGGCTAGAAAATTGTTCCGACGGAACCAGGTCAACTTTCAGCAAAAATCTATGTTCAATATAGGAAGAGAATTATAGGACAGTTTCAATCCGATTCATGCTGTTCATTCTATATGCGATATCAACGTTACTATACATACACATATGCACGAGCTATAATTTTTGGATCTCGAACAGTAGTTTCTACTCGGTAATAGTTACGAATTATTAAGATCTGACTGGTAGCCAGATCGTCTGTTGAAGATTCAACATTTGGCGCCCCCTGGTTGACTTATGGGGCGATATAGACGAAATTTCGATTGAACGATCGTTTAGCCGTCGTTCCGATCGTTACAAACGTTAACGAGGAGTTGTTGTTGGAAAAAACAGAAATTCATTGGATTTGCAATCGCAACTGTTTTATCAATGGTTGTGGTATAGACCCTGGGACAATTCGTCGTCGTATAGACATTGGAGAATTAGTCGATACACAGACTCTGGACAGTTGATCGTCTATACAGACATTGGACAATTGGTAGTCGTTGCAGAGAGAAGAAGAAATTCATTGCAACTCACAGAGTTGTGGGAATCACGAGATGTGGGGGCAAGAAGGCCGTTGACACAATTCGAACTGTACATGAAGGCGTCATTGAGTTAGCGAATTTGACATCGAATGGTGCGTACAGAATTGGTCATTGGCAGAAACGAAATGTGGGAGCAGGAATGTCATTGACACAATTTGATATAAAGATCGATCGCCGAGAAAATTGGTCGTCGACAGAGACACTGGACAATTGGTCTTCGATAGTGACATTGGACAAATGGTCGTCGATAGAGACACTGGACAATTGGTCGTCGATAAAGCAGCTAGAACGAATTGAGAACCGTTCGAGATTTTCGGAATTTTTACTATCGTAAAAATAGTGGGAGGATGTTGGATCTCGAACAGTAGTTTCTACTCGGTAATAGTTACAAATCATAGTCGTCGTGGAAATTAAAGAGAAAATCGAATTGGCACTGATTTGTGTAAGAAAAAGAATTGAGAGACAGAATAGAAGATAACGTTGAAAGGGCAACACGCCCGAATTGAAGTCTTTTATTTCTCAGCCGAGAAACCCCAAAAACCATAAGTTAAAAGCTAGCTGGTAGCTAGCGATGTTGAAGATTCTACAATAATACGCCTCTCATGCAGTGATGAATTGTATTGAAATTGTCGGTTCTCAGGATTTCCTAACAGTGGGACAAAAGCTGTTGAACGTACAGTACACCATTGACTATGAGCTTCATTACAGGTTACGAACTCAATTCTCTTCGATTTAATCATCCATCTATCTATTACAAATTCAGCACCAATTACACACAGATTCTCTTCGTGTATGATGTGCATGGTATTTACAAATTTCACTCCATAAATTTCCATCCCTACATTCCACATCGAATTTCATTTCATTTAGCTAACACGATCAATAAATAGTCATCGGATTAAATGTTATGTTACGGAATGAAGATACTCGTTTCGAGATGGTTGTTGTTGCTGCTGCTATAGAATGGGTGTATACAATAGGCGATCGCGATTTTTGTTTTCTTTATTTCGTCATCGTTAATAAAAACAACACACCGACCGATGAACGCTGAAATACGATTATGGAATGTGGAGCAAGTTACTACATTACTGAAATTGGTAAATAAAATGGAGCCAATTTTAGATTTATTGCAGTCGTGTGTGTCAACAGTAACATACCGTTGATGAGAGTTATAAACGTTACAGCGTCAGTCATATCAGGCTGTTGCTCATTGATTCAAAGGAAGAACAAATCAATAAATCGACGAGATGCAGGAACGTTTAGCGCCGACATAAAACAAATTCGGGCGGACCAAAAACGTTACACTCTCTCACCAGATAGAGAGCCAAGACAACAACTTCTTCTCTGCCTTTTTTTTCCCGCTTTCCGTCCCAGTTGTGTCACTTTTCAGTGTATTGCTCAGATTTCGTTCACGAAATGTCGGAAAAATCAAGATTCTGAAAGGACCAGGTTGAGACACGTCTGAGTTGATCGCGAAGACGGGGAAACACAGATACTTTCCTAAGTGTCTTAACATGTTCTTTCAGAGCCTTGGGAAAAATGAGATGCGTTCAATTCAATTTTGTTGTTATGTTTCGTTCGAAAAGTGACTTCTTGGCCAGTACAGCCTGAATGAAACACAAGGAACAAAAAGGTTTGTTTTTGACGCAAGTGTTGAAATCATCCGACCACATTCTCCCACAGCTATAAAACTACATTGAACGGTAGCAAAGAAATGGAAGTTTTCAGGTTGGATCGCAGTAATTAGGTCGGACAATACAATCTCTTCAATGACCAGAGTGATAATGGTGGCAGGACTAGATCTTAATCGGTCGAAAAGAGTTTGAATAAAAAGGTTGATTTGGATCGATTCAGAAATTAAATTTTAAGTTTTTGGACTGATGTTTCACAAAATTGTGTGGACTACACCTATTGTGGCTATCATGTCCGGAGCGATAGCGGAGGACTTGACGTAGTCTAACTTCCAAAAAAGAACGAAGAAATTTTTTTTGAGTATAACATTAGGGGTAGATCAAACCATTTTTTGAGAAGGTGGGCCTTCAAGAACTTTTTTTGTATTTAAAAAAAATTGAAAAGAAACGAACCAAATCAATCGAATTAAAATTTCTATCTGCAATTATCCGCCAAGTCAACCGTGTCCACCACACTAGTTTAACATTTTACGGGCACAGTTTATAGCATTTACTATTAAATTTATAATATTAAACAGAGCAAACATCCTTTTACGACATCACATCAATTAATAAAACTCTGTGTCTCGCATCATCATCTCGAAATTCCATTAAGAAATTAACGTATCGATAACATTCAGAGATTCAACATTATGAGTGAACGGGCATTAGATATATATGTGGAAGAGCATTATGTGTCGTCAGAAATTAATCAAATTTGAAATAGAGACAGATTTCCGTTTCTGTGAACGGTTGATGGATTTTATGTGATTTACTTTATTGATTGACATTGTGAAGCAACTTGATAAATAGATCAATCGAACATAGAGCCATGAGACTGTAGCTTAGACCGAGGTAAAAAAAAGTTATTTTCCAAGTGTGGCGCTTGCAACATTTCTATGAGAAAATATTAGTGGAATATTAGTCGAAAAGTTGATCAAAATTTCTAAATTTTGCGCAAAATATGGTCACTAAAAATCGTCAGAAAAACAGTCTTGTCATAAAGTTGCTCAATCCCTTGTGTCAGGCCCATAGCAAACGTCTTTCAGATTTTTTTTTCTTTGTGTTATTTAGAATGAAAAACTCATTTTGTATGGAAAATGGAAAATCGAGTGGAAAAGTCGGAAATCTCCAGAACATTTTAACAAAAAATCTTTTCTTACTTGAAAGCTTAGAGTAATTATAACTAGAGAGGAAATTTCGAACAAAATTACGTAAAATATGTGGTCCCAACATCAAATACGAAATGTTTGGTAGTATGTGTTTGCCCTCTTAATTAAGAGGGCAAATTTCGGCGCATAAAATTTGAATTAAGTTACCAATAATTTTTTTTTAAATTTTTTCTTGTGAAAATTTTGATACAAAGATAAGTGATATAGCTGGACTGTCATTTTCTGTGATTAAGAACAATGGCGTTTAATTTAAATTACGATCCCCCAATATCTCAAATTCGCTTGGAAATTTGGTATACAAGACAAGCTAACAGATTCTGTCGGAATTTTTTTGTATTATTTTTTAACAAAAGTCATTTTTGCAATGTCCCTCGAATAAACAATTGACTGATAGTTGAATTAATTTATTTATTCTGAAGATCCGACCTATTGCTAGTAAAGACAAAACATTGAGACAAAACGCAACCACATCCAACACGTGGATCTGTGATTATTTCTATTGATGTCACTTTCCATGAAGTGATTTTCACATACTCTGGTGTGTTTGTACACATAACATTGCTGATTGTTTGATTGAAGAATTATTTATTTCCATTTATTGCAATCGGTTTGATCAGACGGAAAACTATGTCAAAAAAAGCTGGGGAGACAACATGCAAGAATGTGGTTATGTGCACATCAATTACTAAGTATGTTTTCTACTTCGCATTACTTCGGGACATACACCCTTTAATAGAACAGGAATGGACCATCGCAATTTTATTTATTTTTTGTAGGTTTCACTGATGAAATTTAAAAATAAATAACATTCAACGCATACGACTGTTTCGATGAACAACGTCAATAAATATTTTGACAGAAATCGCAGAAATCTCAAAAGTGAGTGTATTGGTAGAAGCTCTACGTAAATCATTACGTAAATGTATCTCATACACATTGATGTCGGGACCGCTTTTCGTAGTGCGAATTTCCTCTCTAGGTATAATTACTCTAAGCTTGAAAGCCTGTCGTGGAACAACTTTTTTCCTAATTCCAATGAATCACCGAGATTAGATTTAGATGATTCTCGGAAATTTACCGGAAAAATAACATCTCCTAGCATCCCTAAACATCTGGGTACCATGGGGTTATGAAACAGAATTACGTCGGTGCAGGACTTTTTTAACAACTGGACAATTCCTCTAGATATTATGGTTACCTCACCGCGTCAATTCCGAATAAATTCATGAAATAGGGGACCATCAGGTAGTTTCAATGGGGAGTCAGTGCCATTCGAATGCTGTTGGCGGGCTTTAAGCCGTTATGTGAGTGTTGAGATATAAGCTAAGATTTTCACGATTCCTGAAACTGAGATTTTACAACTTCCTTTACCACAGTCCCTCCCTGCTGGGATAAACAGTGAGGCATAGTCAACATTTAAGGAATATAACTTTGAACAATAATCAGCCAACACAAGGGGCTGAACTAGGAGCGGCTGGACGTGTTGCCGAGAGTATATTTCCAATGGGGGATTGAAGTTTTTATAAGTTATTTTTAATCGACGTAAAACATTATTCTAAACAAAAAATTGTTCCACGGTATGTCTCTAAAATGCACTGTTCTTTTTATAAGTTCGTCTAAACGTCGAAACGTACAGCCGCCCGTAAGGAAATTACAAAATGGCGGTCCTATATTTTTGATTTTACACTGTTTCTAGAAATTATTTTGATCAGAATTGTCGATACCCATTTAGTTCTTGCTGCAGAGCACCTTACACATACTTATTTTCATCGACATCGAAAACGGCCTCCGGCACATTTTTGGCGGCTGACAAAATTGGGTCGATTTAGGGTCGTACTTTGTAAACAAAATTTATTTTCTAAAAAAATCTGTGAATTGGTCAAAACTTCGATCCCAACAAAAATCTCTTCGAGAAAAGTGTGACGCAGTCTTTGAAGTACACTTTCTAAAATAAATGATATCGCTAGAGTTGACGCTTTCAGCTTCGTTACGCAAAAATTAAATTTTACACCCAATTTTAGTTCAAACAAGCCGGCTTAGTTTTTCTCATCATATGCCAATAATTTTTACCAAAAAAAATTTGACTGAAAACAACCAAAATTTTACCAAAAAAATCTGCGTCGCATGTGGCAGATAAATTTTCTTGCTGGTCTGTTCCTGAAGATTTGCCACTTTGCGACGCATATTTTTTTGGTAAATTTTTGGTTGTTTCCAGTCAAATTTTTTTTTGGTAAAAATTATTTGGCAGATGATGAGAAAAACTAAGCCAGCTTGTTTGAACTAAAATTGGGTGTAAAATTTAATTTTTGCGTAACGAAGCTGAAAGCGTCAACTCTAGCGATATCATTCATTTTAGAAATTGTACTTTAAAGACTGCGTCACACTTTTCTCTAAGAGATTTTTGTTGGGATATCAGTCGTTTTAGAAGTTTTAGAACACTGCTTTTTATAACAGTTTATAACAGAAATTCGGAAATTTGGCGAAATTTGAAAATTTGACGAAAATCGAAAATTTGATGAAATTCGAAAATTGGACGAAAATCGAAAATTTGACGAAAATCGAAAATTTGACGAAAATCGAAAATTTGACGAAAATCGAAAATTTGACGAAATTCGAAAATTTGACGAAAATCGAAAATTTGACGAAAATCGAAAATCGGACGAGATTCGAAAATTTGACGAAGAAAGTAATTCTCTATCTGCCACCATTCAAGAAACATCTCTAAAGCCCCAATTGACCCACCCATTTCCAACTTTCGACATTTTTCACATATGCCCCTCTGTTCTACTCGTAAAACTCTGAGACTTTGCCGAAGAAAGTAACTCTCTATCTCTCATAATCGCAAAAATATTAGTCGTTTCATCCTACGCTCGAGTAGTTCAAAATTTGGTCACTCTAATCACTCTAGCTCAAACGAATCTGCCCCGATTTTTTAATTTTTTTTTTGTTCGAATCGTGTTACGAATACCTTTCATTTGATGGGTCGCACGCCTCTGTAGGTTTCAATACAGCTAAGCTACAGCCGAAAACGCGTTCCCGACCCTCGAAAACCACACTCAGAAACCACTTCGAGGCCAACAAAACAAAATTCTTTTTCCTAGGGTAATGGCGTATCACAATTTCATTTTTATACCCACCCTGAGGTTCCTGCAAAATTTCATGGAGATTGGCTGACTAGTTTCCGAGATCGTCCGTCGATAGATAGATAGATAGATAGATAGATAGATAGATAGATAGATAGAAACATACAGAGTAAGTTGAAAGATTTTGATTGTTTGGGAAAAGTCAATTTGGTGTATTTTGTATGAAAAGTGACCAATTTCAAAACGATGTATCTCCGGCAATTTTAAACCTACATAGTCGAGTGATAGCTCGTTTTGCTCGTATTTGAAGCGAGAATATGTTTTGTGGTGATATAAACCAAAGGGTAGAAACTGAAATGTTCGGCTATATATAGTTGCCGCGTCTCAAAAAATTTTCTTCGTTCTTTTTTTGGAAGTTAGACTGAGTCAAGTCCTCCGCTATCGCTCCGGACATGATCCCCCCTTACGTATGTGACTCCAAAAAAAATTGTTTCAAAAGTATTAGTCAGAAGAAGATAGCTCTATCAGCTAAAAGTTGCCCAAAAAAATGCCGACTCAGAAATGTTGCTCAGATTGTTGCATATACCATTTTATCCCACAAAATGATCCTCATAAAACGTGCCAATAAATGTACACAGACTGATGTTACCGACAGAACTGTCTCCATTCAAAATCTCTCTACTTTCTACCATTGAATACACAAAATTTACCTCAATTCATCAACTCTTTTCCCTCCAATTTCATTATTCGATTGATCTTAATAGAGTGATTCGGAGCCAGTCGGTTTTTATTTGTGTACACATTCATATACCTATTGACATTGACACACCTTTACCAAAACCTAAAGTTTAATATAAAAATAGTTTAGCAGATCATCAAAACATTTACACACGTTGAACGTGTAGGACTGTATATAACTACCAGTATTTAACTAAATATACGAACAGATACATATTACTACACACATGCCCATTACCTCTAGCCGTGAAAACGTCTTTTAAAGCAAAACAACACGATTATGTTTTCCCATATGGTTCTGCGTTGTGCTGTATGCATCACAACATACTCACAAGATTTTATGGCAAAAGAAGGTTACATTAAAATTCATAGCATAATATTGGCCGTGTCAGAGATTGTTCGGTACACTGAGAGAAAGACAATGAGTTTTACATGTCAGACGTATACAGTGGACGTCAGTGAAATTTTGGCATGAATTTGCTTCAGCCAATTTTCAGCTGGTCAGTCATACAAACAAAACTGCTTATACGTCTTTATGCTGGTTTACCATTACCACGCGCGTGCGTGCAACTATTCCACCCGTATAAACAAGTATAAGTAATTTTCTTTGTGTGAGTGGACCAGCTTAAAGACAGCTGAAGCCAATTCCCATCTAAATTTAAATGACGTCCACTGTAACACGCGGCTCCGATGAAAAAGAAAACAACACAAGATTCGAACCCTCTTCTTGGAAGTCTGTCATATGAGGCATATGCATGCCAATGGACGAAACCGAATGTGGAAAGCTGAAAAGACACTGTTCCTCCCCGGTCCTACATAAATACCAATGGTTACTATTTGCCTCCTGTTTCTATGAATCTATTGTCCACAATACTAGGTCCTACTATTAGGGTGGGTGAGGTCCCTTGATTGACAGTTTTCCGATGTAAGTTGGATCGTTTGAATTATTGATTTAAATTTCATTTTCGTGGTCAATGTTAAACTTCATGAGCACCCGGAAATAACTGATATAAAAATCTTAACTTCGCAATGTGCAAATAGGCTCTTTACAGACCTTTTGGCCATTCGCACACTGTGCCAATAGTCTTCTGGTAATGCTGTTGCTAAACAGCCTCAATTCAAACAAACACACACACGTGGCGTGTGTGTGTTTGTTTGAATTGAGGCTGTTTAGCTATTGCTATTCGCCCTGTGTTAATAGCTTTAAATCTTATCAGTTTGAACTGGTACGGACACTAATTGTTTCACTGATATCGTAAGTGTCTTGTTGCATAATTCAGGGGATACAGGTTTATTCTGCGGTTATGATGGAATGAATCGTTATCGGACATGTTAATTGAATCACTTGCTTTACTTGTTATCCCATGCACTTCATTGGCACTATAAATTGGCTGATTGTCTCATTTCGATCATTGACATTGTTTAGAGTGACTAGAGTTCAGTCGTTGGACGAAAAATAAAGGTTGTGAAGAAACAATCGTTGCGCGAACATGAATTCCAATACGAAATTGGTTTGTTTTTATATTTTGATGTTATGCTTGTGTGCTGCTCTTAACTGTGTTTCTGGTACGTCACCCTTAATTAAAAATCCAATTTTACGTTGATTCGAGTCATCCATTTCGTAGGTGAGACGTGCACTTTAAATAATGGAGCACCGTTTCCTGGCTCGGTATGCAAAAGTTCATGCATAATATCGGCATCGGTCGGGACTTCATGTAGTGGAGGATTGAAATGCTGTTTAGCTTAGTTCATCTTTCTCACAAAGACTTTTGAATAAAATTGCATCATTCGGTCTAGCAGAATTGTGCGCATAAAATTTACTTAAAAATCGAATCAACGACAGTAATTCGGTGTCGGGTGTCGGGAAATTCGGCACACAGTACCAAAACAACGCACCTTTCAACTCACCTCCTTCTACTAAATTCTGGGATCGAAAAATCGTGTGCGAGTTAAAAAGAGTGTTGTTTTGGCACAACATGCTAATTTACCCGTTCCTGAAAATTTTTCCTTAATGGCACCGCTTTTGCCAAACCACAGCACTGCTTAGCACGAACACTGAATTGACAATTGTCCAATTGGGAGTGATAAGAGCTATCTTTACACACAAAAAAAACGCAGTGTTTTCATCAGCCTCCGAATATTTTCTATGTTCTTGCTAGAGGCAGAGCTGCGACCAAGCCCTACACAATTTATACTAAACTTCGTGAGCATCCTATGTATGTATTAATAACATCCATAGACATCCAGATAGCTCAATCTGTAGAGCGTCGGACTCACGTAATAAATGTCACGGGTTCGACTCCATAGTTAATCATTAATAAAGAAACCGCGGACTGGCCACGAGTTAGCAAATTTGGTGATGAGTTGAAATTTCATTTCGACTATGATTCGCTAGACTTGTTCGTGTGCAAATCGGTATAGTATTCTTGGAGCATTGTATCGAGCACCACTGTCGTCATGGCCTGATGAGAAATGGTATTTCTGAACTGAATTATATGCAAAACGTCGAAAGACGTATTTAGACTTTCTCTATATCGAAACAGTGGTCGAATGTCTTATGTTCATAGGGCTTTTCCCAATCGTAAATGATCATTCTCTGCTGTTAGTTAACACTAGTCACTAGTAATAGGTCTATAAGAAAAGCGAAGATGCTAAAAACAGTCCACATACCTCACAATCGTGATTCTAAACTATGAACTACTAGCGACACCTATGTTCTAATAGATCAATTCATACAATTGTAAAAGCTCTCTATAAAATATGGGTATGCTCAACAGGTCTATTGTGGCTTAGGTACTTCAAAAGTATCACCTTTCCTGTTCATCTTATGCTATCTTATCATCCATATAATAATCATTGACTTAATGACTGGTTTTAGAGAACCTGATTGTTGCCTGAATTTGTCTGCATTTTTCTCGGTGTACTAACCATTTGATTGCGATTATCACGACGAATTTGAATAGATGGAGAGCACAATAATGGAAATTGTTTCGACTTCCATTTCTTTTTCTGCACTCAACCGCATTCGTGAATAAATTTATTTATTGTTCGTTGGTTGTGGCTTAGCATATATAGGTGATGTATAGGTATACAGAGAATCAACTCAAATGTAACATGCTGTTCCTATTAAAACATCTAAGCTTTTCGATGAAAACAAAACATAAATGTTATTCAGCATAATCAGCGAAATGTGTGTCAGTGAGGAATTTCTATTCTTTTTTGTATCTTCATGTTCATACGAACGTTAATTTCCCCGTTGAGATTTTATATATGGTCTGTAGACTCGGCGAATATAATTGAGAATGGATTTCTGGTAAATGTGTTGATGCACAGATGAGAGGATGAATATTAAAATGCTTTTGATAAGTTGACATTCATTTACACTTGGGGAAAATACTTACAAGGAAGGGCCTCTCAGGCAAAACTGTAGAATAATTTGTTCAGAACATCGGGCCATAACCTGTATAAACTTCTAATGAATTTTCGTTCATGCCCATTTCGTTATGTATAGAGTGTGTGCAAGTCTGCGCTGCATACAGCTAAACAAAAACTTCAAAATTGTCCCTTTCCAAATGGACCTAAATTTTAGGTTCGATTAGAGGGTGCGTCCAAAGAAAAGACACACTAATGACAGTAATGGCATGCGCCAAATTGTGAATAGTCGCTCATTGCAGACTTTCTTTAAAGCATCTTCCATTCTCTTAAATCATCAGCGACATTATGATCGAGTGCACTAAATTTCCGATGAAATAATTTTCAGTGTAGGGTTAGTGCACTACCATGACGACCTATTTAAGAGAATTAAAATACTTGAGTGGATTTTACGAATGACTGTTCGACATAACCGTAAGAGATTCATTTTTATTTAAATTAAAAAAACAAAATTTCGATTATGTCGTTCGTCTCTAGAACAAAACACATTTTTATGTACATCCGATGTTGGAATGTCAATTTTATGTTTTAGAGATTTAAACGACCAACTCCCACAACATAAATGATGTGTTTCGAACGAAGCAATTAAGCGAGCTGTGCTGGTGTTTGTTTGATTTTCTGATTGAATAAAAACATTTTTCATTTTGATATGGGCAGTGAGTGGCATAATATATACGATAAAACTGGTAGAATAGATGAAACGATCTGATGGAACGACTAATTCCAAGATTTGTGTGTGTTTGATGATGATTTTCCATTTATAATGAATGTGTCAACGAGTGTGTTGCACATTTCGGGAGCAGCTCGATTAATTCCTAATTCATTTTTAAATTTGAAATAATTATCTCGTCACGATGACAAATTCAAAAATTTATGAGTCTTTCGGTTTCTGTTAGTGTTAATGCGTTTAGTACATATTAATAGCGTCGCATCTATTAATCGATGTTCATCAATGAAACGATGAAAATAAAGAAGCGGTGGAGCTTCATGCACAAAGTAGTAAATGATTAAATTCTTTCTGAATCTTGAAGAAGATGGTGGTGTAAGGGAAGTGCCGTCACTCCACAAGGACAATCCTGACACTTGCCTAGAGCAAAGCAATCTGAGGGACACAAAATTACATATTTTAAGGACGCGGAATAATTGAGCGAATTTTGTTTTAATGAAAATCTGCATTACCAACAGCTTTTTGTCGAGGGCGTCAAAACTTGGCCAAAGTTAATAAAAATGCAACAAAGTAAACAGAAGGACCAATGCTCTATCTAGCCTGTAAGCTTCGGTGCTAGGTGCTAGATAGAGGATCGGAAGGAATTATCATATAAAATTCAATCTAACTTTGATAAATTAGATAAATTTGATAAAAAAGGTTTGTCCTTGATATGAAACTTTCACTTTCAAGCATGTCGAAAGATTTTGAAAACATTTCCAAGAAACTCTAAAAATCATAATTTCTTCAGCATCGATTGCTCTTTTACAAACGGCAAGGGTGACGCGAATTTTGTTTTTACTTCTTTCGATTAAATTCTAACAGCCAAATGTTTTAAACAAAATATGTGACTTACAGCCATGTCAAACCGAATCGCTAACATTCGTACGATGACTTTTTTTCACACACAATGCGTTAAAGTGTAAATAAACGTTCTGTCACACAGAGGCATTTGTCTTCGATACTGACTCGACTTGAACAGAACTCTTGACCGTGAAACTTACTGCTCATTTTTGTCATGCTAACTATCACAGTAACAGGCGTGTGGGTAATACGACGACCCTTACATTGCAGAAAGACACTTTTTTTAACTCTTTGCTTGCACCATAGCACTGCTCTTAGCATGGAAATAGAAAATATTCGGGGGCTGATCAAATCACAGCAGACACTGCGTTTCTTTTGTAAAGATAGATGACTTGTTTTCGTTGTATGAGTTAAAAAATACACAAAAAAAATTGACGAAAGATTCTGTGAACGGTCCCTTTTATCTATTGATCGTTGCCATATGCAAAATAGCGAAAGTCATTTACTTTTGTCAATGACATTACCGGACATTTTAAAGCTCTCAGTTGATTTGAGAAACAAGTAACGAATTTATGAACCAAACGAATCGTTTCACTCCAATCAGCGATGCTGTTAAAAGGTTAGTCACAAACTCCTGGTCGTGACAGGTATCACTAAAGCCACTTAAATGTCAGTTTAAGGCCTACACATTCTATAAATCGATCTTTAACCATGAAACCATGATGGCACATTTTTGGTCAAATGGAGAAAAATGTCAACTCAGTGTTCATGCTGGGAGAAGTGCGGTGCTAGCACTGATAAAACGAAAAAAAAAAGATGTGGCCATGCGATTCTGAGTACAAGTCGGAACTGACCTTAAAAACTCCGAATCGGCCGAATAGCTACGAGTGCCTTGCTCAAAAATTTAGCTGATGATTTTCACTAGAATGACCCATTGTGGGGTTGAACAAAACTTAAATAGAGGAACTACAAGGAACCACATCAGTTCGCGGATCTATCCAGCCGTTTCGGAGAACCGGCACTCATGGCCGTGTGGGACCGACGAGTTAATTTGAGTTGGTTAAAGCTGATTTCCACATATTTTTGGGGTAAATTTCCTCTAACGGCTAGCGAAATCAGCTTTAACCGACTCCAGATACACGTAATCATTGTAAGAAATGTTTCAAATAACGTAAACCACTCATCCCAAAGAAATGGGCACTTGAAGATAGAAGTAAATTGAAAATTTTCTCGTAGAGTGACCTTTTTGCAAACAAAATGTCGTAACGATACTTGTTGTGAGGCTGGTATGGCAAGTTTGGTATCGTTACAACGCTTAGACTACAGGCTGATCAGGCCGTGTTTTGTTGCACGAAGGGTCTACTCGTACATTCCAGAGAAGTTCAAGGTTCGCCGGGATGGTGAAAATAAACTTTTTCAAATATTGTACAATTCAGACAAATGTAAAATCCATTCTCGGCGCTTAATAGAGCATGGAATCCTCTACCAATATCTCCATTCAAAGAGTTTCAAACTCTCTTCATCTTGGACATATCATTATTTAAAAATGTCGAATTTTCGACTCTATCTGGCTGTAGCTACGTATGGTCAAGTTGTCGAGGGGAGCCATTTAAACACGAATTAGCTTAGAATTAGTTAGTCCCTCAATCCGTTGCGATAACAATCTGTATTAAAATTGACTCGTCGGTGTCGCACAGCCATGAGTGCCGGTCGTGCTGGTTCTCCGAAACGGCTGGATGGATCCGAGAACTGCTCGAGTCACTCAATAAGAACATGAAGAATAATCAGAGGTGGTGTCGCGACTCTATTTAAGTTTTGTTCAACCTCACCGTGGACCAATCTATGTCCATTGTGCAGTAGTAATCGGAAAGTCATTTGTAAGAATGGTGTGTCCCTTTTTTGAGGATGATACTACTTCAGTCGATCTAAGTATTTTCAAGAGATCGTCAAATCTGTTAATTCATTATTTTTAGCAGGGATGTAACAGATGATAGCAATGCTATCAAAGCATGCATTTCTTGAAAATGTCTCCTCGAATTCTGTGATGAAAAGAGTTGAAAATCCGGCAATCGAGATCAAAACTAGTAATAAAATGCGACACTTACCACAAACATTGTGTTACCAACAGCTTTTGATGAGGAGGATGTCCTGTATGATATGCTTTTTCATTATTTTGGATATAAAATCATAACACTGTTGAACAATTCAACACACCAGCAGGAGCGTTGATGCACAGGTTGCTAGGAATCTCGCGCCGCGTCATTCACAATAATTCACATTTTGACACATTTTGTATAAGGAAGATGTCACTTTGTGAATTATTGTGAATGACGCGGCGCGAGATTCCTTAACACCGATGCACATAATAAGAACAAAATCACCTGTGACGATGCCATCACTTCATTTTATTTACGCAGCTACCAATTCACTGCGAGCGCACAGCACAAACTTATCTTACGGTTTGTCATTTCTCACACAATTCGATCGATTCCACTTGGATTAATCCAAATTTTCACAGAAAATTTCACTTTTGATTTGCGAACGATGTGAGTTTGTTTTCATTTTCAATCGCTCCGTTTTTGTTTTGTTTTCAAATCTTGTAAACTGTCTTATCAGCTGAGTACGCCAAATCCAACAAAAGTTAACAAAAAAAAATCGTAGCCGAAACCGCGCTAATACGAAAGTTCACATTTTTCGAAAATTTCGTAGAGCTTACAAGGCGCGAAATTTGGTTCGTTTTCAAAGTTGGAACAACCAAATTTTCTCACTTCGGTTGACTTATCTGTATCAGATTTGTACGTCTCGTAAGACATTGTTTTGTTTTTGGAATAACATAAGGGGTTTTGATGCCTTAAACCAACGCACTTCAAGCATGAGCTCTTACTTGAAGTGCTGTGCTCAAACGTAAAATGTAAGTTGATTCTAAATCATTAGCATTCATTGTTCTTGGGATCACTTAGGTATTACATTCGATTTATCAGTTATGAAGAAGAACAATGAATGCGAAGAAACAAAACTGAAAAAAACTTTCATGATTCCGATTTTTAGTTAGATCTTCACACGTAATCGCAATGTAATATTAAAAAAGAAGTAAACAGTCACACGTTACCGTTCCATTCGGTCGACGATCTTTTAGAGAGGTGAAAATACCTAGACTCGACTTGATCATAACAAATTGGCTCTTATGCACATACACAGTAGAGCGTAGTAGAACAGATGGCTAGCCCGGAGTCAGAAGAGCAACGATTGTTTTTTCTTGAAAGCTTCTGACGTATATCTCTAGATATTATAATTGGTCTTTCAACGTCTTTGAACTGCATATTTTCCTAATTTTTATGTTTCTCCGCACTGCAAACATGAGTGATCGTGGTGACAGCTGTCAAATAAAGTACAATTTTGTGTGAAATTTTCTCAACCATTTAGCATGCCTAAATTGGTTTGATACACAGTCCAGTTTCAGTGCTCTATTTAGAAAACCACTCATGTCCTTCATATCAAGAACAAATTTAATTATTTTAAAAGCGCTATAATTTAGTGGGCCAGAATATCATCTTTAACCTGTTACAGACGCAAGCACCAGTGTTATTATCGTGTCTATTACTTCCATCGATCAGAGTATGTTTAATCGGTTGATTTCAAATCTTCTACTTCAATTTATTTAACAGCATTGTAAAGAATCATATTACCCAAAGATTGTCGTTATTTTTGTTGTCGTTATCGGTAACAGACAGGTATGAAAGACATCACGGCTAAAGAGAGCCTTTGTTCTTTCATTCAGTTTGAATTCTTTTGTATCTTTGGCTCGCTTAAAAATTCAGTTTTTGTACGCCAATCATTATCTAAACAATAGAATTTTCGAGTAAGATTTCTTCTCGAGTAGACAAACAACGTTCCATTAATAGCATGCATGAGTATGGATACTGTTTCTTTGCAACATTATTCCAACTACTTTCATACGTAGAGTGCACGCGTCTAATAATAGGTCTGAGTTTCCACTGAACATTCCGAAATTAAAGTGTCGACCTTCAATAGATTGAGTAGAACTGAAGTGAAGACTTACAATATTCTCGCATGTACGCAAATTTGCAATGAAAATTTTAATTTTGTTGCATACACAAAGGCCAATCATTTCCTGTGCATTCGCGTAATTTCTACGTCTTTCGAAAACAAGAGTACTTTGACTACCAATAAAATTGATTGTTTGACTTCTCATAGACAAACGAACGATAGGACACACGCTTATCAGTTATAATATCACACACCAGCTCAGCAAACACACGCCCGTCAATACACCAACAGCGATAAACAAGTCGAATGTTATTGCGTAGAATGATTCGACATGCGACGCATTTTTCAGCTTTTCTTTAAGACAATCTTTGAGTGCAATGAATTTCGTCGAATTTCATCAGTTGACTCAACTTTCTAAGAAAGAAAAGCGTACACAACAACAAGATTGCTATTTTTAGCGTTTCCGAAAATCCGTTAACCTTTCCATAGAATTATCACAACCAACACAATGATCTAGCGATTCGCTATAATTAAATTAATTAGAAGATTTGCATGTGGCATGTGTGTAAGAGCAGTGAAGGCCTCTCAATTTCAAAATAAAATATTTTTCTTTCATTCGAATATCGATGAGATCGTGAGAGAGCTAAGCCAATGCCGCTAATTTAAAACGATTCGAACATACAAACACACACTACGATGAAGTACTGACGTCAGTGTTTTTGTTTTCGATAATCAATTGCTGAACTGTGTGTATACAGAAAGAGAGCAGTGTCTATAAAGGACGTGTGTGCTGAGTGCTGGCTCGTTATAATCAAGTAGTCTTTTGAGCAGCAAACAACTCAATCTAACACAACCAAGTGTGATCAAAGTAAAAAGAAATTCTTGAAGAAAATTTCGAAAATCTAAAGTGAAAAATTCCAAATTCAGTGAACATTTGCAACAATTTAATTGTTAACGAAAGCAAACCAAAAGGTAATTACTGCTCCGCAAATGCATCGTTTTTTGTGATAAAAAGAGGAAAATGGAAATTCATACAAAATGGCAGACGAATAATCAATTCGCTGCGTTGTGATTTCTGGAATGTTCCAAATTATAGCAAATTATTTCATCAGATTCTTGCATCGTTAGCAAAGACGGAAACAAATTAATCGTGAATCAGCCCCAGCTACCCCGCAAATTACTAATTTTTTCGTGATTAAATTTGGTCCGCAAAATAGTTTTCCCGTGATTCATCGCAATTAATTACGGAAGTGGCGAAGTACTTACTGATCCTCTGACCATTCGAATTCCGTATTTTTAACCGATTCATTAGACTCAATAATTAAACGATTTTTCTGGAATTAATTTCGAATGGTTCGCTGTGGATAATTAGATTTTCGCAAGGCGAAATTTTACATAAAGAAAATGGCGGACATTTTGCGTTTCTTTGTTTCGCTTCCCATAGAATGATAAGACCTCGGTGTTAATGATTGCTACCAAGCTCTTTCTGATCGTTTTACATCAACAAAATTGCGGTGTCTCGTTTCCAACATAAATTATTCATTCGCAGTCTAAGCAACTAAAAATGTAAGGAATGAGTACACACTTAGACCCTCGTCTGTGTACTCTTGTAAACAATGACGGAAAAATTACTTGAAGTGCATGCATTGCTTCATATCAGTGGCTTAGGTCAGTTTTGAATTCGATTTGTTATTAGTCGAATTTCGCGACCTTTTATCCCTTAATCTGCCCTCAAATCGAATAAAACGTTACGCTGAACAACCATTTTACATTCAATACACGAAAGGTGGCACCGTAATTTCAAAGTTTTCCTTTTCTTCATTTCAGTAAACCAAAATGCAAATTTTCGTGAAGACTTTGACTGGCAAGACCATCACTTTGGAGGTTGAACCGTCGGACACCATTGAAAACGTGAAGGCCAAGATCCAAGACAAGGAGGGAATTCCTCCAGATCAGCAACGTTTGATCTTCGCCGGCAAGCAGTTGGAGGACGGTCGTACATTGAGCGACTATAACATCCAGAAGGAGTCGACACTCCACTTGGTCCTTCGTCTCCGCGGAGGAATGCAAATTTTCGTGAAGACTTTGACTGGCAAGACCATCACTTTGGAGGTTGAACCGTCCGACACCATTGAAAACGTGAAGGCCAAAATCCAAGACAAGGAGGGAATTCCTCCAGATCAGCAACGTTTGATCTTCGCCGGCAAGCAGTTGGAAGATGGTCGTACATTGAGCGACTATAACATCCAGAAGGAGTCGACACTCCACTTGGTCCTTCGTCTCCGCGGAGGAATGCAAATTTTCGTGAAGACTTTGACTGGCAAGACCATCACTTTGGAGGTTGAACCGTCCGACACCATTGAAAACGTGAAGGCCAAGATCCAAGACAAGGAGGGAATTCCTCCAGATCAGCAACGTTTGATCTTCGCCGGCAAGCAGTTGGAAGATGGTCGTACATTGAGCGACTATAACATCCAGAAGGAGTCGACACTCCACTTGGTCCTTCGTCTCCGCGGAGGAATGCAAATTTTCGTGAAGACTTTGACTGGCAAGACCATCACTTTGGAGGTTGAACCGTCCGACACCATTGAAAACGTGAAGGCCAAAATCCAAGACAAGGAGGGAATTCCTCCAGATCAGCAACGTTTGATCTTCGCCGGCAAGCAGTTGGAAGATGGTCGTACATTGAGCGACTATAACATCCAGAAGGAGTCGACACTCCACTTGGTCCTTCGTCTCCGCGGAGGAATGCAAATTTTCGTTAAAACCTTGACTGGCAAGACCATCACTTTGGAAGTTGAACCGTCCGACACCATTGAAAACGTGAAGGCCAAAATCCAAGACAAGGAGGGAATTCCTCCAGATCAGCAACGTTTGATCTTCGCCGGCAAGCAGTTGGAAGATGGTCGTACATTGAGCGACTATAACATCCAGAAGGAGTCAACTTTGCATTTGGTCCTTCGTCTCCGCGGAGGAATGCAAATTTTCGTTAAAACATTGACTGGCAAGACCATCACTTTGGAGGTTGAACCGTCCGACACCATTGAAAACGTGAAGGCCAAAATCCAAGACAAGGAGGGAATTCCTCCAGATCAGCAACGTTTGATCTTCGCCGGCAAGCAGTTGGAAGATGGTCGTACATTGAGCGACTATAACATCCAGAAGGAGTCGACTTTGCATTTGGTCCTTCGTCTTCGAGGAGGATCAAACTAAATTTTCGGAAAATCTGTCTTTTCACCTGAATAGAGAATTTTGAATTGAAACGAAAAACTGTTCTTTTTCCTGAGATTTAGCATCCGGTTGTGAAGCAGCTGAAGGTAAGTTTGTTTTTGCTGAGAGTTGGGTGAAGTTAAGGTGATGTTATAATTCCACAATAAGGTAACTGCAACGAGAAACAAGTCTGTGAGCGTATCCCCTTCAAAACACAGCAGTTTCCAAAAACTCTAAGAGCAATCGCACTAATCCTTTCGAATTTGAGTAACTCAGACTGTTAGGAAAATCAGGCCAGTTCATCGATGACCATACGACTGCACTCATATTAACATGTTAACCATCAAAATAAATATCAGAAACCCGAGGTATTCTTGAAGCTATGAGAAGCTAAGTCTTCAGCGAAAAATGTGTTCCTAAAATTTCTCTGATGGAATGTGGCTTCGATTTGAGACATGTGAATGCATCGTGGGATCAAAAACTTTTCAATGGTTTTGCCATAGTCTACACTAGACTGGGTCGATTTTACCAACGTTAAAATCCACATCAAGCGGATTGTGCAGCTTGACGAAACTAAACATTTTTTACCTTATCGTTTCCGCTCACTGTTGAGTATCCCACATGCATATTTGAAAATCTGATTTTTCACAGGAACTCTAGCCATCAGTGGGATACCCAAAAGTGTGCTGAAACGAAAAGGTAATGATACCACAAGTTTAGTTGCTTCCAGCTACACAGCTACGTTGGATGTGGATTTTAAAGTTGGAAAAATCGACCCACCCTAGTCTACACCTAATCAAAGCCAAAGTTCTGAACCTTGATCAAAGCAACAAAAAATTCAAAATTATTTCTCAAGAGTATGGTTTCCACTCAACAAAAATTACTCAGTGTGAGGACCGTAAGAGTGCGGGCTGTCACGTAAACAAAGCGAAAATTGAAAAAATTCAATTTTGTCTCTCACACGGAGTACTTTTTTGGTAAGTGGAAATAAAGCATTAAGATTTTATGTACCGTGACAACAACGCTGTGTAAACGATTAAATTCACTGGACATCCATCCTGCGTTATCCTTACTTCGTTACTGTCATCTCAACGATTCCAGCATCTGTTAAGGTGCAGTCCAACGTTCAATCACCTGCAACATTTAACCGAAATCGACAATTTCTACCGTCTCACCTTAGAAGCAATCATCAACAATGAATTGAGCGACATATCTTGGACTCAAGCATCGTTACCACTAGCATTTACAGGCCTAGGTATCAGAAAAATGGTCGACTTAGCGCATCCAGCATATTTCGCTACCGTTTATCAATCGCAGGCCTTGTCGAATAGGATACTTGCCAAGTTCAACTTGTGCGTTTTGAACGATCGATTCATAGCGTCAGTCGAAGCGTATCCACATGAATGGACTCCGACCGAATCGAATCAAAAGATGGATCAAGCAGAGTGGGATTTTTGCGTGTTAACCATATCCACAACGAGCTTCTGTCATCCAGTGGTCCGACTGATCGTGCTAGACTTCTTGCGTCATCAACTAAATCATCTTCAAAGTGGCTGCAAGCGCTACCATCACATCAACTGGGCCTCCTACTGGGTAGAATTAACCTGTTACAGACGTCTGTCATCTATCTGTTATCGACAACGACAGCAGTAGTAAACGACAAACTCTGACTAATGAGGTCTTAGAAAAAAAAACTTGTTTAAAACAAATGAAGTAAAAGATCAGATTGTAAAACTGTCAATATGCTTGTCGTCTGTGACAGGTTAAGGAATCAGATTCATTCTAGCCAACTACTAAAACTGAAAATTTCGACATTAGCTCTTAATCGGGATTATTTAATCGATCGGGATCATTTAATGACAAAATATTTAAAAAATTTCACTCGTCAAAAACGTTAAGAAATACATTCACACGGCGTAAACGGTTAAAACAAAATTCGTGCGTCAAATAATACTCACTTTTAATCATTAGTCGGTATGGCAAGTTTCAAGACTCTAGGACTTTCCGTCTGGGAGACAAACAAATCAACAAACAAACAAATATTGAACTTTATATGATAGATGTTTCAAATTAGTTTCTTAGAATAACGCCTTTGACCTACCCTGAAAATTTCAAACGAATCCACCAAAAGTAGTTTATAGTGATATTACATGCTTATGCACGGTAAAGTGCACTTTACATCACTGCTTGTGACAGGGAAAATGCACTTACCGTCTACAAACATGTAAAATGTGTTACGTCACTGCTTGTAAATGCTTGTTTAGGCACGTGTGATTACTCCACTCGCCTTCGGCTCTTTCCGCAAACCTCACACTTGACTAAACAAATATTTACAAACAGTGACGGGTTGCTAGGAATCTCGCGCCGCGTCAATCACAATAATGTACATTTTGACACATTTTGTATAAGGAAGATGTCACTTTGTGAATTATTGTGAATGACGCGGCGCGAGATTCCTTAACACCCAGTGACGGAACATACTATTACGCCATAGCTTCTACATTTGTTGTTTTGGCAAGTGTGAGCTTTGCGGAACAAGCCGAAGGCGAGTGAAGTAATCACAGCAGCCAAAACAACAAACGTACAAGCAATTACGTAAGTTAGTTTGTATGATTGCTAAGCGGGCCGAAAGTAAAATATGGTAAATCGCGGATGCCAACCTCGACTTCGCCTCGGATTGGCAATCTGACATCTAGTGCGATAACATCAGCATATCATTCTTGTTACATTAATAACTATTAACACTCGAAAGCATCAATAACTATTGTTCACCGAATGAAGAAAAGTTGGAAAATTGGCCACAAAAGTAATCCAAGAAAATGAAATTTGCTCCTCTTAGCCGAGGTCAACACAACGTTTTTCACAACAAAGTGAAAAACAGAAGACCGAAATCGGACCCATTTCTATTGGAATTTTTTATAGGTACCAAGACAAGACCTCGACCCTAGAAGACAAGACCTTGACCCTAGAAGCCAAAACCACTTTCAAAAAAATTCTACGAAGCTTGTGTGGCTGATGAAAGATGATCAAAAACCGAAAACTTGCACTTTTCTTACAAAAAATTCTCCAGTTACACGAGCCGTACGGGGTGTCATTAGAAAGGTAATTGCATGTACTTTCAGGGAAAGTTGAGTCTTACGGAAGTTTGCTACCATCTACGATGCAATGTAACCGCTTAAACATTTCAACTTCACATAATTCGGCGTACATGCAATTACCTTTCCAATGATACCTCACACGACCATGTATACGTTTCGTGTACCTCGAAAAATTTCTGTAAGAAATGTGTAAGTTTTCAATCTTTTACGGTCTCTTACACAATCTCAGTGTGGATGAATTTTAAACCCAACTCATTTTATGATACAAATTTAGGTTTATGAAAATGAATAAATATTCAGTCATTTCAAACCCAACAAGACCCTTGCATGCATACTGGTTCTTTGCAACATTATTCCAACTACTTTCATACGTAGAGTGCACGCGTCTAATAATAGGTCTGCGTTTCCACTGAACATTCCGAAATTAAAGCGTCGACCTTCAATAGGTTATTGAGTAGAATTGAAGTGAAGACCTACAATATTCTCGCATGTACGCAAATTTGCAATGAAAATGTTAATTTTGTTGCATAGCATACACTATACAAAGGCCAATCATTTCCTGTGCATTCGCGTAATTTCTACGTCTTTCGAAAACAAGAGTACTTTGACTACCAATAAAATTGATTGTTTGTCTTCTCATAGACAAACGAACGATAGGACACACGCTTATCAGTTATAATATCACACACCAGCTCAGCAAACACACGCTCATCGTCAATACACCAATAGCGATAAACAAGTCGAATGTTATTGCGTAGAATGATTCGACATGCGACGCATTTTTCAGCTTTTCTTTAAGACAATCTTTGAGTGCAATGAATTTCGTCGAATTTCATTAGTTGACTCAACTTTCTAAGAAAGAAAAGCGTACACAACAACAAGATTGTTATTTTTAGCGTTTCCGAAAATCCGTTAACCTTTCCATAGAATTATCACACCAACACAATGATCTAGCGAATCGCTATAATTAAATTAATTAGAAGATTTGCATGTGGCATGTGTGTAAAAGCAGTGAAGGCCTCTCAATTTCAAAATAAAATATTTTTCTTTCATTCGAATATCGATGAGATCGTGAGAGAGCTAAGCCAATGCCGCTAATATAAAACGATTCGAACACACAAACACACACTACGATGAAGTACTGACGTCAGTGTTTTTGTTTTCGAGAATCAATTGCTGAGCTGCCTTCGTCAAAACTTTGACTGGCAAGACCATCACTTTTGAGGTCGAACCCAGCGATACCATCGAGAACGTCAAGGCCAAGATCCAAGACAAGGAGGGAATTCCTCCAGATCAGCAGCGATTGATCTTCGCCGGCAAGCAGTTGGAAGATGGTCGTACATTGAGCGACTATAACATCCAGAAGAAGTCGACTTTGAATTTGGTCCTTCGTCTTCGTGGTGGCATGCAAACAGCTAATAATCGTTTTCTTGCACGACGTATTGGATGTGCAGATACGGCAAATATTGCCGAAGTAACTCAGACTTTCATCAATTTAGCGCATCAGGATTTTATCGTTAGAGAAGTCGTTCCTTTTAACTCGAAGAAGTCCAATTCTTGCAGATGGGTAGTATCGTACTGGCCCAAAAATGGCGTCGTTCATGTTAACCGAGGAGCGAAGGCTGATTTTAACAATATTGTTAGGGACATACCCACAAATGCGTTGGAGTTTAACCGTGAAGTAAGACTGATGCCAAGTGGAGACGTTGTGACTTACGGAGTTAAATGTGGCTGCCAAAAGCCAAGTTTTAGGAAGAGTGACGAAGCCTGAATTAGGTGAATAATCATTTTAGCATGTGCATAACTAGCTCGGCGCATTTAAATTAACATTTTTCGCTGTTCAAAATTCCAGTTTTTGTCAACCAGTTACTGATTTTCGTGAATAAAAACGTTGAAATTTAGAAATTCAAATTTCGGTTGTCTTGTCTTTGCGAGTACTTCGGTGTCCTTCGTCCTCCTGCTGAGACTGACTTTCAAGTGAAATGGTAAGTTCTGGTAAGGAAATCTAAAAAGTCGTTCCCCTGGTTTCCCGAACATTACGAAGTCTTTGGTTCACTTAGTTTGATGGGCATGAATGACTTCGAAGGGGAAGGATGATTATTATTGGGAAAGAATGGCGACTTTCAACAATTCTTTTTGGTGATGAGGAACTGCACCTGGACTAATATTAATTGAAGCAGTTGTTGCATATAAATAGAAGTGTGGGTCCTGGGCAACCTGACCTGGTAACATTCCCTGAAACTATGAATCGTCCAGATTTCCAGAATGCAGCAACAAAGTTGTTTCAAATGAAAGTCCTAGGGAAACCGAATTAGTGGGACAGGGAAACAAAATTTTTTATTGTGAGGTTGGGAATGAGATTGCACTTGAAGTTTTCCTGCAACCGACCAACGTACATAGCGCATGTTTAACTCGACAGGGTCCCAACAGTCAATTCGTACAATTCAACAAATTCTGTTCAGCTGGAATTGCAACCATTTTTACCTTCAGGGGCGCTGCTACAGCAAAGAAGGGTTCGGCAAAGGCACTTGTTGGCCGTTTCACAAAGACAACACGTTTCATGTTCATTCATGGTAAGGAACTTTTTAATGCATAAACTAGGCGTCGTACAACAACTCTGTTCTGACGTCATCTCCACGTGCGCGTACAGTTCAGCAATTCACGCAGCGCAATTGTCGCGTAGGTACCTTTGTACAACGAAGATTCCAGGATGACACACGTTTTCTCCTTGCCGTCTTGTTTGCATTCCGCTTCGGGCGACTATAACATCCAGAAGGAGTCGACACTCCACTTGGTTTTAACTTTTTTTGACACATGATACTCAACAATGTACCTTATAATAACGTTCTCTATCGACAAAAAAAAAAAAAAAAAATTAGTTTGTTGGAACTTAATTCGATTCAGTTTCAATGTGTTAAGTATGATTTCCACTCAACAAAAAGTATTCCGTGAGAGAGCGAACTGTCATGTAAACGAAGTAAATCAAGCCTTATGTATTTTCTGTTTGCTTTGCTGATTCAGTACTTTTTTATGGCTTTCTTTTAGCATGTAGTACAAGCACGCAACGTTTGATTTTGCTCTACACTGGATCTTCAATCAACAATAAAAACTGAAGCAATTTGACTCAGCTGCTACCATTGGCTACCATTGGTAGCTTTGACCGTTACAAATCGAAACGTAGAAACGGACGTCTAAGTAGTTTTGTCGTTGTCGACCATCCAAAACGTAATTACTCTCAAGGTTGCATGTCAATTTGTGTTGATTGAAGATCCTGTGTAGTTTCAAATCGATGCGCTCTTAAACAGAGCGTTTGGAATCACTGAAAATTTCCTCGATTGAGGTGGAAAACTACATGGGCGTCTAATGTTTAGCTAATAGTCAAACGGAAATAATCATAGATTGAGGACACAATCAGCGCTGGATTTTTAACGTTACAAACTGTTAATGTTAAAAGCAACACTAGAGCTAACCCACAGCGCGAAATATCAGACTAATGGAGCAGAAAACCAAAACAATCCTTCCTTTCACAAAATTTATTGTACACAAACGCACACTCCTTTTCAAATTTATTGGGGACAGCCAATACCATTATTGGCTCAGCTGCTACCCGCAATAAAAGTGAAAAGTAGCTTTTTGTTGATTTATTTATAGCTGCCCTCGTCCGAGCTTCATGTATGTATCCTCAGCGCGTTGCCAAATCGTAACGTAAAAACATAGCTAACGCCGACCCGTACGAAACACCTATTCGTATCAAAAGCCTTTAATGTGAAACTCTTCATTTCTCTTACTTCATTTTCTTCTCTGCTGAAAAACTATTCTCCCTTTAAAATCACTTACATTATCCACTCTTTGCCTTGTTATCATATACAATTAAATTGCCGGAGGCAATATAGACAGCCCCGTACGAAGACAAATTTCATAAATTCCTATTTAAACAGCTATATACCGCTATATTTAACTATATTTCACTATAAATAAACATTTCACAGAGGAATATGCTATTATATAGCTCTATATGCCTGTATATAGCTCAATATAGCTGTATATAGGTAAATATAGATGTCCATGTATGGAATGCCTGAAGCACCCCACACACATAACCAATTACTTCCATGTTAACAGAAACTCTCTAAGTACCATTTTTCCCAATATATATCACTTTTATTAAAATCCAATATGGCCACCGGCAGCCATTTTGTTAGGAGACCGGAAATTTTACCGACGCTTTACATTCGTTAATACCTTTCAAACAAAAAAAAAATCATGAAATTCGGTCAAAATTTACTCGAGATATTGACAAAATACTCCACGTTCACTGTACGGCCGAGTAGCCAGATAAGAGCTCACTCCAAGAGACCTAGCTCACGCTCCGGAGAACGTAATTTCATAAAAAAAATTTCCCTGATTGGTACGGTCAATACCTATCTAATAAAGCTAAAACAGTCGAAATATGTTCAAATGTGGCCGACCTACAAGCAAAAACTGCTTGCCGCCCTGTGCCTGTTCCCCACCAAGGGGTCTAACTCACGAGTCGGTCATCCGATTTCCATAAACTTTTTTTTTGTCGATCGGTATTGTAAATACCTTTTATTTGACGTATCACTTACAAGTGTAACGTTTGAATGTCCGGAGATATCTTCGAAAAACCGTAAAGCACTTATTGGGCCACAGCTCGGGATGGGTCGATTTAAAATCACTCATCTTCGAACTTAGCCTGTCTTTTGACATTACCAAACGGGAAAAAAAAAGAATTTTCAAAATCGGATGCGTTTTACTCAAGTTATCGTGCAGACAGACAGACAGACAGACGGACATTTTTTTTGCGGATTTGGCATCTCTAGACAACCACAATAGGTTTCCCCTTACTCAGGGAGTCCAATTCGACGTGTTACAAACGTATGCGTAAACCTATAAGACCCCAGTACTTCGTACGGGTCTAAAAAGCCTGAATTCCATTCAGTTTCAATGAGAATCATCAAAGGAGGTGAATTTTTGTATCAATCAAAAAACCCTTAAAGGGTAAATGTGACGCAAGTCCTTTATCTTACTTACAAAATAATTGATATAGCTGAGGGTGACGCATTCTGCGTATTCTGCGTGTTCTGTATGCAAAAGTTTTATCAACACAAAATGAACCCAAAAAAATTTTAGAATTGGAACCAAGAGGGAGAAGTCAAACAGTTGCTGTAAATATGCTCCACCGTCCCCAATTTTTTTAAAAAACATTGGTCTTGCGTCACGCTCGCTTAATAACGTGCGGGCATGATAAAATTTTCCATTTTATCGTCAACTGTAGTGTGTCATCAAATGATAATATACTCTATCATCATCATCATCATGCTGACACACTATAACTATGTCGGTTTTCTTTAACGTTACGATTCCCTCTTTCCCTCCTCTACAATCACATTCAGTGATTTGATAGACACTTCTATCGAAACGAAGACACTGTTTCGGCCTCAGCAAGATACGGCGGCCCTCATCAGTTGTTCCGTAACATACGTTCACAAGACAGAATGAACGCTCTCAATTGAAGAGCTGATAGGAGCTTCATTTTAGGAAACGTTGTCATGAAAGCATTTACAGTACCATTCATGCTTGAAGTGCGTTGCTGCACGCCAAGAACTAATTGGAATAGCACAATTTTCTTGATTGATTCATTCCTGCAAGATGTAAGTTTCGGGTGCTGTCTGTAAACGCTATAATTTATTGGTCCGGACGATAAGTTCAGAATATCTTATCATAGCCTTTCATTCAGTTTGAATGTTCTTGTTTTTCTGTTAAATGATCCGATTAAAAGTTCAGTACGTCAATCATTATCTAAACAATAGAATTTTCGAGTAAGATTTCTTCTCGAGTAGACAAACAACGTTCCATTAATAGCATGGATACTGGTTCTTTCTTTGCAACATTATTCCAACTACTTTCATACGTAGAGTGCACGCGTCTAATAATAGGTCTGCGTTTCCACTGAACATTCCGAAATTAAAGTGTCGACCTTCAATAGATTATTGAGTAGAACTGAAGTGAAGACTTACAATATTCTCGCATGTATGCAAATTTGTCTATCATTTCCTGTGCATTCGCGTAATTTCTACGTCTTTCGAAAACAAGAGTACTTTGACTACCAATAAAGTTGATTGTTTGTCTTCTCATAGGCAAACGAACGATAGGACACACGCTTATCACTTATATATCACACACCAGCTCAGCAAACACACGCCCGTCAATACACCAACAGCGATAAACAAGTCGAATGTTATTGCGTAGAATGATTCGACATGCGACGCATTTTTCAGCTTTTCTTTAAGACAATCTTTGAGTGCAATGAATTTCGTCGAATTTCATTAGTTGACTCAACTTTCTAAGAAAGAAAAGCGTACACAACAACAAGATTGCTATTTTTAGCGTTTCCCAAAATCCGTTAACATTTCCATAGAATCATCACAACCAACACAATGATCTAGCGATTCGCTATAATTAAATTAATTAGAAGATTTGCATGTGGCATGTGTGTAAGAGCAGTGAAGGCCTCTTAATTTCAAAATAAAATATTTTTCTTTCATTCGAATATCGATGACATCGTGAGAGAGCTAAGCCAATGCCGCTAATAGAAAACGATTCGAACACACAAACACACACTACGATGAAGTACTGACGTCAGTGTTTTTGTTTTCGAGAATCAATTGCTGAACACACAGAAAGAGAGCAGTGTCTATAAAGGACGGGTGTGCTGAGAGCTGGCTCGTTATAATCAAGTAGTCTTTTGAGCAGCAAACAACTCAATCTAACACAACCAAGTGTGAAAGTAAAAAGAAATTCTTGAAGAAAATTTCGAAAATCTAAAGTGAAAAATTCCAAATTCAGTGAACATTTGCAACAATTTAATTGTTAACGAAAGCAAACCAAAAGGTAATTACTGCTCCGCAAATCCATCGTTTTTTGTGATAAAAAAAGAGGAAAATGGAAATTCATACAAAATGGCAGACGAATAATCAATTCGCTGCGTTGTGATTTCTGGAATGTTCCAAATTATAGCAAATTATTTCATCAGATTCTTGCATCGTTAGCAAAGACGGAAACAAATTAATCGTGAATCAGCCCCAGCTACCCCGCAAATTACTAATTTTTTCGTGATTAAATTTGGTCCGCAAAATAGTTTTCCCGTGATTCATCGCAATTAATTACGGAAGTGGCGAAGTACTTACTGATCCTCTGACCATTCGAATTCCGTATTTTTAACCGATTCATTAGACTCAATAATTAAACGATTTTTCTGGAATTAATTTCGAATGGTTCGCTGTGGATAATTAGATTTTCGCAAGGCGAAATTTTACATAAACAAAATGGAGGACATTTTGCGTTTCTTTGTTTCGCTTCCCATAGAATGATAAGACCTCGGTGTTAATGATAGCTACCAAGCTCTTTCTGATCGTTTTACATCAACAAAATTGCGGTGTCTCGTTTCCAACATAAATTATTCATTCGCAGTCTAAGCAACTAAAAATGTAAGGAATGAGTACACACTAAGACCCTCGTCTGTGTACTCTTGTAAACAATGACGGAAAAATTACTTGAATTGCATGCATTGCTTCATATCAGTGGCTTAGGTCAGTTTTGCATTCGATTTGTTATTAGTCGAATTTCGCGACCTTAATCCCTTAATCTGCCCTCAAATCGAATAAAACGTTACGCTGAACAACCATTTTACATTCAATACACGAAAGGTGGCACCGTAATTTCAAAGTTTTCCTTTTCTTCATTTCAGTAAACCAAAATGCAAATTTTCGTGAAGACTTTGACTGGCAAGACCATCACTTTGGAGGTTGAACCGTCGGACACCATTGAAAACGTGAAGGCCAAGATCCAAGACAAGGAGGGAATTCCTCCAGATCAGCAACGTTTGATCTTCGCCGGCAAGCAGTTGGAGGATGGTCGTACATTGAGCGACTATAACATCCAGAAGGAGTCGACACTCCACTTGGTCCTTCGTCTCCGCGGAGGAATGCAAATTTTCGTGAAGACTTTGACTGGCAAGACCATCACTTTGGAGGTTGAACCGTCCGACACCATTGAGAACGTGAAGGCCAAAATCCAAGACAAGGAGGGAATTCCTCCAGATCAGCAACGTTTGATCTTCGCCGGCAAGCAGTTGGAAGATGGTCGTACATTGAGCGACTATAACATCCAGAAGGAGTCGACACTCCACTTGGTCCTTCGTCTCCGCGGAGGAATGCAAATTTTCGTTAAAACCTTGACTGGCAAGACCATCACTTTGGAGGTTGAACCGTCGGACACCATTGAAAACGTGAAGGCCAAAATCCAAGACAAGGAGGGAATTCCTCCAGATCAGCAACGTTTGATCTTCGCCGGCAAGCAGTTGGAAGATGGTCGTACATTGAGCGACTATAACATCCAGAAGGAGTCGACACTCCACTTGGTCCTTCGTCTCCGCGGAGGAATGCAAATTTTCGTTAAAACCTTGACTGGCAAGACCATCACTTTGGAGGTTGAACCGTCGGACACCATTGAAAACGTGAAGGCCAAAATCCAAGACAAGGAGGGAATTCCTCCAGATCAGCAACGTTTGATCTTCGCCGGCAAGCAGTTGGAAGATGGTCGTACATTGAGCGACTATAACATCCAGAAGGAGTCGACACTCCACTTGGTCCTTCGTCTCCGCGGAGGAATGCAAATTTTCGTGAAAACTTTGACTGGCAAGACCATCACTTTGGAGGTTGAACCGTCCGACACCATTGAAAACGTGAAGGCCAAAATCCAAGACAAGGAGGGAATTCCTCCAGATCAGCAACGTTTGATCTTCGCCGGCAAGCAGTTGGAAGATGGTCGTACATTGAGCGACTATAACATCCAGAAGGAGTCGACACTCCACTTGGTCCTTCGTCTCCGCGGAGGAATGCAAATTTTCGTTAAAACCTTGACTGGCAAGACCATCACTTTGGAGGTTGAACCGTCGGACACCATTGAAAACGTGAAGGCCAAAATCCAAGACAAGGAGGGAATTCCTCCAGATCAGCAACGTTTGATCTTCGCCGGCAAGCAGTTGGAAGATGGTCGTACATTGAGCGACTATAACATCCAGAAGGAGTCAACTTTGCATTTGGTCCTTCGTCTTCGAGGAGGATCAAACTAAATTTTCGGAAAATCTGTCTTTTCACCTGAATAGAGAATTTTGAATTGAAACGAAAAACTGTTCTTTTTCCTGAGATTTAGCATCCGGTTGTGAAGCAGCTGAAGGTAAGTTTGTTTTTGCTGAGAGTTGGGTGAAGTTAAGGTGATGTTATAATTCCACAATAAGGTAACTGCAACGAGAAACAAGTCTGTGAGCGTATCCCCTTCAAAACACAGCAGTTTCCAAAAACTCTAAGAGCAATCGCACTAATCCTTTGGAATTTGAGTAACTCAGACTGTTAGGAAAATCAGGCCAGTTCATCGATGACCATACGACTGCACTCATATTAACATGTTAACCATCAAAATAAATATCAGAAACCCGAGGTATTCTTGAAGCTATGGGAAGCTAAGTCTACAGCGAAAAATGTGTTCCTACAATTTCTCTGAGGGAATATGGCTTTGATTTGAGTGAATGCATCGTGGGATTAATAACTTTTCAATGGTTTTGCCATTGTCTACACCTAACCAAAGCAACAAAAACTTCAAAAACCCAATATTTATTTCCTAAGATTTTATTTAGGGTGCGCGTACACAGAATGTCGTATCAGGATTAAGCGAAGTGGTATGAGATGTTTCAGAGGTACTTTCTAAATTCTATCTGTATTTTTACTAGAAGGGAAATTGTCTACCGGGTCTACCGGTTAAGGACATCAGATTCAGTGTCGTACTCGACTTGGCTCCAATAAAAGTATAAACCAGGTATTGTCTGTTCATTCAAACCGCAGGACGCAGCGATTTCATATAAACAAACTCACTTCTCATGAGAGGTGAGTCATTCGACCATACCTTGTGTTGACGTTCATTTCTTGGCTAGGGATTATTTTGACTACAAAATATTTCAATATTTTCACGCGCCAAAAATTTTCACGCGTTAAAAAAATGTTTCTACGGTTAAGAGACACATCCACGACGTAAACAGGCAAAAACAAATTCACGCGTTAAATGACGCATGAAAGTGACAACATTTTCACGCATTTTTCCTAACTTTTCCTCATTAGTCGCCTAGTCGGTATGCCAAGTGTCAAGTCTCTGGGACTTTCCGTAGAGACAAGCAAACCAACAGGCAAACAAACATTAAACTTTATAGATCTTTCAAATTAGTTTCTTAGAATAACGCCTTTGACCTACCCTGAAAATTTCAACCGAATCCACCAAAAGTAGTTCATATTACGTCCTTGCTTGTACGTTTGTTGTTTTGGCCAGTGTGAGCTTTGCTAAACGAGCCGAGGGCGAGCCAAAACAACAAACGTACAAGCAATTACGTAAGTTACTTTGCATGTGTGCTAAGCGGGCCGAAAGAAAATATGGCAAAACGCGGCAAATCTGACATCTAGTGCGATATTATACCTCGTTACGATTCTTGTTACATAAATAACTTTTATCACTCGGTGGCATCGACTTGCATACAACGTTTTATGCCACAGAGGCATCTAAAGTCAATGAAAGTCCAGAACAAGTACGGCCGATCGGCAAATTCACCTTAAACGCATTCATAAATTATGTCAAAATAATATGAAAATGAGTGCGTTTGATTGCGTAAATCAAATTTTTATGTCCTCCGGGCGAACGATCGACCATACCTGCTTTACACTTTCATTGTCTAAAGTTTGCAAATTTTGCATGTTATGATGCTGACACAACGTTTTTCACAACAAAGGTTGCCGAAGTTTCTCCTCAGTTGAAAAATTTACTATTTTCTCGCCTGCGTTGAAAACAAAATTTTATTTGAAATTTACTCTTCAAAATGGAAATTGCGGAGGTCTTTCTAACGTAGCGTCATTTTCATACAAGGAAGCGTTGAAATGTATTTTTCGGTCCACTTTTTCATCGAATCGTTCACTTAAAATTCAAATTTTAGGCACACTTACGGCGTGAATTCCTTCATTTTGGTGCCATTTTTTTTTGCTCTCTACGAAGCAAACTGATTGAGACACACTCGCCTTAGGTGCATTTGCGTGCACAGGTTTCAAACCATAGTCTCATACTCATGCAGCCTCGGGTTACGAAGACCGGAAGGCAATTCGGTTCGGTAGAAAGTAATT
This sequence comes from Bradysia coprophila, assembly GCF_014529535.1. Classification (NCBI taxonomy): domain Eukaryota; kingdom Metazoa; phylum Arthropoda; class Insecta; order Diptera; family Sciaridae; genus Bradysia; species Bradysia coprophila. The sequence continues at coordinate 95,072 of NW_023503648.1, read as the reverse complement.
CAAACGAATAATGAGAGTCCTCAATTTTAATGTTTGTACATTTATCATTCTCGTGCGACTGTCGTTCGCGTTAAGTAGTAGCCCCAAAACATGACGATGGCGCAAACGAACGTACTTCCGAAATTCGAATAGGTCAACACAACAGCTTGATGCTCTATAATCTTGCCGAGTATAACCGGATAAATAGCTGATGCGGTTGCGCCGAATATCATTGTGCTCGAGGCGAAGATACTCGAAATGATCAGATGCTTTTCGATGAACGTAAAAGCACTCGGAAACATTGTCGAGAATCCGGCCCCTAACATCATGCTTCCAATCCAGAACATGGACACACTACCACTCGCCCATACCGACAAAATCGTATTGCCCATGGTGACTAAGAGGAGATTGACGGCTATAATCAGCTCCGGTCGCACTTTGAAAATGATAATTATTCCGACTAGCCTGCCAGTCGCATACATGGCCATTAGTCCAGTGAGTACGTGGGCAGCATCCGATTCGGACAATTTGAGATCGCTGTACTGACCGAAAATGGGAAGGAATTGCATTGTTGATGTTTCCATCGCTTGGTAAGCGCTAAGGAATAGAATTCCAAATGCAAACAATTGAATCTTTCTGCTGCTGATTCCCCTCTTAACTTTAACGGTGGCTAGTTCTCGTTGCTTGGAGGAAACATTTTCACTTAACTCAGTTTTGATAGTGGAATGTGAACCATCGTCAAGTTGTTGCACATTGTCATCAGCATACATGGGGGGCGTGTGGTATCGGTAAAAGATGAACAGAAACAACTGGAACAGAAATGCAAGAGAGTTGAATGTTCCTATGATCAAAAATGGAATGTGAATCGATGATTCCTCTGTAAGCACTGGCTCGGCAGTAATTGCATGACTGTGCTCGTATTTTTTAAGGAATGGAGCTAAAACTGCGGATGGAACAATACTGCCAAAAGAAAGGCAAAAATGTTGCGCTTGAATGAACGGACCGGCCTTTTGTTGCCATATTTCGATTATCCAGACCACTTGAGATAAGCCATAAAATCCAGCAGATAAGCCAAAAACTCCACCGCAAACGAAAAACAGCATTTTGGTCGGACAGTATGGGGTCATAAACATTGACGATGCCATTGCCAACAAACTGATTATGACGATCAACTGACGATTGAAGTACTTCGACAGGAATCCACCTGACAAAATAGATTTTCATGTGCTAAGTCATTTCACATTAGAATTCTAATATGAGCACTAGGGTGGGCCAAATTCGTTGGAAAATTTTTTAGCGCTTACTTTTTTGGGTTACCCTAGCGATTCTGAAAGCCATTGACGGTAAGCGAAAATTGACATAAAATAAAAAATTAAAGAATGTCCGTTTTCTGGGTCATCGGCACGGAGGTAAAATGCCATTCCGACGCGCGGCCAAGCGCAATAGTTCGATGCTAATGACACCTTCTTTTCAAATGGTTGACTATGATTTACTTGTGTTTCACAAAATGTTGTGCCTATCACAAAACAGATGGCCCAGGTCTAAAGCAGTTTTATGATTTTAAAGAAAGGGAGAGATGGCGTTTATAGCGAACTTTCGTGCCACTGCACATCTGATTCGGTTATATGTGGCATTACCTCCGTCCATATATCTACCTTGGCTAAGTCATTTCACATTAGAATTCTAATACGAGCACTAGGGTAGTCCAAATTCGTTTGAAAAATTTTTGGAGCTTACTTTTTTGGGTCACCCTAGCGATTCTGAAAGCTTTGTCGATAAGCGAAAATTAACATTAAAAAAATGTTAAAGAAAGTTCGCTTGTTGGGTCATAGCAAGGCCTTATACTTTGAGGAGGTCACGCAGACCGCCATTTTATTAGATACGTGTTCCCACTTCTGATGATTTTACATGTAAAAAAATTCAACACATCATCAAGACGACGAGAATCATCAGAGTATGTGCATTTTTGTATGAAATCGGCCATTTTATCATCAACTGTGGTGTGTCACCCCAAAGTATACAGCCTTGCGTTTGTCGTCATCGTCAAGTGTTCTTTAAAAATCGATAGGGGGAGCCAAAGAAATCAAACAAAGTGTACTATAAACCCCACCCTGAAGAGCACCTAGAACGGATTAAATTTAAAAAATTACAAATAATCGCGCCGATGCAAGTCGTCATGGATACAATAGTAAAAACTATCGCGATGTCTGCGATTGTCGTTTTATATCTCCCTGCCATATTACCGAGGGCTGGTGCAAATGCAGTGCTAGAACATCCCTACCATATATGTATACCAAAATTACTTTTACAGTTCCATGCTAATTTTACAATTTAAATGTCAACTTACAAACGAAATATTGCCAAACATTATTGCTGATGTGGTCAAATACATTACAAGCTTAGACAGAGGCTGTGGCTTCTTCGGTGAATTCTCGTCTGTAGCCATATTTTTGGCCATGAGAGATAACTCTGTGGATTTTCATACAAAATCATTGTTATTGTGTGCTGTTTTGATGGCTTTTTCTCCTTTCTTCTCTTCTAAGACTCGGAAGAGGTCAGGTATCCCTTGATCTAACCCTGAAAATATCTGAGTCTGAACTGACCTGACCCAACGCACACCAAGAACAGGCAAAAGAACAGAATTTGAACACGAGGCTTCCACACGGTTTTTCGGTTCACTTTTTCGGCTAAAGTCTAGTTCACCGGCACTCGCTAAAAGTAACTTTTGACTGTTCCAATGAGTTAAAAATGACTGAAAAATGAATAATCAGCTAAAAAACCAGCGCGGAAAACAAAAATAACAAAAAAAAAAATTGAAATTTTTTGAAAAAAAAAAATTGTGTCACGTATATTTGTATATATCGAGCATATTGATCCATATCGAGTATATTCGTATATATCGAGTATATTCATACATATCGAGTATATTCATCCATATCGAGTATATTCATCCATATCGAGTATATTCATCCATATCGAGTATATTCATCCATATCGAGTATATTCATCCATAACGAGCATATTCGTATATATCGAGCATATTCGTATATATCGAGCATATTCGTATATATCGAGCATATTCGTATATATCGAGCATATTCGTATATATCGAGCATATTCGAATATATCGAGCATATTCGTATATATCGAGCATATTCGTATATATCGAGTATATTCATCCATATCGAGTATATTCATCCATATCGAGCATATTCATTCATATCGAATATATTCATCCATATCGAGTATATTCATCCATATCGAGCATATTCATTCATATCGAATATATTCATCCATATCGAGTATATTCATCCATATCGAGTATATTCATCCATATCGAGTATATTCATCCATATCGAGTATATTCATCCATATCGAGTATATTCGTATATATCGAGCATATTCGTATATATCGAGCATATTTGTATATATCGAGTATATTCATCCATATCGAGCATATTCATTCATATCGAATATATTCATCCATATCGAGTATATTCGTATATATCGAGTATATTCGTATATATCGAGTATATTCGTATATATCGAGTATATTCGTATATATCGAATATATTCATCCATATCGAGCATATTCATTCATATCGAATATATTCATCCATATCGAGTATATTCATCCATATCGAGTATATTCATCCATATCGAGTATATTCGTATATATCGAGCATATTCGTATATATCGAGCATATTCGTATATATCGAGCATATTCGTATATATCGAGCATATTAGTATATATCGAGCATATTAGTATATATCGAGCATATTAGTATATATCGAGCATATTAGTATATATCGAGTATATTCGTATGGGAAAAGTCTATAATACTTGATTGTAAGGTTGAAACGAGATTTATATTATATTGAAGTGAGAGTTAGCGCCGCAGGCCGTGAAACATATTGAAAAATAAAAAAGCGGGGTCGAGGGGCGGCAGCCCGCGCATAGGGGGGTCAAGGGGGAGTATCCCCCCTTGTAGAGTCGATGGTGTGCTGTGGCTAAGTCGATTTTTTTTTTCAAAAAAATTTCACATTTTTTTTTTTTTTGTTTTTCCGCGCTTGTTTTTTATCTGATTATTTGTTTTTGAGTCATTTTTCACACATTGGAACAGTCAAAAGTCACTTTTAGGGGGTGCCGGTGAACTAGACTTTTGCCAATATTGGTCCTCAAGTATGCGAAAAAGTGTTTTTTTGTCGGCAAATGTAAGGCCAAAGGCTCATGCTTAGTTTCCTCATACCAAAAAAGTACTCCGTGTGAGAGACAAAATTGAATTTTTAAAATTTTTCCTTTGTTTATTTGACAGTTTGCTCTCTCACGGAGTATTTTTTGTTGAGTGGAATGGACACTTTATGTGGAATATTGATACTTTGACGTAATCCATGCCGAAGACAAGAAGTGTGCGACCACAAAGGAAATATTTTTAGTCCGATTTTAGTCGAACGCCGAAGGTGGTCGATATGAAAAGAACTAATGAAAATTTTGGTTTTCTTATTTTGCTTCTGTACGACCAGTAAACCTGACCACTAAAATTCTGTTATGGCATCAGTATAGTTCAATGACATAATAGTGGGATAGACAGGCCTTCTATGTAAATATTTTGTTCAAGCGCTGAAGCAAAAGCAAATACGAAATATTCAGTAGTGTGTGTGAGTACCTTAAATTTATGGTACTTACGTATTTTCGTACATATTTTGAAATGTGGGCGCGAAGGAAATTTGCATTTTCACTCTTTCTTCGAAATTGGTTTAAAGCATTTCTTTCTTCTAAAATTAAATATTTATCGAATGAAATTTATATTTCATGTAAACAATCTCTCACTGTCCCCAAAATTGAACTAGTTTTGTGATTTTCTCCTTTTCGATCGAATAATTTTTTAGTAGAAATCTTGACGATCGGAGAATTCAATCAGTTGGCTGAATTTATTTCACGTTCAGTAGTCACGCATAATAAAAGTGTCAGCATCGTCAGTACTAAATGTTCGGGACATTTCTTTTTAAAAATTAAAAAATGTGTTGGAAAATTGTGTAATGAGGTAGTGACCAGTTTGTGCGAAATTGATAGTTGCAGCCAATAAAAGAATTTTTGTTTAAAGTGGTTCAAGTTAATTTCGAAAAGTCTGCAACAGTTTCACCAAATTGTCAAAATTAAGTGGAATGTGTAAGTGTATGTGTTTCAAATGTATATTACACAAAGTTTACTTTTGCTTCACGATTTCGTCTACGTAATTCCTGTCTATCCCACTATTATGTCATTGGTATAGTTAGTTACAATTGAAAATGAATTGTCTTCAAACACTTTGTATATGTGATCGCTCACCCGTGTAACTTGTGATGTTTTTGATGTATTGAAACCAATGAGTCCAGATAAGTAATAAACTTATTGGTGGACTGGTGGTTTCAAAATGCTTAACTACAAACTTGTTTAGCTAACTGGTATGGTACTAAACCGAGGTTTTTATTGCGTGCTTCGATTTTGTTATTCCGGATTTTCGTTGATTTTATAGGTTTATTAAATTGGCTGATGCTATTGGTCCGTGAGGGCGAATAGTCATTCCGAATGGGATTCGTCCACGCGGTTAAACCATCTCACACTGTAGTAGAATATTCGCCCGCGAGTGTCGAAACACAAAGTATATATTCGCCTGCCCGGGCAATTTTTTTTTTTTCACAATTTCGCACACAAACTCGAATTAGCGCTCACGAAAGATCACTTCATATCGTTTCTTCATATTAAATTTGTGATCTTGAGTTGAAAACATTAGTTGGAGCCACATCGGATTACGCAGGCCTCCCATGCTCTAAAAATCATCCAGAGTTTTAGGAAGTTTTTATTTTATAGGAGCTTTTGTTTGTTAAATTTCAGCGAGCGACATTTCCACCATTCGAACCCAGGTTCGAATAGTTTTTATAAGATCATTCGCACTCGAAACATATATCAGATCAATCTGAATTAATTTCGGATTGACCCGGAAATTTGCAGATCAAATGATCTAAATGTTTCAATGGGTGCTTTAGTAGGTGTTGTGGGAGGCCTGATTATTCGAACATGCAAAGGCTTATAAGTTTTGCGCCACAAGACGTTAGTCCTAGAATTCGAGGCCTTAAATAAGCATTTGACGTAAATTTTGTTATAACACGAGTGAAGTGATAAACCAATTTTGGTGCTAGACATGACAGTCTCTACCTTCCTAATGTGGACACGGTCTCAAATGATTTTCAAAGTTACGTAATTATGGACCGTAACTGCTTGGGAACAAAGATCACGAGGTGTCGTCTCATTTTTCTTTAATTTTGCCAAGGTAAATATAGTGTGTAAGATGCCAATGACATCTTTTTAGAACCGTACGAAGTACTGGGGTCTTATAGGTTTACGCATACGTTTGTAACACGTCGAATTGGACTCCCTGAGTAAGAGGAAACCTATTGTGGTTGTCTAGAGATGCCAAATCAGTGAAAAAAAAATGCCTGTCTGTCCGTCTGTCTGTGGGTTCTCTAACTTGAGTAAAACGCATCCGATTTTGAAAATTCTTTTTTCCCCGTTTGGTAATGTCAAAAGACAGGCTAAGTTCGAAGATGAGTGATTTTGGATCGACCCCTCCCGAGCTGTGGCCCAATAAGTGCTTTACGGTTTTTCAAAGATATCTCAGGACATTTAAACGCCACACTTGTGCGTGATACGGCAAATGAAAGATATTTACAATACCGATCGACAAAAAAAAAGTTTATGGAAATCGGATGACCAACTCGTGGGTTAGATTCCTTGGTGTGAAACAGGCACAGCGCGGCAAGCAGTTTTTGCTTGAAGGTCGGCCACATTTGAACATATTTCGTCTGTTTTAGCTTTATTAGATAGGTATTGACCGTACCAATCAGGGAAAAAAAAGTTTATGAAATTATGTTCACCGGAGCGTGAGCTCTTATCTGGCTACTCGGCCGTGGAGTATTTTGTCAATATCTCGAGTAAATTTTGACCGAACTTCATGAATTTTTTTTGTTTGAAAGGTATTAACGAATGTAAAGCGTCGGTAAAATTTCCGGTCTCCTAACAAAATGGCTGCCGGTGGCCATATTGTATTTTAGCAAAATTGAAATATCTTGTGGAAAATGGTACTAAGAGAGTTTCTGTTAACAGAGAAGTAATTGGTTATGTGTGTGGTGTGTTTTAGGCATCAAATACATCTCTATATAACTATATACAGTTATATTGAGCTATATACAGGCATATAGAGCTATATAATAGCATATTCCTCTGTGAAATGTTTATTCATAGTGAAATATAGGTAAATATAGCGGTATGTAGCTGTTAAAATAGGAATTTATGAAATTTGACTTCGTACGGGGCTGTCTATATTACCTCCGGCAATTTATTTGTATATGATAACAAGGCAAAGAGTGGATAATGTAAGTGATTTTAAAGGGCGAATAGCTTTTCAGTAGAGACGAAAATGAAGTAAGAGAAATGAAGAGTTTCACATTAAAGGCTTTTGATTAGAGATGAGCGGGCCGCCCGAAATACATCGGCCCGACCCGACCCGGCCCGATCGGGTTCGGGTCCGGGTTTTGAAAATTCATTCGGGCCGGGTCGGGTCGGGCTTTGAAAACAAAAATTCGGGCCGGCCCGACTTAGAAATACAAATTTAAAGTAAGCCAATAAAAGCCTATAAAGCATGAAACACTAACTTATTTTATTATTTTACTTCGCGTATAAGATTATTGCAAAACTTTTATGCGTAGAAAATGATTTTTCATTAAATTTCTTAAAGTAAAAAAAGTCGGGTCACGTCGGGCCGATGATTTTTTCGGGTCGGGTTGGGTCGGGCCTCGAAGAGAAAAGTCTCGGGTCGGGTCGGGCTCGGGTTCAAAAAATTGGATCGGGCCGGGTCGGGTCGGGTATTGAAAAAACGTCGGCCCGCTCATCTCTACTTTTGATACGAATAGGTGTTTCGTACGGGTCGGCATTAGCTATGTTTTTTAAATAGTTGACTATGATTTACTTGTGGTTCACAAAATATTGTGCTTATCACTAAACAGATGGCTCAGGTTTCTATGCATTTCTGTGCTTTTAATAAAGTAAAGAGATGGCGTTTTTATCGAACTTTTGTGCCACCGCACTTCTGATTCCGTTATATATGGCATTACCTCCGCTCTGCTCATAGGTCTGTTCCAAGGCCATTTGAATTGTCAAATTACTGTCAAATTTCATCCATAGAGACATAACCTCATCAAAATTTATTTGAAAACCGATCTCTGTCAGAGAAATGATAAGTTGGTACGCCTGCGGCCAAGGCTGTATACTTTGGGGAGGTCACGCAGAACACACGGATCCCAAGTTCTGGGTGAATATAGTTTTTATAACGTTGGACATAAGTCAAATTCACATTTTTAGGTTGCAACACATGCAAAAACTCAATACTGAACAACGCAGATCCAACAACATTATCACGCCAAACGTCACGGATGCCAAGGCTGTAAACTTTGGGGAGGTCACGCAGTTACAGATACGCGGGTTACACACCATAGTTGATGATAAAATGGCCGATTTCATACAAAAATTCACCAACTGTGATGATTGTCATCGCCGTGATGATGTGGTGAATTTTTTTTGTATGTAAAATCATCAGATGTGGTGTGTTTCCAAAGTATATAAACACTGAAGGTACCGTAGATCCGCAAAAACACACGGATCCGTACTTTCGGATGAATATAATTTTTATAACGTTGGACACAAGCAAAATCGAGTAAAATTGACTTTGTTAGGTTGCATCTCAATACTCAACACAGACAATTTTATACTGAGCAAGACAGTTGTGACCACATTATTACGCCAAACATCACAGATGCAACATTTTAAATCTTATATTCACCCGAAAGTCGGGATCCGTCTTTCTTGCTATTCCCTGAGGGTCTGTGATACCTTCAGTGTTTATATACTTTGAGAAGGAGCATTTTCTGTGGATGAGATCGTGTTCGATCGGCCAGTCAAAATTCGTGTTTACAGTTACTTGGAACAAACCTGTTACCTCGACGCTTTATTTACCTTGATTTTTTCATAGAAAATTTGCGCCATCTATGGTATATCGGAAGTACCAATAGACAAATCAATCGATTTCGCCGAGCTGCATATCATATTATTTTACGGGAACAATTGATGTTCTTGGTTCAGTTTCATCCATGATTCAATCGAGGGGTAAATCACTGATTTTATGACAAGGATTATAATGGGATTATATGAGAAAGTGATTGCCCCCTCGGATTCAATGGTCCACTCACAAAATTGCGTAAAAATCATACGAAGTGCGTTCCGACTTTATTATGAAGAGATACTTCAAACGAATAATGAAAATCCTCCATTTTAGTAGATCAATAACGGTGCAGTTTATTAAATAATAGATTCAAATTTAATGTCATGTCGCCTGAAGGAGTTGTTAAAATTTTCGGCCGAATTTTTTCGAGGTGGAAACTATGAGAGCAAACTCGGTCCCTCCTACTTCCATTGGCGTCTATTGGCTTACTATTTCCTTCCATTGGCAACCAACAGTTGAATTTTGTTGCATATACTTGGGAAGACTATCATTCCCGAGCGACTGTCGTTTGCGTCAAGTAGTAGCCCCAAAACATGACTATGACGCAAACACTTATACTTGCAAAATTCGTGTACGTCAACACAACAGCTTGATGCTCTATAACCTTCCCGAGTATAATCGGATACATGGATGATGTGGTTGTGCCAACTACCATTATGCACGAAGCAAAGATGCCCGAAATGATCAGATGCTTTTCGATGAATGTGAAAAAACTCGGAAACATTGTCGAGAATCCGGCTCCCAAGATCATGCTTCCAATCCAGAACATGGACACACTATCACTCGCCCATACCGACAAAATCGTATTTCCCGCGGCGATTAAGATGAGATTGACGACTACAATAAACTCCGGTCGCACTTTGAAAATGATAATTATTCCGACTAGCCTGCCAGTGGCAAACATAGCCATCAGTCCACTGAGTACGTGGGCAGCATCCGATTCGGACAGTTTCAGATCGCTGTACTGACCGAAAATGGGAAGGAATTGCATGGTTGATATTTCCATAGCCTGATAGGCGCCAACAAATAGCATAGCAAACGCAATCAATTGAATCTTTCTGCTGCTGACTCCGCACTTTACATTACCGTGGCTTTGTGCTGATTCCTCCAATGGAACGTTTCCACTGACGTCAGTTTCTGTAGGAGGTGGATTATCTTCGGCACAAGCAAGCGGTTCGAATTTCTCATCAACATACATGGGAGGGGTGTGGTATCTGTAGAAGATGAACAGAAACAACTGGTAGAGAAGTGCTAACGAATTGAACGTTCCTATGATCAAAAATGGAGTGTGAATCGTTGACTGTTCTGGAAGCGCTGTCTCAGTAGCATTCGCATGACTGTGTTCATCTTTGTCAAGGAACGGAGCTAAAACCACGGATGGAATAATGGTGCCTAAAGAAAAGCAAAAATGTTGAGCTTGAATGAATGGACCAGCGTTTTGTTGCCAGATTTCGATTATCCAAATGATTTGAGATGAGCCATAAAATCCACTAGAAAAGCCAAACAGTCCACCGCAACCGAAAAACAGCAGTTTAGTTGGACAGTATGGGGTCATAAACATTGACAATGCCATTGCCAACAAACTGATTATGACGATCAACTGACGATTGACGTACTTCGACAGGAAGCCACCTGGAGGGAAAATAATTTATTTTATTTGAACGACCGAATTCGATGCTTTAAACTCATTCGGCCGTATGGTTTGAGCGTCTATAAAATCGTTATATTTGTGGAGTTAGTCGTGGAGTGGCGGCAGTCGTGGAGTCTCCAGACATGACCGAGTATAAAACTGGCTAAAACAGGCTAAAGGATTTGTATTGAAACAGGGTTATGTATCAGTTGTCGGACACATATTTTTCAATATATAGCGACAAAGCTAGTACCATCTATGATGCACTAGGATCAAAATTAGTGGGAGTCGAATATTGGTGTCTCCCTGCAATGCGTTAGCTGGTAAGCCCTGCGAGGCAAAAAAAAACCTGTAAAAGACTGTGAACTTTGAGATGGTCACGCAGATGCCGATACGCGGCTGACATACCAATTTTCATACTAAAAATTCACCATACCATACAAATTTGATTTTGGTGAATTTCAGCTATCGCCCAAAACCACTTACAGTGGAGGTGTGACGCAAGTCCTGTTACGCTTACAGATTCGACACGCAAAAAAATATGCGTCACAAATGGCAGCTGATGAGGAAAGTACGCGTAAGTTTTATCAACCAAAATCAACCAGAAAAATTTTAGGAAGAAAATTATAGAAAAAGGTTCAAAAAGTGGCAGATGATTCGGTTTTCTTCCATTCTTTAGATTCCACTCTTCAAAGCAACATATTTCACAATTATAAAAATTTTCCTTCCTCAACATCTGCCACTTGTGACGCAATTTTTTTTCTTATAATTTTCTTCCTAAAATTTTTCTGGTAAGATTTTGGTTGATAAAACTTTCGCGCACTTTCCTCATCAGCTGCCATTTGTGACGCATATAGGCATGGGCGATAATGAAAATGATTATCGATAATTATCGACTTTTTTTATCAAAAATTATCAAAAAAATATCGATAATCGATAATTATTGATATTTTGATAATTATCAAGATATCGATAATTCGATATATCGATATATCGGTATATTATCATGAATTTTCAGATAAATATCAAAATATTGATATTTTGATAATTATCGAATTTCGATATTTTGATAATTATCGATAATTATTAAATTATCGATAACGATATGATTAATCGATTATCGATGATTTCTTTCGATTGATATTATCGATAATTTTGAACGCCTCCCATCCCTAGACGCATATCTTTTTGTAAGTGGATAACAGGACTTGCGTCAAACCTCCACTGTAAGTGGTTTTGGACGATATCAGCTCTTTTGTAAGTTGTGAGTTTTTAGAATTTGGTCGAAGATAATAGACAATCATATTGTACAGCTTGAACGAAAATATTCTTCTTACAAAACTGTATAACTTTTTCTTTGATCTGAACCTTCCAGCTTTCATTTGACGAAAATCGAAAATTGTACGAAATTCGAAAATTTAATGAAAATCGAAAATTTAATGAAAATCGAAAATTTGACAAATTTTTTTTTGACGAAACTCAAAAATTTAACGGAATTTGAAAATTTGACGAAAATCGAAAATTTGACGAAATTCGAAAATTTAATGAAAATCGAAAATTTGACGAAAATAAAAAATTTGACGAAATTCGAAAATTTGACGGAATTCGAAAATTTGACGAAAATCAAAACTTTGATGAAAATTGAAAAACCATGAAACACACATCGACTAGAATCTAAGACTCTATAAATTTGTCTTTTACACGAAATTTCTATCTGCCGTATTTTCCGAGTTATGGCTGACATAGCTCGCACTTAAAACGTTCATAGCTACCAAATACACGACTTTTTAGGAAAACCATGAAACACGTGTCGACTGAAATCTGAAACTCTATAAATTTGTCTTTTAAACTTTCTATCTGCCATATTTTCTGAGTTATGGATCCTATAGCTCAATAGCTTAACACGCTCATAGCTCCGAAATTATAAGCTTTTATAAAAATTCGTTCAAATTAGTTTCTTAAATTTACGTCCTTAACATACCCTGAAAATTTCAGCCAAATCCACTGGTAAATTCAAAAGTTTCATTGTAACAGAAAGACAAAGTGACAAAGTTTGGTAAAATTCATCAATTTCAAAATGTATGAAAATCCATTTCTTCAAATTTTAAAGTTTTGAAATTTAATATCTCGGCCAAATCTTAACCTTATGAGGCGTGTGATAGCTCGTTGAACTCGTATGGACGCCTAGAATAAAATACTTTGGGGGTAGAAGGAGCAAAGGGGGAAGTCCTGCGGAAATTTTTTTTGTCAAATTTTTCAGTGTGAACGGACTTGCGTCACGGCCCTTCACTAACGTAGGGCCATGATTGGTGTAATATGCTCATCTACAACCTTCTCGACAACCTTGATTATGTATCAAAATGGCGATCTGCGTGACATACCTAAAGTTTTCTACAGTCTTTCCACACTCAATCAAATTGAAGTGAAAATAAAAATCTACTTTGTCGTCGATTTGGTCTACTTTATCTGATTTACTTTACCGAAAATTTGATCATACACGAGTTGTTTCCCCCTCGGTTCATTCAATCATAATTCGAATTCTGACGCTCACTTACGACCTGAATTCGTGCACACAGTCATGATTTTCATTTGAAAAAAATTACATATAATCGAGCCGATGCAATACGAGATTGTTACTAGAGTAAACACAAACGCAATGTCCTCGATTGTCGTTTTATATCTCGATGCCAAATTATCCAAGGCTGGTGCAAATGCATTGATAGAGCATCCCTACATTATGTAATAACCAATATTACCTCTGCAATTCCAAGCTAATTTTGCACTTAAACTGAGAACTTACAAAGGAAATGTTGCACAGCAGTATTGCTGATGTGGTCAGATGCATTACTCGTTTGGACAGAGCCTTTTGTGGATTCTGTCGTTTCTCATATTTAACGTCTCCAGCCATTTTTTGGAGGAATTTATTGGTTCGCACTGTACTTTTGTAATTCTACTTGTGCTATCACTTACACCTTGAACAGCTATTACTCTAGTAAATTTAGCTGATAACAATCTCGACAACAATGCATTAAATGCATTTTATTAAGACGAAGACAGATTAATTTGCAATACGCAAACAAATGTCACACAATGCAATAGTTTATTCACGAGACGGTGCTGAAAAGGCGTTAGTTCGTTATGGGATAAAAACACCTTTTCTCATAGATTATTACGTCATAATCTTAGGATTGCCGAAGAGAACCACCATGTAAACTCAACCATGCAACTGTAAGGCAAATACTACCACCTCTGATTGGTTCATGTTCTCTTACGTAAGTCACATGACATTGTTTGGTTGGCTTGTTTATTGGCTTTTACTCTCTGCACTAGCCTATTAGTCTAATGCTCCATGAAAGGCCTTGCTACAGTGAGCGATTCTACTCTAGGCATGTTCGATAATTCATTCGATTGATAAAATATCGATTATTTCCCTGGAATCGATTATCGATATTTTCAGAAAATCAATATCAATCGAATGTTTTATCGATAATCGATAAATATCGACTGAAAATCGATAAATATCGCCTGATATTCGGTACATAACGACTGATAATCGGCAAATATAGACTGATAATTCGATTTTCAGTGGATATTTGTTGATTATCAGTCGATATTTATCGATTATCGATAAAACATTCGATTGATATAGTATCGATTATTTGAAAATTTTATCATCGATTGATGATATTTTTCAGTGAACATGCCTATTCTACTCGACGAGACACGGTGTGTTATTTCGGCTCTATACCAAACTGCTGAAACTGACGACTTTCCACCCCGATAACGGAAAAAACTATTGAAAAATATTGTTTTCTCATTTTGTATTTGTCGTTTCGTTAAATACATTGTGCAAAAATTTCTGATACATTTTGTAATACAATTTATAATAGTGCAGTACCCGACTTTGCTCGGGATTATTTTAATGACAAAATATTTAAATATTTTCACCCGCCAAAAATTTTCACTCGGTTCAAAAAAGTTTCCACGTTTAGGAAACGCATCCACGACGCAAACAGTTTTTTTTTGCCTGCGTCAAATAACGCATGAAAGTGAAAAAATGTTCGCGTGTTCTTCCTAACTTTTTCTCATTAGTCGGTATGCCAAGTTTCTAGTCTGTAGGACTTTCTGTCTGGGCTACTATATACAAACCAACAAACCAACAGATAAACAAACATTAAAAGTTATAGATTCCTAGTGACTTTAACGTCAAAATTTTTCACACGTTACAAAATTTTTTTCCACATTTCAGAAACGCATCCTCTTCAGTCAGCATGCTTAGTTCCAAGTCTCTACGACTCTCCGTCTGGGCTCCTATAGAGAGACAAACAAACAAACCAACAAACATTAAACTTTATATTATAGACGACTAGTGTAGTACCCGGCTTTGCTCGGGATGATTTTAATGACAAAATATTTTTCATGCGTAAAAAATAAATTCTGCCTATAACAGTTTACGACGCATCAAAAATAAATTTTCCCCAAAAAATATTTTCACGCGTCAAAACAAAAATTTTCCAGAAAAAAAAATTTCAGTCGCCAAAAATATTTTAACGTGTTTGACGCGCCAAAAATAAATTGTTGGACAAGTTCGTAACAGATAGATGAATTTCGGCGATGACATGCAATATCGGAACAGGCACAATGCGGGGTGGACATCTAGGAGTTTCAGTCTTTCGCACATCGATTGTACAATGTCTTTTTTCTGTTTAATGAAATTTGGAATTAATGAATTATGTATTGGCGATCCGAGAAGATCAACTTCTTCCATCAGACGAATGCCGGGTAATTCTTCCGATATAGCAGCGTACATGGCATCTTTCTGTTCTTTGGTTGCGTTTATGAAATGTACTTCGCACTTCGATGGATTAAGTGTCAGTCCTGAAACCTCTCGGAAGTCTTTGATACGTTTTACATCTTCCATGGTATTTTTAAAGTTGTCTCCAGTTGTTCCATCATCGAGATACCATGCATTTAAACGGGATGACAATGAGTGGACTAGCTTTGATATTCCGATACAAAAACCCGCTGGACCTAATGGATCTCCTTGATGGACCCCTCTTCTGGATAAAATTACTTGATGGTTGAAGTATAAGTTAGTGAAGCTGCCGTAAGCTTGTCTCATCATCGGATATAGGCTCGGACAAATGTTCTTCGTTTCGTCCAGTAGGTATTGTCGTTTAAGTTCATTGAAGGCGTTTGAGAAATCGTATTTCAGGAGTATCATTGGTTCATCGTATGAATTGGAAATAAATGATCGGACAGCGTGTATTATTGCTTCTGCACCTCCTTTAGCACCGAAACCAAGTTGGAATGGTTTTATTTTTTCAGAAAGCTGATCAATAATGTCACCGCATTCTACTTTTCCGGCCAGTCTACGCCAAAAAGTTCCAACCGCAATCGGTCTTATATCGCCATTGTCTTTTATGAAAGCGACTAATCGTCCACTGTAGACTATTCGAACAACATTCTGATCTATTTTTCCGTTCTTCACCAAGTCAGACAGTTTGGCTATTGATTTTCTCAGTTTCTCAGCTGCATCGCCACAAGTGAACGACGTTAAATCTTTAATGTGGCGAGGTCTCAGACCATCAATACCACCTGATGAGCTTATCGGGAAACTGGAAATGCTCTTCGAGATTGTTTCACTTGAAGTTATTGGCAAAATTTCTTCGGGTGTATGTTTGTCTATGACTGGCAATGTATCCAATGGATGTTTTGATTGTAATTTTGACAGCGTTTCATCGTTTATCTCTGCTATCATTTCTTTGGAACATAAAACTCTCATGGCGCCACTGAAATCGCCTTCGCCAAGCTTTTGGTTGACTGTCTTGATAACTTGTTCGTTCTGTGAACAAAGTTTTTTTTTCTCTAGGCTTTGTATCTTGTAGAAGGAATGCTAAGTAATCGTTCACATTTGTGATTTTCTCCAGTTCTTTTAAATTTTCTCTAATACCATTCATTCCTCCTTTTGACTTCTTAGGTCTTGATCGCAGAACAATATAAGGAAAAGCCAATAGACGACACCATGAATTTACGTCATTTTTCGTAACCACTTGATCGACTAGCTTTGATAGTTCAAGACTAACTGCTGAACGAACTGACTTTTGAATAATACGAACAACTGGAATAGCTTCTTTGCATTTACTAAGCAATACACCAAACTCGTCTATATTCATGGAATCGACTGAATCCGTTTTTCGATTGTTATTGGTTGCTTTACGATCAATCTCACTTTTACTTAAGTCATTCTTTTTGTGCTTGTTTTGGTGGATCTTCAGCCCGCGTTCGTTTTTTGCAAGAAATCCACATTCACAATGAATTCTGTCTTTAGAAAAATTCTTTGGAATTAAGACGGATGGAGGATCATTGTTTGTCTGAATTTCAATTTCATTTTGATTCAACAACAGAAATTCATCTAATTCTGTTAAGCCTTCGCAAGATTTGTTTCGCTCAATTCCTGATCCTTTCTGTGAGTTGATATTACGTTTCCTGTTTGATTTCTTACTTTCAATTTTTCCTTTAAGCTTTGCATGAAAACTTTCATGTATTTTTAATCCTTTACCCGTGTCAAATGACCTATTGCACGGGGTACAATTGAAAGTAATTTTCTCATCGTTCTCTACTGCAGATGACGTCGGATTCTCATTTCTATTTAGCTTCATATATTCTTGTAGTTCTAACGATTGAGCTCCGTCGACTGAAAAATTCAGGGTGGGACCTAAAGGATTCGGAAGGCCATCTGATGAATCACCCATTTGGTATTCTTAGTTAAGTTATTTATTCCTTTTGAAATTTTTCGTCGGACCGTTTTTTTTTCGTGACTAGTCTTGGCGAAGCCTACTTATTTACGGTTAAATGGTTCAGATCTTCAGAAGGAGTGATGCAAAGTAAATCCATTTCGCCACTAGTGACGAAAAGCATATGTGATGTCCCAGTCCCGGCTAGAGGATGTTCTGGGCCACACTTAGATCACTTTGATCACAAAATAATAATACCTCGATTGGATCCATTTCACCACTAGTGGTGAAAAGTAAAAGTAAAACATAGAAACCAGAGAAAAAAAGACCCTTCGATCGCCACCCAAATTACGTATGAAAAAGTTCAGTTTTCGCAGCGCAGTTGCAGAAAATAGTATGTTACATACCATGGATCAAAAAGGTCGCTCCATCTCTGGACGTTTTCACCACCCGGGTCTAAAACACACCTTCTTGATCCGTGGGATGTATACTATTTTTCTTCCTGGAGTACCAAAGTCACATTCCGAACAAAAATTAACAACACATTTGAACGCCATATTCAGCGGCGATCTCTATAGACGTACAATTGAATGCTTAAAGCCATCCGAATGAATGCCGAAAGTCATCCGTATGAATGCCGAAAGCCATCCGTATGAATGCCGAAAGCAATCCTTATGAAGGCATTGTCACAAAATTCTAAAAAAATTATATCAGCGTGTATACAACAACTTGACACATCTGGAAAAAAATAAAGATAGAATCGAAAAGCGGGAATGAAAATTGAGAGAAAAGAGCAGGGGAGAATGTTCAGTACTAAATTTGGTGAGTGAATGTGACGGTTTTGGTACGACAGGAAGAAATGTTAATTTCCAAGGGCCCTCTCAATAGAACAAACTGACAAATTAAAATGAAAAATCATATATTTAAATGTGTGTGATAGCTTCGCGTACAGACAGTTAAAAGGGACTCCTAATGTCAAAAGTAAAGAGACTCATAACGTCAAAATAAAGCAAGTTGACGTTTTCGTGTTAGTGGTGTGTGTGCTATAATTTTGCAATGAATTTCGGGTCATAATTCCTCTAGTATAGGTAGTCTATGTTTATTTCAAAAATAAATTTTGCCCAAAAATATTTTCACGCACTTTTCGCGCTTCAAAAATTTTAGCAAATGAGAGGTTTCCAGCTCGAGCTGGAGGCGAGTGCTAGAATGGAATTCGCTAAAAAGCCTTTTTGCATAACTTAGGAACAACGTTTTTCCTAAACGACGTGGGAAATAAGCGAAGAAGTCGCGACATTTTAACACCAGTTAGGAAAAAAGTTTCTTTTTGTCACTAGTGACAAAACATATTTTGTCACTAGTGACAAAAAGAAAAACGTAAAAAAACAGTCCCCTCGAACGTTTCCCGAATAACGTATGAAAAAACCCATTTTCGCATATTCTTTTCTGTGGAGATTTTATATGTTTTTAGTGAAGGTTTTAAACCAAATTTATTTTTAATAAAATGTGAAAAAAAAAATTATTTTCCGTAGTTGGAAACGATTGTGAACGTGCATCTACTCAAGATTCTTGAGTGACCATGTATTGACTGTAAATAAACGGTGCGCATTTCTACTTTGCGATAAACCCATATTTTTCGCCGTAAGTGAACGATTCGATGAATTGGCAACAAGTGGCAACTAATCGTTCGGACTGGAAAAGAATTGGGGAGGCCTACGTCCAGCAGTGGACAGAAACAGGCTGAAAAAGAAGAAGAAGAAGAAGATTCGATGAAAAAGTGAACCGAAAAACACATTTCAACGCTTCCTGATATGAAAATGACGGAACGTTAGAAAGAACTCCGCATTTTCCATTTTGAATTTCGACCGCACTTACGGCGTGTCTTCACCTCAGATCAATAATAATTTTGTTGATCCGAGATGCTACACAAATTCGTTCATAAAATGTGAGTGACAAATTTCAAATTGTTTTTATGCATGGTGCGATCTAAACTCGGTTTTTTCAAGTATTTTGCATGACTCGTCTTCAATTCCCTGTCATCATAACTGTGGATTTACATAGCAACGTAAAAGTGACAGATGCAAAAATTTTCTCATACGGCAACTCGAAATTTCATTCATAATTTTAATTTTATGAATGAAATTTCGGGTTGCAGTATTTAAAAAACATTGCATCTGTCACTTTTACGTTGCTATGTAAATCCACGGTAAGTTCAGAACAAGCGTTATTGTCGACCATATCCACTGCTCGATTTTAAATTTTCGGTGCGAAATCTTCTTTATCTGGTCGGACAATAAAAAGGATCTTGTTTGACGTTCGAAAAACTGTCACGCGCAAATTTAAATTGTAAACCCTGCGCACAATATTTCTGTCAGTGACAGAACGAAAATTGGTGTGTGTGAAAAAAGCGAGTGTTGTTCTCTTCAATGGAGCCTCCACAAAACAAAACATGGGATTTATCCTTGTACGAACTAAATCGTGAACCGCAAGAAGCAATTACCGATAACAGCGAAATTGCTGTGTCACCGCGCAGTCTGCACAGCGAACTGATGTGTCCCATTTGTTTGGACATGTTAAAGAAAACGATGACAACAAAAGAGTGTCTGCATCGATTCTGTTCGGACTGCATCATAACCGCTTTGCGTTCGGGCAACAAGGAATGTCCGACGTGTCGCAAAAAACTGGTCTCGAAGCGCTCGCTGCGACCGGATCCGAATTTCGATCATTTAATTTCCAAAATTTATCCCAGCCGTGAAGAGTACGAGGCGAATCAAGAACGATTGCTGGCCAAATTCAATCAAAGCCATTCCCAGGCATCACTGGTCAATTCGATAACCGTAAACGAATTGATGAAACTGCAGTCACAGAATCGACCGCAACGCTCACGAAAGAATCACGAAAGTGAGGGCAGAGGCAGTGGCGGCGGTGGCGACAACAACAATTCCGGTCAAATGAGCAATGAAGCCAGCATGAACAGAGAATCATCATCGGGTATGAATGCCGGCGATCGTCAGTCATCAAATCCACCATCCGTACGCAGTACACCATCGCCGGCCCCATCGAATAACAGCAGCGGTACCGGTAAAATCAAATCGGCTCGGTCGGCGATGTCATGGGAACGGTCGGAAGAGTCGGAAAGCAACAGTGAGGAAATCGATTACAGCCGAACGGATGGCAACGATTCGAATGTGGACACGGAGGGTGAAGGCAATTCGGAATTGGGATTGAACGACGAAATTGAACTGGTGTTCAAGCCACATCCCACCGAGATGACCAGCGACAATCCGTTGATGAGAGCGTTGAAAGAGAATTGTGTACGGTATCTGAAGACGACGGCTAATGCCACAGGTGAGATGCGATTTTTGAATCTGTTTCATCGTGTAGGTAGCTGGTTGACTCGTCTGTAACTCGTTCTGGGACAATTGTCCTTAAAATCTATTGCCTCATATCGGTCCTGATACTGACGTTAGTTTCAGTCGTACTGATCAGTTCCAATGCCATGACCAAACGATTATAATCAGGCAAACGAAGTTTTGGGTCATCTGACCTCTGCAACACTGTCAGTAGGAACTGTCGAAAGACTTTATGTGTCGCTTCCACAATAGACACCGGTAACACCTCCCACTCATTTCTACATTGTTTTCCGGACGCCATTCCTGTACTACATACCGGCCCCACATACTCAACATTCGATCACGCATTTAACTAAGACAAAACAAAAATATATTTCAGTCGATCACCTCGTCAAATACTTGGCCATGCGTCTAACGTTGGACCTAGGAACTGAACTTCCTGAAGATGGACTACTGAACTTTTGCATCTACATTTCACCATCACCACCGCAACTGCTCGTGTTGAATGGAAATCATACTTTGCAGCAAGTTAACGAGAAAATATGGAGGGTGAGTGGCGGCGTGTCTTGTCTAGCAAACGAAAATGTTTTTTAAACAAAAATCTTTCTTCTTGCTAAAGGTGAACAAGCCAATGGAAATGTTCTACACGTGGAAAAAGTCTTAGAATCGAAAGCAGAACGGACCATCCGCCACATCCGGAGCGCCAGTCGAATATTTTGTGAATGTCTTTTGATAAAATTATTTCGTTTTTTGAATTTTTGATATTTTCTGAAATTATTGTCTATACATGTGGCGACGACGGCAGTCCGAATATCTTATTTTTTACATAATTTGCTTGTATCCGATGTAATTTTTTAATTTTTTTTCTTAATTTAAGTGCTACAAACTAAGGAAGAATATAGTTTTAACCAACTTGGTATATGCGTTGTAAGCAATTCGGATGCGTTTCTTTTTTACCGATTTTTACCGTTTCGATTGTCGGCCCATGCGCATTCCTCAAATGTTTGTTTTTGCCATTATTGTGTTTGACTGCTTGGAAGGCGCTAACGGTGATATCCCGAAGTAATTGTATTAACCACCAAAGGTAATCTGCAAAAACACACGGAACCCAAGTTTCGGTTGAATTCGAGTGTAGCGCAACTCCAATTCATTGTGCGTGTGCAAAAAATGTTTTCTTCCCGGTATCCAAATCCGATTTCCCGATTGTCCCCGGTAAAACTAAAATTGTCCGATTGTCCCACTAAAATGTGACCGAATTTCCCGCTAATAATATTGGGATTTCCCGGTAATAGTATGTTACAGCTATGTGAAGTATACAACGAGACATGTACGCACGCATAGCCTTGCCCGAGTAATAGTATATTTCGAATGAAGTTTTACGGATGAATGACAATGTATTATTAAGAAAAATTGCACGAGCGGAGCGAGCGAACAAAATGTGTCTTATATATGTCCAGGCGATCCCTTGGCGCGAGCACAGGAGAAAAGGTGTATTGAGTAAAGCTACTCTCTTTGATTGTTTCCAAAATGAAGAAAGTCGGTTAACGATTTTTAAATGTGAAATCGCGAGCGAAGCGAGCGAAATTTTTTGTTTGAACACTATTACAGTTTAATGACAATGCTTTTTACTAATTCACTACAAAATATATCGATTCGCTTCCCGTTGAATACTCACCTGTTATCATCTAATCATTTTAATTCCTGTTCGTTTCAAACTTATTTCGTTATTTTTACGATTTCCTAATTTTTCAATTAATTCTTGATCTCGAATGCAAGTACAGATTTTCCGTTTTTTTTTGGCAATTTCTCGATTTCTGGTCATTTTCCCGATTTCTGGTCATTTTCCCGATTTCTGGTAATTTTCCCAATTTCTTGTCATTTCTCAATTTCTATTCATTTCCCAATTTCTTGTCATTTTTCGATTTCTGATCATTTCCCGATTTCCATTAATTTCCCGATTTCTATTCATTTCCCGATTTCTGATCATTTCCCGATATTTGGTCATTTCCAAAGCAGGGTAATAGAAAACAAGGCATCAGAACAGTCGGAGCGTTTGCTGCGACTTAGCCCCGTACGATCCGTAATCCTATTTCGTCCGTAACCATAATACGTCCGTAGCCGTAATACGCCCGGAACCCTAATACGTCTACAACCCTCTAATGCGTCTGTTACCAAAATGCAAGTCAAGTTGGGCATGGTCAAATTTACTGAAAGTGTTCATTTTTAAAATTGCGCATAGCGCAATTACGAAAGCCCGTACGAAGTACCTCTCAAATAAAACCAACAATTTACGACATTATTTTATAAACCCAAATTTTTTTGCCAACTTTCCATTGGGTATTCAATTACCTCTCAAATAAAACAAAAACTAGCAAAATCGGTTGAGATTTACTCGATTTATGTGCAAAAAGCACTTAGGGCCGAGTAGCGGCCTTAGTCCAAGGGCGCAAATTTGAAACTTTTTTTGCCATCATTCTATTCGGCATTCAATTATCTCTCAAATGAAACAAAAACTAGCAAAATCGGATGAGATTTACTCGATTTATGTGCAAAAAACACTTAGGGCCGAGTAGCGGCCTTAGTCCAAGGGCCCAAATTTGAAAAATTTTTCGCCACGTTCTTTTCGGTATTCAATTACCTTCCATAAAAAACTAAATCTAGCAAAATCGGATGAGATTTACTCGATTTATGTGCAAAAAACACTTAGGGCCGAGTAGCGGCCTTAGTCCAAGGGCCCAAATTTTAAACTTTTTTCGCCACGTTCTTTTCGGTATTCAATTACCTTCCATAAAAAACTAAATCTAGCAAAATCGGATGAGATTTACTCGATTTATGTGCAAAAAACACTTAGGGCCGAGTAGCGGCCTTAGTCCAAGGGCCCAAATTTGAAACTTTTTTTTCCATCATTCTATTCGGCATTCAACTATCTCTCAAATGAAACAAAATCTAGCAAAATCGGATGAGATTTACTCGATTTATGTGCAAAAAACACTTAGGGCCGAGTAGCGGCCTTAGTCCAAGGGCCCAAATTTGAAACATTTTTTGCCATCATTCTATTCGGTATTCAATTATCTCTCAAATAAAACAAAATCTAGCAAAATCGGATGAGATTTACTCGATTTATGTGCAAAAAACACTTAGGGCCGAGTAGCGGCCTTAGTCCAAGGGCCCAAATTTGAAACTTTTTTCGCCACGTTCTTTTCGGTATTCAATTACCTTCCATAAAAAACTAAATCTGGCAAAATCGGATGAGATTTACTCGATTTATGTGGAAAAAACACTTAGGGCCGAGTAACGACCTTTGAGCCCTCCCAACAAGCTCGCGTTGCATCCTACACAAAAACAATGTTCTACTCGTCAATACCTTTCATTTGATATATCACAAGCAGCTATTACGTGCGTATTTCGGTAGATATCGTCGAAAGACTGAAAAACACCTATAGGGCCCTAGCTCTGGAAGGGCCGACCCTACCATGCCCATTTTCGAACTTGACCTTACTTTTGTCGATACCAATCGGGGAAAAAAAGAATTTTGAAAAAAGGTTGTGATTTGCTCAAGCTAGACGGACGGACATTTTTTTTATTGCGGATTCGTCATCTATGAACATAACCAAAAGCTTTGCCCTTACTGTCTGCTTCCAATTCGACGTGTTACAAACGGCATATTAATCTTATAAGCCCCCAGTACTTCGTATGGGGCTAAAAATAGAGTAGTACTTTAATCGAAGTATGGGAATATTTACATACCTTTTTAGCCCCGTACGAAGTACTGGGGGCTTATAAGATTAATATGCCGTTTGTAACACGTCGAATTGGAAGCAGACAGTAAGGGCAAAGCATTTGGTTATGTTCATAGATGACGAATCCGCAATAAAAAAAATGTCCGTCCGTCCGTCCATCCGTCCGTCCGTGACCCCTCTAGCTTGAGTAAATCACAACCTTTTTTCAAAATTCTTTTTTTCCCCGATTGGTATCGACAAAAGTAAGGTCAAGTTCGAAAATGGGCATGATAGGGTCGGCCCCTCCAGAGCTAGGGCCCTATAGGTGTTTTTCAGTCTTTCGACGATATCTACCGAAATGCGCACGCAATAGCTGCTTGTGATATATCAAATGAAAGGTATTGACGAGTAGAACAAAGTTGCTGAACATTGTTTTTGGGTAAGATGCAACGTGGGCTTGTTGGGAGGGCTCAAAGGTCGTTACTCGGCCCTAAGTGTTTTTGCACATAAATCGAGTAAATCTCATCCGATTTTGCTAGTATTAGTTTTTTATGGAAGGTAATTGACTACCGAAAAGAACGTGACGAAAAAAGTTTCAAATTAGGGCCCTTGGACTAAGGCCGCTACTCGGCCCTAAGTGTTTTTTGCACATAAATCGAGTAAATCTCATCCGATTTTGCTAGTTTTTGTTTCATTTGAGAGATAATTGAATGCCGAATAGAATGATGGCAAAAAAAGTTTCAAATTTGGGCCCTTGCACTAAGGCCGCTACTCGGCCCTAAGTGCTTTTTGCACATAAATCGAGTAAATCTCATCCGATTTTGCTAGTTTTTGTTTCATTTGAGAGATAATCGAATGCCGAATAGAATGATGGCAAAAAAAGTTTCAAATTTGGGCCCTTGCACTAAGGCCGCTACTCGGCCCTAAGTGCTTTTTGCACATAAATCGAGTAAATCTCATCCGATTTTGCTAGTTTTTGTTTCATTTGAGAGATAATTGAATGCCGAATAGAATGATGGCGAAAAAAGTTTCAAATTTGGGCCCTTGGACTAAGGCCGCTACTCGGCCCTAAGTGTTTTTTGCACATAAATCGAGTAAATCTCATCCGATTTTGCTAGTTTTTGTTTCATTTGAGAGATAATTGAATGCCGAATAGAATGGTGGCAAAAAAAGTTTTAAATTGGGGCCCTTGGACTAAGGCCGCTACTCGGCCCTAAGTGCTTTTTGCACATAAATCGAGTAAATCTCAAACGATTTTGCTAGTTTTTGTTTCATTTGAGAGATAATTGAATACCCAATGGAAAGTTGGCAAAAAATTTTGGGTTTCTAAAGTAATGTCGTAAATTGTTGGTTTTATTTGAAAGGTACTTCGTACGGGCTTTCGTAATTGCGCTATGCGCAATTTTAAAAATGAACAGTTTCAGTAAATTTGACAATGCCCAACTTGACTTGCATTTTGGTAACAGACGCATTAGAGGGTTGTAGACGTATTAGGGTTCCGGGCTTATTAGGGCTACGGACGTATTATGGTTGCGGACGAAATAGGATTACGGGTTGTACGGGGCTAAGTCGCAGCAAACGCTCCGACTGTTCTGATGCCTTGTTTTTCATAATGTCATTGCAAAATCATGTCCGGAGCGATAGCGGAGGACTTGACGCAGTCTAACTTCCAAAAAAAGAACGAAGAAATTTTTTTGAGACGCGGCAACTATATATAGGCGAGAATTTAAGTTTCTTTCCTTTGGCCTGTATCACCACAAATCCTATTCTATCAAATACGAGCAAAACGAGCTATCACTCGACTATGTAGCTTTAAAATTACCGGAGATACATCGTTTTGAAGTTGGTCATTTTGATAGAAAATGCACCAAATTAACGTTTTCCAAACAATCAAAATCTTTCAACTTACTCTGTATGTTTCTATCTCTCTGTCTATCTATCTGTCTATCTGTCTATCTATCGACGGTCGATCTCGGAAACTAGTCAGCCAACCTCAGGGTCCTCAGGAACCTCAGGGTGGGCATAAAAATGAAAATGTGATACGCCATTACCCCAGGAAAAACCAGAATTTTGTTTTATTGGCCTCGAAGTGGTTTCTGAGTGTGGTTTTCGAGGGTCGGGAACGCGTTTTAGGCTGTAGCTTAGCTGTATTGAAACCTACAGAGGCGTGCGACCCATCAAATGAAAGGTATTCGTAACACGATTCGAACAAAAAAATAATTTAAAAAATCGGGGCAGATTCGTTTGAGCTAGAGTGATTAGAGTGACCAAATTTTGAGCTACTCGAGCGTAGGATGAAAGGACTAATATTTTTTTGGGTTATGAGAGATAGAGAATTACTTTCTTCGGCAAAGTCTCAGAGTTTTACGAGTAGAACAGAGGGGCATATGTGAAAAATGTCGAAAGTTGGAAATGGGTGGGTCAATTGGGGTTTTGGAGATATTTTTTGAATGGTGACAGATAGAGAATTTCTTTCTTCGTCAAACTTTAGAATTTCGTCCAATTTTCGTCAAATTTTCAATTTTCGTCAAATTTTCAATTTTCGTCAAATTTTCGAATTTCGTTAAATTTTCGAATTTCGTCAAATTTTCGAATTTAGCCAAATTTCTTCAAATTTTCGAATTTCGTCAAATTTTCGAATTTCGTCAAATTTTCGATTTTCTTCAAATTTTCGAATTTCGTCAAATTTTCGAATTTTGTTAAATTTCGTCAAATTATCGAATTTCGTCAAATTATCGAATTTCGTTAAATTTTCAAATTTCGTCAAATTTTTGATTTTCGTCAAATTTTCGAATTTCGTCAAATTTTTGAATTAGAACTGTTCTGCAAAGCAGTGTTGACTACACTTCTAAAACGACTGATATCCCAACAAAAATCTCTTCGAGAAAAGTGTGACGCAGTCTTTGAAATACAATTTCTAAAATGAATGCTATCGCTAGAGTTGACGCTTTCAGCTTCGCTACGCAAAAATTAAATTGTACACCCAATTAGTTTAAACAAGCTGGCTTAGTTTTTCTCATCATCTGACAAATAATTTTTACCAAAAAAAAAATTGACTGAAAACGACAAAAATTTTACCAAAAAAATCTGCGTCGCAAAGTGGCCGATGTTCCGGAACAGACCTACAAGAAAATTTATCTGCCACATGCGACGCAGATTTTTTTGGTAAAATTTTTGTCGTTTTCAGTCAATTTTTTTTGGTAAAAATTATTTGTCAGATGATGAGGAAAACTAAGCCAGCTTGTTTAAACTAATTGGGTGTACAATTTAATTTTTGCGTAACGAAGCTGAAAGCGTCAACTCTAGCGATATCATTCATTTTAGAAATTGTATTTCAAAGACTGCGTCACACTTTTCTCGAAGAGATTTTTGTTGGGCTGCTAATGGTATTATTGGTATCAAAAAACTACTCTATTTGACGTGTAAAAACCTCTATTACCCTGCTAGATGCTTTGTAAAATCACATCAGTTTTGGCGATATGACTCTTAATATGCTTGCAGTCTGTGACAGGTTATAGTAAGGGTGTCGCGGCAAAGCCAGGTTTTTAAAAGTTCTTAGCTGTCCGCTTTTCCTTCGCTTTCGCCTGTTGAAGTGAGGGCCAGGGATCATCGACCGAAAGTAAAATCGGTGAGAAAAACAGAAATCTGACAACGATATTCGAAACCAAAAAATTTTTATTAGAAAAAATGGGGATAAAACGCAAAAATTGTTCCAACTCAAAAGTCTCCAGTTGCTTGACACAGCCGCGCCAATAAACCAGTCAACTGTAGCAACGAATTCAGACCGTCAACGATTCGCATATGAGTCTCGCCAATTTCCCGGATAAAAGCCAATTTCAATTTCTCGTCCATCTCAATGCGCTTGCACACCCGAAACACATTCCCAATTATGTCCTCAGCTGCGTAGCCCAAGCGCCACAGTTTGGCCATGATTTTGTACGCTTTGTGAATGTCACCCTTGATACAGTGCTGGAGCATATCTTGGATAAGCATCGGATGCGGTTCATCGCACACTTTGAAGACATTCTCGCCTGAAACGTGGCCGTAACCATTGGCCGTTGACTGAAGATTGTTCAATGCCTGTCGCATATCACCTTGGGCTGTGAACACAATAGCCTCCAGTCCGTCTTCGACGTAACTCAACGACTCTTTCTGGCAAATTTCGATTAGCTTTGCCAGCACCTGAGCATCCGACAATTTTGAGAATCTTAGCATAGCGCAACGTGACTGAATCGGTTCAATGATCTTTTCACTGGTATTACAGGCCAGTGCGAATCGTGTTGTGTTACTGTAAATTTCCATCGTTCGGCGTAGTGCTTGCTGGGCTCCTTCGGTCATGCTGTCCGCTTCGTCCAAGATGACAATCTTGTGACGTCCTCTCGGCAGAGTCACTTTCTGTTGGGCGAACATTTTGATTTTGTTGCGCACGACATCGATGCCGCGCTCGTTGGATGCGTTCAATTCGAGAACGCCTTCCTTGAAATTTGGACCGAGCAGGATTCGGGCTAAGCAGAGGATTGTTGTGGTCTTGCCGACGCCTGAAACGAAATCGGATGTTGAAGCAATGGTCAATTGAACCTGCAGTAAAAGACGTTTGCTTACCAGGCGGACCGGCTATGATTATATTTGGTGCATTCCCTTGTGTAGCAAACACTCCCAATCGACTAACGGTGTCCTGATTGCCAACGATTTCTTCGAATGTTTGCGGACGATACTTCTCGATCCTTGAAGCATATTACGCGAAGGGATTACGATCAGTTCGACATACGAGACATAAATCACAGAAACATGAACTGAATGTTCATGGTGCACAGTGTTGGCACAGTATAACAACTCACCATGGCAGGTTTTTCTTCTTAGATTTTTCCTTTGTCACTACATTTGAGGTTGACGGTCCTGCCTCCGACTCGACAATAATTGGTTCCTCGTCGATTTCCATTGTTTTTCCACGCGAAAAATGTAAACTAAAATTGAAATTTGTGGATCGAAGTTCAGACGTAAACAAACCGAAATGATACACCCGCCAAAATTCATGTCATTATGTCATTATGGAGAGCTCTTCTTTACCTTTGAGATGCAGACACCTTTCAACACGTTAAAATTTCTTTTAATTTTGGCGGAAAAAGAGTAGAGATCATAACTGCAGATTTAGGCGGCAATGTAAAGTTAACGAAAAATTGCTTTTGTTTTCAGCTCTATTCACATTAAACGAAAAACTTGCATTTGCTACCAATTTTTCTTGATTGAATTTAGCAGCAAATGTTTGACATTTTAAGACAGTGCGAATGTTGATACGGAGAGTAAGCTCCGCCTTCGTATCAAAGAATGACAGGAACGTTTTCCTCATTTTGCACACACCAAATTCGAGTTAAAAATGACGCTAAATGGAAATATTTGATATAAAATATACAAAACTAAGTTTTTGAGATGATCCTGATCATAGCTCCTGAGATTTAACCTTTAAATAGTCTTCCTGGAATTCGATTTCGGAACGAATTTTAAGAGAGTGTAGCGACATTGAAAAAGTAGTAACAAGCAGAACGTTTGTACAGGAATGTTTATTTTTGGTTTCTAGAAGAGGAAATGAATAATATTTACTGTAAGTTGGACTTAGAGATTCTTCATCCTGAAGGTACAGTTCTAGAATTCTGGGTTGTCTCTAACTCCTTTTGTTATTTTTGTATTTTTATTTATGTTTAAGACAAAAAATCGAGTTATTACGTTGCTTTCAACAATCGAACTGCTGATGGGTTTTTATCTTATTCCCTATTCTGGACTTAAAGAAATCCGACTGAAAGAAATATTTTTTTTGAAGACTTACTTATTATTTGGTATTGGTTCAAGGCTAGTTCCCAAGATAACGCGCTGAACTCAGGCGTTATAATCTATTTCTATTAAAACTTTAACGTTATAGGTTACATTTCCGTCATATATATAGTAGAAATCATTAAAAAAGAATAGAGGTCCCTAGCTCAACATCTAGTCAGCCAGTATATTCATATTATTCAACACACCAAGCGTCGGACATATTCAACAATTACAATTTAATCGACGCTATTCATTCCACATGCGAAATAAATACACGTTGTACTCCATATACATACGAAAATATCTTAATAATGTGTCGACTCACACTGTATTCAAATAAGCAAATACTATTCAATAATTATTTGCTTGATTTTTAATTTTGATTTCTAAGCAATGATTTCCTTGATTTCTAAACAATGATACTACTCGCTTATGTTGTGACGAGCAAATAAAAAAAATCAACCAAGCGCTGTCCACAATATATAATTTTTTTGTCATTTTGCTCATCTAGATTTCTGCTAACATAATGTAACATAATATCATACCCAATCTAGGTCTGATGATGTTTTAAAAATTCGATGCGATGTGTGAGCCTTAATGTGTGTGTTTGTTTGTGTGTGTCACATTGTTACATGCAGAGTAGATTGTTAATAAACTAGCCTACTCTGATCGAATGTCGAATATCATAATATATTGTTGCATACAGAAGATATTGTCAAATAATTCGCCTACTCTGATCGAATATTTAAAGTCAGAATACTATGAAAGTCATTTTTATTCAGTCATATTATTCTCAGCGTTTGCAGAAGCAAGTTGATTTTTAATTTTGATTTCTAAGCAATTGATTTTCTTTGGGCTACGTTATTCTATTTTCAACAGTTCCTTCGATTGCTTTTTTTCTGCGTTTGCAGAAGCAAGTTGATTTTTAATTTTGATTTCTAAGCAATTGATTTGCTTTGGGCATCAACATTTTGCTTTTAAGTGCGTTTTGATTCAGTAAGCGTCTGCGTAAAATAGTTGATTTTTAATTTTGATTTCTAAGCAATTGATTTGCTTTGGGCATCGACATTTTGCTGATTTTTAATTTTGATTTCTAAGCAATTGATTTGCTTTGGGGATCGACATTTTGCTGATTTTTAATTTCGATTTCTAACGACATTTTTCAATGCCAACAATTTGCTTGGGGTGCAACGATCAAAAACGGTCAAATGACAATAGATTTTATCTTGCCAGCTCCTTTTCTTTGGTTGTCATCAATAACCTAAGGCAGAAATTCAACGCGAAAAAGCGTAAACTAGAGGAAATCTCCGAGATTCCACCGGTTAGCAAACTATGCAAGTCGTGCTACGATATTTCCCACAGAAACGCTGTCGTTTCGGTGGATTTGAACGT
This sequence comes from Bradysia coprophila, assembly GCF_014529535.1. Classification (NCBI taxonomy): domain Eukaryota; kingdom Metazoa; phylum Arthropoda; class Insecta; order Diptera; family Sciaridae; genus Bradysia; species Bradysia coprophila. The sequence goes on along the minus strand of NW_023503648.1, from coordinate 63,361 downwards.
TCCAGATTTGTCTGTTTATAGAAAAGGCCTACATTCGCACACGCGTTGTACGTTTGGATGTAAGTCGCTGGGCAAGCTGGTTTCGGTTCCTAAAACGTTTCGAGATTTTTTGTTGATGAATTATAAGTTTCTGGTTTTACCAACCTCTCAAATGTGCTCTGACCATTTCGCTGTAAATGATTACTGGCCACTTGTCAGACAAATCACCCTCGAAGTGTCGGCCGAAGAGCAAAAAATGGTCAGTGACCTAATGTTTGAGATACATCGAAGCACCCGAAATGATCACGTTTTCAATATCGATAATTTGGACTCTATAGGCGAAAGCGACTTCGAAGCTTGGTTCGGTGTCAATAAATCCCAATTTGACACTATTTGCGGGTACACAAAATCGTGTCAGGCTAAGCACGTAGCCGTTCTGCTCTGCAAGATGAGAACGTCTTTATCCAACAAACAATTGTCTTTTTTATTTGGCTGTTGTGAGCAAACAATAGCTAATTACATGAACGATGCTAGAAGCGATTTACTGGCAAACTTGGTACCACAATTTCTCAATACCGGCAATCGTAACGATATTCTTAATCACAACACGCCCACAGCGAAAATCTTATTTGATCTCGAAGATGATAACGGTGTTGTCCTCTTTGATGCAACCTATCGATTCGTGCAAAAATCGAAAAATTTTGCAGGGCAGAAGCAGCTCTGGAGCGAGCAGAAAAAGATGCCACTCACTAAACCGATGGTAGGATGTGCGCCTGACGGTTATGTTCTGTTCGTCTTGGGACCGTACGATGCTACTCATAACGATGCCATTATATTACGCGATTGTCTAGGTCGCTTCGAAGAGACGTTGTCAGTATTGAGAAAAGACGATCTGATCATCGTTGACAATGGCTTTCGAGATGTCGTTGGAGATCTCGATGAAAAAGGTTTCATTTCGTACATTCCGGGGACAGGTCTTCGCGACACTGTAGAAGCGAACAAAGCACGGTTCGTAACAAAGCTTCGTTGGGTCAATGAGCAAGTGTTTGGCAGATTAAAAAAGAAGTTTAAGCTTTTTGCATTGCCAGCCCATAATTCCACACTGACACATGACTATGAATCTCTCTTAATTGCATTTGCCATTCTAAATGTGATTCATGAACCAATTCTAAGTGACAAGGAGCATCAAAACATTGCAGTGACAATGAAATCCCGGGAAAATGTTCCAAATCGCCTGAAAGACGTCGTGAATCAATACAACCTGACCAAAGTAAAAGTTCCCTACATCGACTTAAACTACATATCCCTTGACAATACAGACAATAACCTGGCTCTTGGATTTCCCCAACTTTCTCTAAATGACCTATATGATGTAAGCCTTGGACCTTACCAAATCAAAAATGCAATATCCTACTACGCTCAACATAAAAAAGAAGATATCTTTCACGTACAGAAGTTTCAGCCGGATCCACGCAATCGACTCTCTGCCTTGAAGTATGCTGATTTTGGTATTACTGTTGACGATCCATTATTGGTGAAGGCTTACATGAAATCCCGGTTTCGCAGTACAAAGAACCACCATATCTTTGTACTAGTTGATAAATCCAAAACTGGACGAGAATCGATCGTAGAGTATTTTTGCACCTGTGAAACTGGCTCTCGCACGGTCGGTTGCTGTAGTCATGTTATGACTATAATATGGTATCTCGGGTACGGTCAGTACAACGAAATACGTGTACCAAATCCTAACATAACGGATGTATCCATAACAATTCCGAAAAAACGAAAAGCTGAAGAGATTGATGAAGATTCCGATTCGGATGAGTAAAAATCAAAGATTTTGATTTACTAAGAAATATTTGTGAAGGGGAATTCAGGGAAGTAATATTTGAGAAGGGGGTAGTCGGGAAAGGAATATTTGGGAAAAAGGAAGGGGGTTTTCGGGAAAGGAATATTAAGGGAGGGGGTATTCGGGAAAATATATGTGGAAAGAGATATTTTTGAAAGGTATTATCGCAATGACGACATAAGGAAGGGCTTAAACGAAAAAAAAAGAAAGTAGGTAAACGTAGTATCGTAATACTAGAGCGTAAAACAACTCAATAGCGCAGTGTGTAAGACGAGACTTCACATTGATTTAGTGAATTGCTAGGTGTGGGTTCGAAACTCATACGCAACACATGTGATTCAATTCATCAGATCGCAGTGCACAACAATAACGTTTTACTGAATCTGTTCGTTTGTTTTGCGTCTTAGATTTGGTACCGATAATACTGTCTGTGTTAAACGTTAATCTCACAACGCAATTCAGTCAGCGACGCAAGAAACTGTGACGGTGTTGCGCTGTCTTACAAATATTTTTCATTGTTACAGCACCATAACACATCGTAGGTGTAAGTTGACTTTTTCTCTCAGTGTAGGTACCACAGAATTCTGAGGTAGATCTGAAAACTGAAAGTCCAGCGAATATCATTTAGCATGCAAAAAAATAAAAAAAAGTCTTCAAAATAAATATTTCTTCAAGTCGGATTTTATAACTTTTTGAGATTCTTAGCGATAAACCTTCTTATGAAAGCAAATTCTCCAGAATAGGGAATAAGATAAAAACCCATCAGCAGTTCGATTGTTGGAAGCAACGTAATAACTCGAATTTTGTGAGAGAAACATTTATTTAGCATAAAAGGTGCTGCTTACATAACATAAGTTGCTTAATTACACAGCATATTGATCAATCCGGTGGACATCGTCATTATAAACAAAAAGTCGAATTCAATTAATATCTTCACAAAGCTAGAACTGGACCTTCAGGATGAAGAATCTCTAAGTCCAACTTACAGTAAATATTATTCATTTCCTCTTCTAGAAACCAAAAATAAACATTCCTGTACAAACGTTCTGCTTGTTACTACTTTTTCAATGTCGCTACACTCTCTTAAAATTCGTTCCGAAATCGAATTCCAGGAAGACTATTTAAAGGTTAAATCTCAGGAGCTATGATCAGGATCATCTCAAAAACTTAGTTTTGTATATTTTATATCAAATATTTCCATTTAGCGTCATTTTTAACTCGAATTTAGTGTGTGCAAAATGAGGAAAAAATACCGAATTTTTTTGGGTTGTCTCTCTTTGACGAATAACATAAACAAACTCCACCATTTAGGAAAACATCGCCTGGATCCCTAGATCTGTTTGTAAGGTCTGCTGAGAGAGAACTAAAAAAGTGTGGTTTCCGATAACTTTTCACGCGTGATATTCAGTGTTTTCATGGTTTGGCGAGTGTAATAGTTATTTGCATCATTTGGATTGAAACCACTAGTCGTTGGTTTGAAACTAGATTAAATAGGGACCGCCGACCACCAATATTTTTTTTCCATATTTATAATGAGTGATGGACAAGAATAATTTCGTTTTCGAGGGCTCCAGATTTGCGAGTAGAGTGACTTCAATTGAAAACTGAATCATCAACAGTACTTGTTGTGGATCAAGTATGACATGTTGGTATCGTTGAAAAGCTTATTCCTCAGGCTATAATATTAGGGGCAAATTAGTTTAAAATAAAGCTGCCAGAAAGGTACAGATATGTCCAAATTTCACCGAAGGTAGCGGAAAAAGTAACTTCTCTGAAAATGTAACATGAAAGAACATTTTCAATTTTTTTTTGTCGCCATTCGAAAGAGTTTGTTAATCGCGTCGAGAATCAATCTGGACTGGCTGGTTCGATCACTGTGTCAAGGATATATCACTCTTCGAAAATGGTGAAATTTTGACTTTCAACAGTTATTGCTCCGAGAGCAGATGATCGAAAGAAATAATTTTTACACAGAAGATCTTAGAACTTTTCCCTCTACCGATCCCCATTAAAATTTGTGCTCTGGCTGTGCCGGACTGCTTGTGGTAGCGCATCCACTGGTTCTCAGAAACGGCGCAGGGGTTCGGGCTAATTTTTTTCTGTGTGACCGTGCACTCAATGGTTATTTGGATCACAAGGGACGAAAGTAAAAAAAATTCAACCGTGTGCGAAGTTTGCAGCTCGTGGCCGTGGCCGAACTACGAAAATTGTAATTTGAGCTTCCTTATAATGTTCCAACTGATGAAATTTACCGAAACAAGCTGAAATATGCGGGGGTCCAGAAAAATTTATAAATTATTGGCAACGTTCTTTTCTATCACAACAATCACAGTGATCACAACGACACCAGACGGAAAACATGTTGTTGCTGTCATTTACTTTCGCATCCTCGTTTGAGGGGCGAAAGTACTTTCGCTCCTCTGTTGGGAGGCGAAAGTATTTTCGCACCTCTTGTGATGTCGTGGCTAACTGAGAGTTGAATTTTTATACTTTCGCATCTCATTCGGGAAGCGAAAATTACAACTTTCGTAGTTGGTGTAATGAAAAAGTATTTTCATGCTTCGGGGCCGAAAATGAGGGCAATTTTTCGAATTTTCTCGGGTTTCCGGCCCTCTGCATGAAAACTTACATGTGCACCTGTTTGGGACGGTTGATTTAAGGCACTTTCGCTTGTAAGCCTCACTTCGTTCGGCCTACAATCCGCGAAATTGCCTAAAATCAATCGTCCAAAACAGGTACACAAATGACTAATGTGTGAATTCGTATACCGAGAGAATAATTTTTGCATGAATGCAAACGTATGCAAAAATTATTCTATTGGTATACGAATTCACACATATACTGTGATTGAGTGGCTTCAATCCTGTGATGCACAAAATTTTACACTTGCCACACCATGAAATACACAAACAACAAAAACAAATAGAAAGCATTTTATCGCATTTGTACACATCGTTCAAGTTTAAACTTAAATGTATAGAAGAAGAATAAGACTAACCGTGGATTTACATAGCAACGTAAAAGTGACAGATGCAATGTTTTTTAAATACTGCAACCCGAAATTTCATTCATAAAATTAAAATTATGAATGAAATTTCGAGTTGCCGTATGAGAAAATTTTTGCATCTGTCACTTTTACGTTGCTATGTAAATCCACAGTAAAAACGAAACCGAAAATACGCGATACAATGCCGACCGAGTCGATCGTTCGATGTTCATTATAATAGGGGATGGAATTTGTTTATGTATTGTCCGTTGACTAGTGGATCGCCAATTAATTTCATAACCCCCCGAAACCCCGTGCTTCCACCTACATAAAAAACACGAACCGAACGAGCCAATCTCAATTTATACGGAGAGTAAGCTCCGCCATCGTTTTCATTTAAAATCAAATTTCTCTCTTTGGCGAACAACGTAAATAAGTAAAACATTGCTCACATCCCTAGACCTGTTTACAAGGTCTGCTGAGAGAGAACTAAAAAAGTGTGGTTTCCAATAACTTTTGGCGCTAGATATTCAGTGTTTTCATGGTGAGGCAAGTGTAAAAGCATTTTTCGTTTACTTTACATTGCTATTGTTGAAGGAGGCATTTACATAAATTCAAAGTAATGCCATGTAGGCCATATAGACCATGTAATCATAAATTGTTTCTTGTTTCATTCGTTCTGAGGATTAGGACAAATAAATAAGTCATTTTTACTTTCTTATTTTATTCAGACGCTCTGGTAGTTCTAACAGCTATGTGAAGCAGCAGTAACCCTATTGACTGTGTAGCCCCAGTGCGAAACGTAAAATATCCTCAACTTCTGCCACTTGTGACACTTTTTTGGGTTTTTGTTTTGCGTGCAGAACGCGTCAACTACAACCATATCAGTTGTTTTGGAAGTATGCACAGAGACTTTTTTTTACTGATAGCAGTTTTGGTGAATGTAAATAATCTCCTTCCTCGGTTTCCTTAGTTTCCATTGTCACAATTTAAACGACTCGAAGGTGCGTTATACATTATACAGTTAAGAAGATGCGGTGAATCTCTTTGACGACAGCTGTTCCAATGCATCAGATTGCTTTCTCGGGCCTACGACGTCATAATGCTCAAATCGGCTAAGAAAATTAAAGTGAAGGTGGTGAAGGCACATCTCTAATCAAACATCAGACTTCAGTCGGTGATCAGCATTCGAAGAGTAAACGCCTCTGTCAAATGATATATGCGCGATTATTTCTCGTATGGACGTAGATAAGGCACCGGGTTGTGATGGTATATCAGTCGGTTCCTTGAAGTGCTGTTCGGCAGTCATTGCACCATTTTTGTGTGAAATTTTCAATCTCTGTTTGTTCTACGGAAAATATCCCGATGACCTAAAGATTGCTAAGATCATTCCGGTCTACAAGAAAGATTCGAAGTCTGAAGTAGGAAAGTATCGGCCAATATCGCTTTTACCTGCTGTCAATAAGATTTTAGAAACGATTATAAAGCGAGCGCTCACTGGATTTCTCAATCACTGTGGTTTCTTTAATGTGCGTCAACACGGATTCAGAGACGGCAGTGGCACGCAGACCGCTTTGTTGGAACTTATAAGTATGATCAATAAGGACATAGATGACAAGAAGGTCGTGTCTGGTTTGTTTATCGACCTTTCCAAGGCGTTTGACACAGTTGTTCACGTCCTGCTTCTCGCCAAGTTGGAACGTGCTGGGGTGAGAGGCGTTGCACACGACTTAATAAGGAGTTATCTGAGCGGTAGGAAACAGTTCACGGTGTGTAACGGGGTTAGTAGTCAGCTGATTGATGTGACGACCGGTGTTCCGCAAGGTGGCGTTCTGTCACCCTTGCTTTTTATTGTATTCATGAACGATTTTTTCAATCTACCGATCCATTCTGCTCCCTTCGGATTTGCTGACGATACGAATATATTTGTCTCGTCTGCGATCGTTGCTCAGAACGTCTCTGATCTATCCGATGACCTGCTCATTATTGCGGAGTAGTTTCGTTTGAACAAGCTTACTCTCAACCTGAGCAAAACGAAACTCGTACATTTTCGCAAGCCGAGTTCCAAGGTCGATGATCAGCCAGTTCTGAAATTCAATGGTGTAGAGATCAGAGCCTTTCCTTCTGTAAAGTGTCTCGGCTTGACTCTTGATCAATTCCTGAGTTGGGATGATCACATTTCCTCTTTGTGCTCAATCATATCTCGAAGAGTTGGAGTCCTCAAGCGTCTTCGATTTCTGCCAAAGACGATCCTTCGCTTAATTTACTTTTCTACCGTTCACTGCCATTTGACCTATTGCGTTGGAGTTTGGGGTTCCGCCAGGAAATCATTGATCGAACAGCTTCATGTATTACATAAGAGTGCGCTCAAGGCCACCCACCGGTTGCCATTGAGGTACCCGACCGAGCAACTGTTTAGTACGCAGTTCCCGAAGATGCTGACCGTGCCGCGTATGTATGAATTTGCAGTTTGTAAATTCGTTTTTTGTTGTGTAAATGGACTGAAACATCACTCGCTGCAATTCTCTTGTAACCTCAATCGATATAACACTAGGCATTCTTACTTGCTCAAGAAGCCTAAAATTTCTTCGAATTATGGCAAACGATGCCTGCTTTATTCTGGTCCCATGTTGTTCAATGGCCTTCCGCCAATGATTAGAAATTCTCTTAACATCAGTCAGTTTTGTCGTTCACTAAAGGCGTACTTGTTGGTTCGTCCGTCAGTCTAAAGAAACTCTTAATTTATCAATGATGAAGAGGATGAATCGTGGAGCCATTCTGATGTATTTATGAACATCAATGGAATGACTACTCTGATACATAGAGGTAGACTACCTGCTCTGGTATTTTAGCGAACCATATGGAGAAGCTGTTGTGGTGGCTCAACCACAGCACGCCAAGAGTCTGCTGGAATAGTGATGAATTAAAATTTCATTTCTATTATAATTCGCTATGTTTGTTCGTGTGCAAATTGTATATAGTGTTCCTAGAACATTGTATCAAGGACCACTGTCACCATGGCCTGATGATAAATGGTATTTTTTAGCCCCGTACGAAGTACTGGGGGCTTATAAGATTAATATGCCGTTTGTAACACGTCGAATTGGAAGCAGACAGTAAGGGCAAAGCTTTTGGTTATGTTCATAGATGACGAATCCGCAATAAAAAAAATGTCCGTCCGTCCGTCCGTCCGTCCGTGACCCCTCTAGCTTGAGCAAATCACAACCTTTTTTCAAAATTCTTTTTTTCCCCGATTGGTATCGACAAAAGTAAGGTCAAGTTCGAAAATGGGCATGGTAGGGTCGGCCCTTCCAGAGCTAGGGCCCTATAGGTGTTTTTCAGTCTTTCGACGATATCTACCGAAATACGCACGTAATAGCTGCTTGTGATATATCAAATGAAAGGTATTGACGAGTAGAACAACGTTGCTGAACATTGTTTTTGTGTAGGATGCAACGCGAGCTTGTTGGGAGGGCTCAAAGGTCGTTACTCGGCCCTAAGTGTTTTTTCCACATAAATCGAGTAAATCTCATCCGATTTTGCCAGATTTAGTTTTTTATGGAAGATAATTGAATACCGAAAAGAACGTGGCGAAAAAAGTTTCAAATTTGGGCCCTTGGACTAAGGCCGCTACTCGGCCCTAAGTGTTTTTTGCACATAAATCGAGTAAATCTCATCCGATTTTGCTAGATTTTGTTTTATTTGAGAGATAATTGAATACCGAATAGAATGATGGCAAAAAATGTTTCAAATTTGGGCCCTTGTACTAAGGCCGCTACTCGGCCCTAAGTGTTTTTTGCACATAAATCGAGTAAATCTCATCCGATTTTGCTAGATTTAGTTTTTTATGGAAGGTAATTGAATACCGAAAAGAACGTGGCGAAAAATTTTTCAAATTTGGGCCCTTGGACTAAGGCCGCTACTCGGCCCTAAGTGTTTTTTGCACATAAATCGAGTAAATCTCATCCGATTTTGCTAGTTTTTGTTTCATTTGAGAGATAATTGAATACCGAATAGAATGATGGCAAAAAATGTTTCAAATTTGGGCCCTTGTACTAAGGCCGCTAATCGGCCCTAAGTGTTTTTTGCACATAAATCGAGTAAATCTCATCCGATTTTGCTAGATTTTGTTTCATTTGAGAGATAGTTGAATGCCGAATAGAATGATGGCAAAAAAAGTTTCAAATTTGGGCCCTTGGACTAAGGCCGCTACTCGGCCCTAAGTGTTTTTTGCACATAAATCGAGTAAATCTCATCCGATTTTGCTAGATTTAGTTTTTTATGGAAGGTAATTGAATACCGAAAAGAACGTGGCGAAAAAAGTTTAAAATTTGGGCCCTTGGACTAAGGCCGCTACTCGGCCCTAAGTGTTTTTTGCACATAAATCGAGTAAATCTCATCCGATTTTGCTAGATTTAGTTTTTTATGGAAGGTAATTGAATACCGAAAAGAACGTGGCGAAAATTTTTTCAAATTTGGGCCCTTGGACTAAGGCCGCTACTCGGCCCTAAGTGTTTTTTGCACATAAATCGAGTAAATCTCATCCGATTTTGCTAGTTTTTGTTTCATTTGAGAGATAATTGAATGCCGAATAGAATGATGGCAAAAAAAGTTTCAAATTTGCGCCCTTGGACTAAGGCCGCTACTCGGCCCTAAGTGCTTTTTGCACATAAATCGAGTAAATCTCAACCGATTTTGCTAGTTTTTGTTTTATTTGAGAGGTAATTGAATACCCAATGGAAAGTTGGCAAAAAAATTTGGGTTTATAAAATAATGTCGTAAATTGTTGGTTTTATTTGAGAGGTACTTCGTACGGGCTTTCGTAATTGCGCTATGCGCAATTTTAAAAATGAACACTTTCAGTAAATTTGACCATGCCCAACTTGACTTGCATTTTGGTAACAGACGCATTAGAGGGTTGTAGACGTATTAGGGTTCCGGGCGTATTACGGCTACGGACGTATTATGGTTACGGACGAAATAGGATTACGGATCGTACGGGGCTAAGTCGCAGCAAACGCTCCGACTGTTCTGATGCCTTGTTATTTTTGGTGTTAGTGTAAGGTCTACACTTAGTCTAGTATTTTATTACACAGCAAAAGATGCATCTAATCAAAGTATCTAGGAATTATATAAGGATGTGCCGACTGAACGGCTACATGTTAATTATGGTATTTTCCATTTTTAGCCCCGTACGAAGTACTGGGGGCTTATAAGATTAATATGCCGTTTGTAACACGTCGAATTGGAAGCAGACAGTAAGGGCAAAGCTTTTGGTTATGTTCATAGATGACGAATCCGCAATAAAAAAATGTCCGTCCGTCCGTCCGTGACCCCTCTAGCTTGAGCAAATCACAACCTTTTTTCAAAATTCTTTTTTTCCCCGATTGGTATCGACAAAAGTAAGGTCAAGTTCGAAAATGGGCATGGTAGGGTCGGCCCTTCCAGAGCTAGGGCCCTATAGGTGTTTTTCAGTCTTTCGACAATATCTACCGAAATACGCACGTAATAGCTGCTTGTGATATATCAAATGAAAGGTATTGACGAGTAGAACAAAGTTGCTGAACATTGTTTTTGTGTAGGATGCAACGCGAGCTTGTTGGGAGGGCTCAAAGGTCGTTACTCGGCCCTAAGTGTTTTTTGCACATAAATCGAGTAAATCTCATCCGATTTTGCTAGTTTTTGTTTCATTTGAGAGATAATTGAATACCGAATAGAATGATGGCAAAAAATGTTTCAAATTTGGGCCCTTGTACTAAGGCCGCTAATCGGCCCTAAGTGTTTTTTGCACATAAATCGAGTAAATCTCATCCGATTTTGCTAGATTTTGTTTCATTTGAGAGATAGTTGAATGCCGAATAGAATGATGGCAAAAAAAGTTTCAAATTTGGGCCCTTGGACTAAGGCCGCTACTCGGCCCTAAGTGTTTTTTGCACATAAATCGAGTAAATCTCATCCGATTTTGCTAGATTTAGTTTTTTATGGAAGGTAATTGAATACCGAAAAGAACGTGGCGAAAAAAGTTTCAAATTTGGGCCCTTGGACTAAGGCCGCTACTCGGCCCTAAGTGTTTTTTGCACATAAATCGAGTAAATCTCATCCGATTTTGCTAGATTTTGTTTTATTTGAGAGATAATTGAATACCGAATAGAATGATGGCAAAAAATGTTTCAAATTTGGGCCCTTGGACTAAGGCCGCTACTCGGCCCTAAGTGTTTTTTGCACATAAATCGAGTAAATTTCATCCGATTTTGCTAGATTTTGTTTCATTTGAGAGATAGTTGAATGCCGAATAGAATGATGGCAAAAAAAGTTTCAAATTTGGGCCCTTGGACTAAGGCCGCTACTCGGCCCTAAGTGTTTTTTGCACATAAATCGAGTAAATCTCATCCGATTTTGCTAGATTTTGTTTCATTTGAGAGATAGTTGAATACCGAATAGAATGATGGCAAAAAAAAGTTTCAAATTTGCGCCCTTGGACTAAGGCCGCTACTCGGCCCTAAGTGCTTTTTGCACATAAATCGAGTAAATCTCAACCGATTTTGCTAGTTTTTGTTTTATTTGAGAGGTAATTGAATACCCAATGGAAAGTTGGCAAAAAAATTTGGGTTTATAAAATAATGTCGTAAATTGTTGGTTTTATTTGAGAGGTACTTCGTACGGGCTTTCGTAATTGCGCTATGCGCAATTTTAAAAATGAACACTTTCAGTAAATTTGACCATGCCCAACTTGACTTGCATTTTGGTAACAGACGCATTAGAGGGTTGTAGACGTATTAGGGTTCCGGGCGTATTACGGCTACGGACGTATTATGGTTACGGACGAAATAGGATTACGGATCGTACGGGGCTAAGTCGCAGCAAACGCTCCGACTGTTCTGATGCCTTGTTTTTTCATATTTATAATGAGTGATGGACAAAAGTAATTTCGTTTTCGAGGGCTGCAGATTTGCGAGTAGAGTGACTTCAATTGAAAACTGAATCATCAACAGTACTTGTTGTGGTTCAAGTATGACATGTTGGTATCGTTGAAAAGCTTATTCCTCAGGCTATAATATTAGGGGCAAATTAGTTTAAAATAAAGCTGCCAGAAAGGTACAGAATTGTCCAAATTTCACCGAGGGTAGCGGAAAAAGTAACTTCTCTGAAAATGTAACTTGAAAGAACATTTTCAAAATTTTTTTGTCGCCATTCGAAAGAGTTTGTTAATCGCGTCGAGAATCAATCTGGCCTGGCTGGTGCGATCACTGTGTCAAGGATATGTCACTCTTCGAAAATGGTGAAATTTTGACTCTCGGGGAAAAAAAGAATTTTGAAAAAAGGTTGTGATTTACTCAAGCTAGAGGGGTCACGGACAGGCGGACAGACGGACAGACGGACATTTTTTTTATTGCGGATTCGTTATATATGAACATAGACAAATGCTTCCAATTCAACATGTTACAAACGGCATATTAATCTTTTAAGCCCCCAGTACTTCGTACGGGGCTAAAAACACGAACCGAACGAGCCAATCTCAATTTATACGGAGAGTAAGCTCCGCCATCGTTTTCATTTAAAATCAAATTTCTCTCTTTGGCGAATAACGTAAATAACCGCAGGAAATACCACTATTAAGTAAAACATTGCTCACATCCCTAGACCTGTTTACAAGGTCTGCTGAGAGAGAACTAAAAAAGTGTGGTTTCCAATAACTTTTGGCGCTAGATATTCAGTGTTTTCATGGTGAGGCAAGTGTAAAAGCATTTTTCGTTTACTTTACATTGCTATTGTTGAAGGAGGCATTTACATAAATTCAAAGTAATGCCATGTAGGCCATATAGACCATGTAATCATAAATTGTTTCTTGTTTCATTCGTTCTGAGGATTAGGACAAATAAATAAGTCATTTTTACTTTCTTATTTTATTCAGACGCTCTGGTAGTTCTAACAGCTATGTGAAGCAGCAGTAACCCTATTGACTGTGTAGCCCCAGTGCGAAACGTAAAATATCCTCAACTTCTGCCACTTGTGACACTTTTTTGGGTTTTTGTTTTGCGTGCAGAACGCGTCAACTACAACCATATCAGTTGTTTTGGAAGTATGCACAGAGACTTTTTTTTACTAATAGCAGTTTTGGTGAATGTGAATAATCTCCTTCCTCGGTTTCCTTAGTTTCCATTGTCACAATTTAAACGACTCGAAGGTGCGTTATACATTATACAGTTAAGAAGATGCGGTGAATCTCTTTGACGACAGCTGTTCCAATGCATCAGATTGCTTTCTCGGGCCTACGACGTCATAATGCTCAAATCGGCTAAGAAAATTAAAGTGAAGGTGGTGAAGGCACATCTCTAATCAAACATCAGACTTCAGTCGGTGATCAGCATTCGAAGAGTAAACGCCTCTGCCAAATGAAGGAAACACTTCAGTCGGTGATCAGCACTCGAAGATTAAACACCTCTACCAAATGAGGGGAACACTTCAGTTTTACGTTAAGACAGTTTTAATTTCCAATTTAGAGGATTCTTTTATCTGAAATTTTAGTCGATAGCGATAATTCTTCTATTTCCCATCTGGGTTGAGAAACATTTACTCTACTAATATCAGTTAACTTAGCCGCATCTTCTGTTTTTCACCAAAACTTGGAGCTCAGCTTTGTTCTCTTCTTCTTCATTGTCTTCTTCTTTATTGCTTGGTTTCATATGAACTTTAGAATGATTAGATTTAAGAACAAATAAGTTAAATTAGTCGCATCGAAACAGCCAAAACCTAAATTAATCTTTTCGTATATTTAGCAACTATAAATTCGTAAATTTCACCCTCATTTGTTCCTTGAAATAAATCGGAATTTTTAAGTATTCGAGTGGAAAATATAAATTTTCTATGTGATGTCTGAAATGATTGTTATTAGCTAGAGGACCAATTGCATATCAAAAGCATGTACTGTATTCTGCAATGGAATTTCCCTTATGATCAGTCACTCCAAAGTGACTGAGAAAGTCGTGGGCATCTTCATCTGTGTAGAGGATGAATCGTGGAGCCATTCTGATGTATTTATGAACATCATTGGATTGACTACTCTGATACATAGAGGTAGACTACCTGCTCTGATATTTTAGCAAACCATATGGAGAAGCTGTTGTGGTGGCTCAACCACAGCACGCCAAGAGTCTGTGGAATAGTGATGAATTAAAACTTCATTTCTATTATAATTCGCTATATTTGTTCGTGTGCAAATTGTATATAGTGTTCCTAGAACATTGTATCAAGGACCACTGTCACCATGGCCTGATGAGAAATGGTATTTTTTTTAACTGAATATTAATGCAAAATTTTCTCTCAGTCGTCTTCTGGATTGATCATTGATGAATTTGGAAGAATATTTTCATCATTTCGTACAATGTAACGTTCCTCGTTAAAAATATTAATTTTTATTTCATATAACAGAGTCACGAACATTGAATCTAAATGGCCATACAAATCACAGAAGGACCTAAATTTCATTTTTGGTGTTGTTAGAAGCCTTCAAATTTTCAGTTATTGCCACTTTACGTTTTAAACGCATTTCTCGGCTAAAAATTTCCTCAAGAAAATTTTTGATCTGCTTTTCCGGTAATTCCTTTTTCATGCTTACTCCCACTGTGGAACATTGACAATATAAAGTTATGTAAAAGTAGAAATTCGAAAAGAGTACACTCACCATTTATAGGATTACTTCTTGCGTTACTTTCGGCTAACAATTTACCAAAGCATTCGGCACAATACGGATTCTCGTCGTGACTCGTAAAATGTTTAGCGGACAAATATGTTTTACATGTCGTGCAAGTGAAGCATCGACGATGCCATGGTTTATTTCTATACGTAACGCCATACGACGTAATAATCTGTTGGGAGAGATTTTTTTACATTTAATTTGTAATAAGTTTAGCCCGCAAAGTTGCAGTGGCCAACTTCAGACAATTCACTATTGAAATGACATGATGGCGCTGCTATGCCACCACAACACATGGACATCAAGTCATGTTGAAATAATGCTACCTCTTCATGATTTCCCAAGTAGATGGTACGTTAGTAAGCAAGAGAAAGACACATCTTGGAAGGAAGCGACACACAAAAAACCGGAACGAAGAAAATGAATTTTGCTTAAAAAGTGGACGAGATCATAGAGAACGTTTCTAGTGGCGGGACATTTCTACACTGTCAATATCGTCTAAAAAACGATAATATCGTCTAAAAAACGATAATATCGTCTAAAAAACGATAATATCGTCTAAAAAACGATAATATCGTCTAAAAACGATAATATCGTCTAAAAACGATAATATCGTCTAAAAACGATAATATCGTCTAAAAACGATAATATCATTCCTGACGGTAGTGACCAAAAAAACGGGGGGGGACCGCACATAGAGTAGCAATCTGAAAAAAAGAGTTGCACGCAAAAATAAAGAGGTGTAAAAGAGTTGCACGCAGAAAAGAAGTGTTCCAAGAGAGTTACACGCGGAAAAAAAGAGTTGCGAAAGAGTTGCACGAGGAAAAAGAGTTGCAAATTCTGTGCGGTTCCCCTCGCGCCTATCCACGTTTCTTGCTGATTAAGCTTTTATTTAGAGAGAGAGAGAGGTAAAAAAACTCGTGTTATTCACATGAGAATATAACTGACCAGTCAACTTACCGAATTGCACTTGACACATTTCGTTGCATATTTTTCTTCATAGCAAGCAGAACAGTAGATCTCTTGCTCCTTTGGGAAAAACGAACTTTTACCAATAAACACCTTGCATCCACTGCATGTAAAACAATTTTCGTGCCATTGACGAGCCTTATATTCCATCTTCTTTGTGCCTATTTATTAAACGACAATTTAAAGTAAAGATTCGGCTCCCTTCGCCTAACGATCATAAACAAAGTTGAACGAAGTAAAGCTCATTTAGCATTCATACAGTTAGAGGCAGTGCTCAAGTTGCAAGAGGACGGAATGAAAAACTTAAATTTTTCTCGAATGATATTCTACTAATAAATCGACGGTTGAAGCATCTGAATGACTCACCAAAACAGATGATCTCTTTGCAAGCATCACATGTGGACGCAAATTGCGAATCATAGCACTTTCCACAGTAAATCTTATCTTCCTTTGATCCAAATTGTTTGTCAACAAGCGACTTCCGGCACTTGTTGCATTTGAAACAAGCCTTATGCCAATGCTTTCCATTGTGTGACAGATTCTAAGGAAAAGAGAATTAAAATGATAATGTCACACACAGCAGAACCACAGGGTCTACTTTGGAATCGATTCCGATGATCTTGTTACATTTTTCGCATTTGTCGGAAAATACATTTTCATAACATTTGATACAGTAAGGATGATCATCATGAAGGACATATCGTTGACGAGCCAAATTTTTATGACATTCATGCCAACAGCAGACTTGACTAGAATGAGCTGTGTTGAATTCATCACTGAAACAAAAGTATTTTCAATTAATTTCGAATCATATTGATCAGAGAAGCTAGAGGCAGTGATAGGTGTAAATACAGCTATTTTATTATTTTGTTCGCTTCGCTCGTTTCGGAAATTTCACATCTAGTGCGCAAATAGTAATTTATACAACCGAGTGATAAATGCTTTTTTAGGCACTAGATTTGTAAATTGTCACTAGAGGCCGTAGGCCGAGTGTGACAATACACATCGTGTGCCTAAAAAATCATTTATCACCGAGTTGTATACAACGTTTTTCTCAAAAAAGGAAACGAAAGTTTTACTTTTCGTCACTGAGTTGAGAAAACCCCCATTTACTAACGTGTTAGCAACAAGATTTTATCTTTTGTAATGCCAAAATCATCACAAATTGAACACAATTTTACTCAAAAGATTCATTATTTTCATACAAAAACATATCGTCAGCCATAACTCACGTCGTAAGTGCGCCTCAGAATTTAAATTTTAAGTGAACGAATGTTTGAAAGGTGAACCGAAATAGTTATTTACGTTACAAGGACACATTTCATTTTCGCGTAACATATTAAGTTTTTCATGCTTCATACGAGAGCCGAAAGTGAAGAAATGTCAATTTTGTAGGTAAACTTTCGCCCGCGCCCCTTAAAATTGACATTTCTACTCTCGGCTCTTGTATGAAGCATGAAAAACGAATTTCAACGTTACCTTATAGGTTTGTGTAAACACGAACTTTGACTGGCCGAACGGTCGTGATTTCATCCACAGAGATTGGTTTTATTATATAGATTGGTGAGATTATGTCTCTATGGATGAAATTTGACAATTTGTATGGCCTTGGAACATACCTATATGAGAATAGGACGATTTAACGCTGCGTAAAATAGACCTTTGCATGTTCCATTTTGAATTTTTAGCACACTTACGATGTGAACTAGCACTTATTATACATGAAGCAACTGCTATAATACCATTCCAATAGAATCCGCGCGTAAAATAATCGATTTGCGCACGGATCGCACGGATCTGTAAATTTACGCACTGATATGTGTAGTATCCACAACAACATGTAGGATCTACTACAATGGATCTGTCGATGTGTCAATTAGCTTCATTTAGATTAGACACTGAAACAGGTGTACCAATTATGAATATTTTGACATTACAGTAGATCATCATCAGGGCCGTTTGAGATGCCTTTATTCACCTGCTATCCAAGTTTGAACGCTTTGAGCGAGAGATTTTGAACTGAAGATAAAAACGATTATTCACGTCACGCACGGATGGAAAATTTTCAGTTCACCCCGGACAGAAATAGGAAATTCCAACTCGAACGAATTTATGCCGTCAGTGCGCTTCAGAATTTGAATTCTGGGTGAATTTCAGCGCACTCTTATACTGAGAATATCGTGAATCACTCGAATACGACGCTGCGTTTGATTTGTAGTTGACACTTCAAATTTTGAATTTTTAGCGGACTTAGAAAAGGGGCCTATTTCCTATTTTATCCCCTTAGTAAACAAATAACTATTGCCCGTTTCGGATTTGACCAAAAGCAAATTTTTCAATGTGAAAACATTCCATGAGTCGCAATGTTAACGAATAAAATGGATCTCCTCTACATGTCTATAGTGCCTGCATGATGATTGATGATTTATTTTGAAATTATTTTGGCAGCAAAAGCGATACATCCGAATATTGAGAAAAAACAAAACAAATGAAACGGACTAATTACCTCATTGATGATAGCGCTACGGTAGTACATGTGTCTATACTGTGAGATATTGTCGAAGATCATTTTAATTGGTCGAGCATATTATCAACATAATTCAAACACATTCGTACACATCCACACTCTACATGCACATCGTACACGTACCCCTTATCATTTTCACTAATCACTTGTTCGATCTCCTTAACCGCATTCTCTGAACCGTGATCGGCTAATTCTCGATGTTTTATAGCTTCGTTTGCCATTGCATCTACGTTAGCCATAATTAAGCGGGAATAAATGTCCCACTTTTAAATCACAAATCGCCTGAGTTTTATTTTATTTCGAAAAGTTCATATTCTACTGAATTCTCGTCGGGAATGAATTTTTTTACAGATTCATAATGTGCTTCCACGAAAATCAAATTCACACTGAACGATCACAATATCAAGAAAATTTTACAAAATTTTATTTTGGGCCTGTGAGAATATTCGTCTATAATACCGCCCATTACAAAACAAATTTTAGAATAAAGCTGGTGTTACATAACAATGTAGCTATTTTTACTTCTTTATTCATCAACAATACTATTATATATTCCCATCTTTTGGGTGGGTCAGGTCCCTTGACTGATGAACTTATCAAAGAACGATGAAACCAATGAAAGTAGAGAACAGGTATGGTCGATCGCCGAATTCGTCTTAAACGCACTCACATTTTATGTCAAAATAATATGAAAATGAGTGCGTTTAAGTACGAAAATCAAATTTTTATGTCCTCCGGGCGGACAATAGACCATACCTGTTTTACACTTTCATTGGGTGAAACATTCTTTTATTTTAATTTCGAACCTTTGTTCTCTGAGTTAAGACCAGGGCAGGGAATCTCAAACTGGAATGAGTTAAAAATGACAGTACGAAAAACAATAAAACCGGAATTATAGGATAGGAGATAATACTACAGGAAGTGGACAAATAGAAAATATCCAAAAATAACTGTCATTTTTCACTCTCTCGTAAAATAGAAAATTTATGCATTGTGCCCACTGATGACACAAGAGTTGGGGGAGTTGGAGCCTAATTATATTATTTTTTCTGTGAGTAAAGTTTGGAAAACGAGTGCCATCAAAAAACCAGAAAAAAAATTCTTTTTGAAATTACGTCTAGATCATTGGGTCAAAATTGCCCATCTGTGAACTTGACCTCAGCAATTTTACTAATAAGTAAATAGTAAATTATAACCAAAATCTTCAAGATCAGGTCAGAATTACTCCAGTTATCGTGATATCAAGCGTTACCCACATCTCTGTATCTTCTGTTTGTTGCTGACATTTCACAAAATCGATCAACGTCGATGAAGGTAATAAAACGTAAAACGTATTTTCTGACGTAAGACCCTTGACTTACCAGTCAAGCGAATAATTATTCTACGCTGTCCGCTGTATTTTGTAATACTGCGCCACCTATTCATCTTTTCTCTGACTTATGGCGAAAACTTCGAACCGGAGTGACGGAACCGGAGTGATTATAATTTACAAATTTATCTACTGACATGATTGGACTGACGTCAAGATGACATGAATTTAAATTTTTTTACAGAACTTCTTGACCAACTATGTGCAATGTTCCGCCTTCCCTCTACTCTGATATTAAGTGTTTTCTGGGTCCACTAACTTATAACTGTCAAGGAATAGTCTTCAGTCTTTCATTGACAAATGCAGCAATAGGTTTGTTCCAAATAACTGTAAACACGAACTTTGACAACCCGAACAACGACAATTTCATCCATAGCAACGTCGCTTACTTGATATTTCATACAAATCGAGCAACGTCGCCTACGCGATTTACACTGAGATATTATTGAGGTTATGGTTATATGGATGAAATTTGACAATTCATATGGCCTTGGAACAAACCTATCGTAATTTTCGATAGAGAAATTTCTAACTTTATTTGACAGTTGCGACAATTCACGCCGTAAGTGCGGTCGAAATTCAAAACGGAAAGTGTAGAGGTCTTTCTAACGTAGCGTCATATTTTCCTACAATGAAGTGTTGAAATATATTTTTTGGTTCACTTTTTCATTAAATCGTTCACTTAAAATTCAAATTTTAGGCACACTTACGGCGTGAATTTCGTCATGAAAACAAGGACCAAAACATGTTTTGAATGGCTCGTTTGTTTTCAGCATTAGTAATTTAATATTACCAGACCAGCAATACAACAATTAGAAACACATAAATATTTAATACAAATCGCGATACCAGCTTTACTTACAACACTTATTCAAATCGAAATTCAAATAAAATGTCGATTTTGTGGAAAGTTATGGTGACTTATGTCAAGTTGCGAATTCTTAAAGTTACGAATGTTTCGAGAATCGGCGCCCTGTGTACAAGCCTTTAGTGTGGATAAAATTTGCTTCGACGTGCGGTGTTAAAGTAGAGTCTGCTTAATTAATTCAGCTTCGTTGATCGTGTTCCGCGTTTTGTATAGATATCAAATAATCTTATTTCGTGCTACTCTTAGAAGAAATATATCTAGACTGGAAATTACGAACAAAATTACGTAAAAATTGTGTCCCTGACATGAAAAACAAAATATTTGATAGTGTGAAAATTGGTGGGTAAAATTGGTGGGCAAAGGAGCGCGAAGGTTTCGAATGCACATCTTTACATATAGTAAATATCGAGAGGTCCCGTGTTCAAATCCGCGGCTGGGCAAGATGATTTTTATTTCATACTCATAGTATTCGTCGCCAATTCGTAAGGTTAAAAATAATAGGACTCAACATAATTTGAAATGAAAAGTGTGCCGGGTAGCTCAAGTGGTAAGAGCATTGCCCCGGAAAGGTGAAGATTGTGGGTTCGTCTTCCACCCTGGCACCAATTTTTCATTTCAAATGACACCTTCAATATCACTCTACATTCCAAATTTACATCTTAAAACTCAGAATTTCACACATTTGAAGACTTTCCTCATATCTACTGTAATAGTCCGTTGCTAAAGCGTAACGATAAAAATACCGAAAATTCTAATTGTAATCATGCCCGCACTTGTGACGCAAATTTCTTTTTGTAAAATTTTCTTTCACAAATTTTTTGGGTCAATTTTTTGTTAATAAAACGTTTGCGTACGACAATGCGTCACCCTCAGCGATATCAGTTATTTTGTAAGTATAAGATAAAGGACTTGCGTCACATTTACCCTTTAAGGGTTTTTTGACTGATGATTAGTCTAAGGTGCTACTACACGAATCATAGTACATACAAAGCACGGTGCTTTGAAAAATCATCTAAGACAGAGGTGCATAATCTACTATTATGAACCAACTTCATTGCTATGACATCTCATGGATATTTTAGCAGAGTGAAGTTATTTCACAGGAAAACGAAGTACTGCAAAAGATTGTGGTGCATAAAGAATAATAATATAATAATTAATATTTTTTTCTTTTTTTAACGCAGTAGCGCAATTTCTACGCAGCGACATCGGTCTATAAAACTTTTGAATGTAATTTGTATAGCACAGAAATCTGTCGTTAGAACGAACGTTGACACAATATATGAAAACCACGGAAGAGTAAAGTAACCCAGACCAGAGCAGTCGATTTTGACGAGGGACCTAAGTCCATAAGTAGGCCTTTGATTTTTATTTAATAATAATAATCGACATTTATTTAGCAAAAGATATCAAAAATCACAATTTTACATAAATACACTAACATTGAGACATTACATCAATAATCAAAAATTGTCTTTCACAAATTGTCTCAACTTATCCTTAAACGTCCGTTCACACTTTGTGTTTTTTACATCACCCGGTAACGCATTGTATTGTATCAATCCCCTATTGAATACTGAATTCCAACTTTTCACACTCCTCTTGCATTCCACCCTGAAGTCGTTCCTTGACCTTGTAGGATAATTGTGAATATCGCGGTTGTACGTCACCATTTCGCTGAGATATCGCGGTAGCTGACCATTTTTAAGTTTGCGTATGAATTTCATCGTTGTTTCGTGAACCCTTTGCCTGACGCTTAACAAGTCCAGTGCCTCCAACATACTCGCAATCGGTGTCAGTTTCTTGCAGCGGAGTATCGCCTGCTCTGTTCTGTAGTCTCTGCATACGATCGAATGATGACTCGTTGCTCAGATAAAGAATCGATGCACAATAGTCGAAGTGAGGTGCAATTACAGATTTGTAAATGCATATTCTTGCACCTATGGTCAAATTCCTAGCCAATCTTGCCAGCACTCCAACTTTCTTTGCCACTTTCTTGCACACGTAATCTACGTGGGATTTGAAACTTAATTTTTCGTCAAGCATGACACCTAGGTACTTGAATTCACGTTCAATTCCCAACACTTCTCCGTCCATCCATATAGAGTTTAACGGTGTAGTCATAGATGAGTTTCCGAGCACCATAACTTTCGTCTTACTCACGTTTAGCTTTAACTTATTTAGCTTCAACCACTGGTTAACCCTCTCGAGCTCGCTTTTCATATCATTTCGCATTGCATCAATGTCATTCCCGTGCAGATAAATTAAGGTGTCGTCAGCAAATAAGTTTATGAAAGCACTGCGCAGTTGGCTTGGCATATCATTCACATATAGCACGAACAAAATGGCGCCCAGTACGGATCCTTGAGGAACTCCCAGGTTATTTGCCATTCGGTCTGATGTGTATCCATTCACTTTAGTCTGTTGACTTCTTCCCTCCAGATAACCGGCGAACCAATTAATCACACTTTCAGAGCAACCCAGTTTTCTCAACTTCTCCAGTAACCTTTTCCGGTCGATTGTCTCGAACGCTCTTTTCAATTCAAGGAATACCGCCAGAATTGTTTCGCCTCTTTCACCAATTTCTTTCCACTTCGCCAATACGAGGTTAAGCGCAGTCTCGCAAGAGTGATGCATTCTATAGCCTGACTGGTACCAAGATAACAGGTCATTTTCTATGATGTATTCGACCAGCTGATTCTTAACTACAGTTTCGACCAATTTTTCTAGTGTAGGCAACATGTTCACTGGACGGAATTCTTCAGCTCGTTTTGGTCTGACGGTTTTCGGGACAGGCACTACAGTTGTGATTTTCCAATCATCCGGCATTGATTCATCCAAAGACTGATTAGCTATCTCCTTCACGGTCTCTCCAATTATCGGCCACGCATCCAGCAGTATCTTCGGACTGACCATTTTCGTATCACTCTTGTTCTTCATCTCCATCAAGCACTGTTTCAGGTAGTCTGCATCCACATGCATAAAATCGAACGTGGATTGACGTTGTATCATAGGCTCATCCAACAATTCACTTGGGCCTATTGATCGGTTAATTTCCAGTACACTATTCACGTAGAATTTATTCAACCCGTTGGCTAATTCCACTTTGTCTGTGACCGTTGTTCCCAATATCTCCACTTCGCTAATTTCACCTTTCCGCTTTCCACTCAGCAAAGTTTTCAGAATTTTCCAAGTTTGCTTTGCATCTCCACTTGCCTTTGTCAATTTCCTTTCCATGTAGATTCTGTTTTTATCTCTTATCGAAGTCAGGTATTGGTTTCTTGCCGTTCGATATTTAACCCAATTGCGATGTGATGAATCCAATACAGCTAAAGCATACGCATGATCTTTTTTTATCCTCATTTGGTTTAGTTCTTCATCGTACCATTTATCTTTTTCTTTCGCAAAATGATCAATTGCTCCGATAATGGTTTCACTTAATACCTTCGACTTTTCATTTAAACTCATATCGTTATTTAACAATTCACTCATATTTACCTCCTTCAATTTATCTAGAAATAGCTCCGGCGAATAGCCCACTATCCTTCGTACTGTCTTATACTCTCTATTTCTGTCCA
Source organism: Bradysia coprophila (assembly GCF_014529535.1). Lineage (NCBI taxonomy): Eukaryota > Metazoa > Arthropoda > Insecta > Diptera > Sciaridae > Bradysia > Bradysia coprophila. Next base: position 39,542 of record NW_023503648.1, on the reverse strand, counting down.
ACAACCCTTCCACTTCGATTCTAATCGTTGAATGATCCGACACTTTATCGCTTGTTAACACTGTCGCTTCTAGATTTACATTTGACATTACTAGATCAATTTTAGTACGTGCAACTTTCGTTATCCTTGTAGGCTGTTTAACACACTGCTTCAGGCCATGAGAGTCAATGACTTGCTTTAATTTAGTCTGATAAGTGCCATATTTTAACAGATCCACATTAAAATCTCCACTGATAATATGCCTATCCGCTCTACCAACTTGATCTTCGCACCATTCATCAAAGTACTCCATACACTCCTTTTTTCTAGCATTCGGTGATATATATACCGCCGTACACACATACTCAACTTCACTATCAGAAATTTTCACCGATAAAATCCACACATTTGGTGCAAAGCGCTTACCAATACGAATGCATGAAACGAATACGTAAACGATTATAATGGGATTTAGGTCCCTCCTTTGAATGTATTTTCGACCTCTGCTCCTGCCTGGTTTACTTTACTCTGTCGTCATGAAAACCGTTCAAATTTAAATATTTGATTGAGTTCTGTTTTGACGTCTTACCCCGACTACCACCCAGACCACCGCATCGCATCTCGTACCACCATAGGGCGTTCCATTTCGGATATAGTTCACTTTTATGCCGTGGGACATCATACAAAAAATGAGTTACGTGTTCACTTTCGGTATTTTTTATATTACGATTCCGTGCGACAAACTTGAACCATCTCCGAAATGGAACACTCTATTTGAATTCGCGCTATTGGAACTGTCAATTTTTTGTGTTTTTTGTGTCTGAACTGTTTTACCACAACATTTCAGACAATTTCGTAAACAAAATTTTCTATTTCTACAATGCCGTCCACACTTGATTTGTGCGAAAAGTACTACGGCACTCGTGACATCTACGATTTGATGGGAATCACAAAAGATGCTCTCGAAAAAGATGGTAAGCAGAGCATAAACAAGCCTTTCAATGCGATTGTTTCAATTGTTTTGTTTTTGTTTTTTTTTGCGTTCGTTTGTCAGTTAAAAAGGCTTACTACCGATTGTCGCTGCAAGTACATCCGGATCGTGTACCGGACGAAGAAAAGAACGTTGCCACCGAAAAGTTTAAAGTTTTGTCCACTATTAACTCGATACTGACCGACAAAGATAAAAAAGCTCTGTACGATGAACGGGGAATTATTGACGATAATGACGACGATGGTAACTTGAGCACTTGGTTGGATTTGTGGCGAACATTCTTCAAACCGATCACCACAGAGGACATCGACAATTTTCAGCGCGATTATGTCGGTGAGTGATCGCACGGGCAATGTGAATTGAGTTTTGTTGTTAAGTTCGGAATTGTTACGCTTTCGTACAGGCTCCGATTTGGAGAAAACCGATCTGAAGGAGGCGTATCTGAATGGCAAGGGTTGCATCAACGTGATGATGAGTTCCATTCCATTTATGGGCGTAGAGGATGAACCACGGTTCCAGGAAATTGTTAAAGGTAATCTCGATAATGCAAACCTTACACGCGCTACTTCGATTCTTGTTTAATTGAACCCAAAAGATTTCGCTTATTTTCTGTTACCAGCATTGCTTTGTATTATCACACTGCACCCACACAGCACATTTGCTCCGTCAGAAAAAGTCGTCTCTCTCGCTGGCGAGTTTCAAAGTATTTTGGCTGTATATGATTAAGGGGTCAATGTTTTCCGAACTGAATTTTTTACTTGGCCCCCAAAACTGGCTTTACAGTAAAGCTCAAAACTTTGTAAGCTCCGTCAAATCGAAATATTTTTTAATGATCTCAACGGTTTCGGAAAGTTTGATCCAATACCTAAAACTGGTAGAACAACTTTTTGGTCAAGAGATCAGACCTGCAAAGTCTATGGAGGATTCCCGGAAAAGTAGTCCAAAAAACCGCTAACTTTGAGATTCATTTCACTGGCCATTTCTTATTCAATTTTGACATGTGGGGGCTTTTTGGAAAGGCGCCACAACTCTAACAAGTACCAGTACTTTTCTCATAAGTTTTTTTCTAACTTTCTTCTGGACTTGAGGGAGGTCTGAGATGTCTGGAGGTCAGTTCCTAGAATTCCATCACTGCGAAAGGTCTATCTTCTTCCCAAACTCGCAGCAGTTTTTTAGTTGTCTCCTCTGGATTTGAGGAAAGATTGATGTGTTTGGATGTCAGTTCCCAGGATTCCATCACTCTGAGAGGTCCACCTACTTTCCAATGCTAGAACTCTAGGATGGTGAGTACTTTCCGTTGAAATTGTTGAGACTGTTGAAAAATATTTCGATTTGACGGAGTTATCAGATAGACTTTTAGGTGTTACAGTAAAACCGGTTTTAACCGGCTCGTGAGGGCCAAGAAAAATTTTTTTGTTAGGAAACTCTTTGACCCCTTAACACATTGAAATTAATTGCGGCTTGCCAACTTTCGGCACCCTGGACTTTACTTAAATAGTCGAGGAATGCCTCCAAATAAATTTCTAAAAATCCAAAACTGAATTTATTTGTCTAGAAATTTATTCCACGACTATTTAAGTAAAGTCCAGGGTGCCGAAAGTTGACAAGCCGCATTTATTTTGAATGTGTTAACCTGTTACACGCTGCAAGCAGTATTATTTTCGGATCTATTGCTCCCATCGATCAAAGTATTTTTAATCTGTTGATATCAAATCTTGTACTTCAATATTTTTAACATGCATTTTACTATATTAAGGGCTATATTACCCAGGAGCTTGTCATTACTTTTGTCTTCATTATCGATAACAGATGAATAGGCGTATGTGACAGGTTAATCATATACTGCAGTCGAAATACTTTTTAAACTCGCCAGAGAGCGAGATTACATAGCAGCCTGGGCTGTAAAAGTTCTCGACATGCCGAGATCAAATATGAAATTAACATACGAGCAGTGAAAAGAGTCAATCGGGTCTGCGTTTGATTAAACTTTAGCGATATCGTGTCAGACGTATTTGTTCTCTCGCGTCCTGTTCCCATCACCATCCCTCTACCTTAAAAACGAGCCGTCAGAACAGTCGGAGCGTTTGCTGCGACTGAGCCCCGTACAAACGTATTGCGTACGTGACCCTAGTTCGTCCGTCGCCCTACTCTTACCGTAAGCCTACTGCGCCCGTAAACGTCGGTAAAGTAAAATTCTTATGAAATGTGTACGTCTTAAAAATTGCGCATAGCGCAATTACGAAGCCCCGTACGACGTTACTTTCAAATGTAACACAAATTTCGAATTGACCTAAAATTAAGTAAGTATCATTTTCACCGATTTATATTGATTTTACAAAAATTCAAAATAGCAGCCGACGGCCATTTTGTTAGGAGGTGGAAAGTAGTACGGCTGCTTTACATTCGTTAGTACCTTTCAAACAAAAAAAAAATTAATGAAATTCGGTCAAAGTTTACTCGAGATATTAACAAAAAACACCACCTTCACTGTACGGCCGAGTAGCCACATATAAGCTCACTCCAAGAGACCTAGCTCACGCTTCTGTAAACCAAATTCCATGAACTTTTTCACTGATTGGTACGGTCAATACCTATCTAATAAAGCAAAATCCATCTAAATACGTTCAAATTTAGCCAACCTACAAGCAAAAACGGCTTGCCGCCCTGTACCTAGTTCACACCAAGGGGTCTAACTCACGAGTCGGTCATCCGATTTCCATAAACTTTTTTTCTGTCGATCGGTATTGTAAATACCTTTCATTTGACGTATCACTTACAAGTGTAGTGCTTAAATGTCTGGAGATATCGTCGAAAAACAGTTAGGCACTTATTGGGCCCCAGCTCCGGAAGGGTTCACCCAAAATCGCCCATCTTCGAACTCAACCTCACTATTTTGACTATCTTTCAGGGAATTTTTTTTTTGAAATCGGATTTGATTTACTCAAGATATCGACGTGACAGACGGACAGACAAAATTTTTATTGTGGATTCGTTATCTATGAACATAGGCAAACACTTTGCCCTTAACGTCTGCTTCGAATTCCATCAATTACACACGGCATCGTAATCCTATAAGCCCCTTCGTACTTCGTACGGGGCTAAAAACTGATAAAAAACGATTTTTCACTCGTCAGAATGGATTGCTGCTGGAGAAGTTCCCGAGTACAAAATGTTCACCGAAGAGCCCAAAGCGAAACGAACCCGTCGCCACAACAAATACCGAAAAGAGGCGCTGCAAGCGCGTCAAATCAAAGAGGAAATGGATGCGAAAAGTGCTTCAAACAGTCTCGAGCAGCAAATTATGGCTAGACAGAAAAGTCGCGGCACCAGTTTGATCGATTCGTTGATGGCCAAATATGGTGGCGACAACAAGGAAGACGATTCTGAACTATTTGATGACGAGGCGGAAGTGAAGAAACATGCGAGCAAAAAGACTGGAACAGAGAAACCGTCCAAGAAGAAGGAGAACGTTAAGGAACCAGTGCATCGGATCAAGAACGGACGGGTAATGAAGACGAGGTCTTCCACGTAATTTGTAACTTTCAGTTGTTTTCATCTTACGGTATTTTTCTAGAGATTAGTTATTCATTGTCGCTTTCATGTTATCTTACAAAATAAGGTCGTCGAAGACGAAAAATGGCTATGTCGCTAATCAATGGAAGTAAAAATTTTCTTTTGTTCATCAGTTATGCACGATGTGTTTGTTGTTGTTTTTTTTTGGTCTGCTTAAATCGCTCCCGTTGAAAAATTTTTTGTCTGACCTCCTTATCTCCTGTAACGTATCAATATGATGTGATTTTTCAAGAACGAAATTGATTTTAAATGCAGGGCCTAAAGTAACATAAAATCTCGTGTGAGAAATCCCTCTGCTTACAAAACAGCATGGACCTACTTCAGTCGATGGATTGTGGATACAATATGACTAATTGGAAACCATTTCCGCAAATCTACGAAAAAGGATATTTTCTTGATTCTCTATCAAGATGAACAACACCAGTTGAAAACCAGTGAAAACTTCTCAAAAGACGAAAATTTCATGAAAAAAGCCCGCCCAGGAACACTTATTGCTGATTTTCCGTGGGAAGACAATAATTTTGAACTGCAAAGTACACCAAATTGTAGCCAGTCTCAAGGAGTAATTATTATATTCATTAATCGCAATCATAAGAACCGCATTCGAAGAATTGGAGGATGTCGATACCGACGAATAAGATGTTGAAATTTTGAGTCGTAGAATCCTTTCACATCGACCGACTATGCACAGCACCATTTGTTTGAAAATTGTGCTTTGTCAAACTAAGAGTGAGTCTATGGATGCAGGTGATTCTCTCAGCCCGCTGTTGAAGTTTATCGCTTAGACCGCTAAAACAGCCTTGATGCACCGATTTTGTAGAGTTTGCGATTCTTTCAGCTTATATGTCGCACAGTCTCCATAAATGGGCAGCTTTTACGCCAAATGACTACATACGCAAAGTAAAATGTAATGTAAAATCTCTTTGAAAAACGATACAACCTAATCATGAGTCAAATCAATACCCTCTCTAGCAACCAAACTAGGAAAATTAAGGTGGTAAAACTTTACAGTGTATTCTGTCATAGAAAATTTTATACTTTTAAAAATAAATTAAATGAAGTATGAGCAGCGATTTTATTCTTTGTGTTGAAAATATTACGTCTTGATTAACCATTTCGGTGTTCGAAAATGAATAATTTGTGATTGTGACGTGTTTTTTGTGTGTTGCTCCGCAAAAATGAAGTTTAAAGTTTGTCTTCTTCGTGTGACGTCAATATTGCTTTAAAAATAGCGCGGCACGGCAACTCTATTACAAGAAAAAGTCAGTGTCACTTTTGTCAAAATAAGGTGGTATTTTGACTGCGTCAAAACGAAGTTTGGTTGCTAGGGAGGGTATTGGTCATATGAAAACATCAGCTCGTAAAAATGATATTGAAGAAGTATTTCTTCATATAAATAAAGCGCTGTATACTGAGCGAGGTGGAAACCACTGGCCAAATGGGTGGCAAAGCAATTTCTAATTCCTTCCAATTCCTTCAATTACCGGATTAATTCCGTTTTGGCGGATTTGCACTTTAATTCCTTTTATTTTCTAACAATTCCTCGATATTTTCTGTTACCATCGTTGGATTATTTTAATTTATCATAAAACTATGCTGTGGTCATGAGTCGGTTGCCAACCTTCAGACGCGATGTTTCTTATTCCATATTGTTGGATTATTTTAATTTATCATAAAACTATGCTGTGGTCATGAGTCGGTTGCCAACCTTCAGACGCGATGTTTCTTATTCCATATTGTTGGATTATTCTAATTTATCATAAAGCTATGCTGTGGTCATGAGTCGGTTGCCAACCTTTAGACGCGATGTTTCTTATTCCAAGTTGTTGGATTATTCTAATTTATCATAAAACTATGCTGTGGTCATGAGTCGGTTGCCAACCTTCAGACGCGATGTTTCTTATTCCAAATTGTTGGATTATTCTAATTTATCATAAAACTATGCTGTGGTCATGAGTCGGTTGCCAACCTTCAGACGCGATGTTTCTTATTCCAAATTGTTGGATTATTCTAATTTATCATAAAACTATGCTGTGGTCATGAGTCGGTTGCCAACCTTTAGACGCGATGTTTCTTATTCCAAATTGTTGGATTATTCTAATTTATCATAAAACTATGCTGTGGTCATGAGTCGGTTGCCAACCTTTAGACGCGATGTTTCTTATTCCAAATTGTTGGATTATTCTAATTTATCATAAAACTATGCTGTGGTCATGAGTCGGTTGCCAACCTTCAGACGCGATGTTTCTTATTCCAAATTGTTGGATTATTCTAATTTATCATAAAACTATGCTGTGGTCATGAGTCGGTTGCCAACCTTCAGACGCGATGTTTCTTATTCCAAATTGTTGGATTATTCTAATTTATCATAAAACTATGCTGTGGTCATGAGTCGGTTGCCAACCTTTAGACGCGATGTTTCTTATTCCAAATTGTTGGATTATTCTAATTTATCATAAAACTATGCTGTGGTCATGAGTCGGTTGCCAACCTTCAGACGCGATGTTTCTTATTCCAAATTGTTGGATTATTCTAATTTATCATAAAACTATGCTGTGGTCATGAGTCGGTTGCCAACCTTCAGACGCGATGTTTCTTATTCCAAATTGTTGGATTATTCTAATTTATCATAAAACTATGCTGTGGTAATGAGTCGGTTGCCAACCTTTAGACGCGATGTTTCTTATTCCAAATTGTTGGATTATTCTAATTTATCATAAAACTATGCTGTGGTCATGAGTCTGTTGCCAACCTTCAGACGCGATGTTTCTTATTCCAAATTGTTGGATTATTCTAATTTATCATAAAACTATGCTGTGGTCATGAGTCGGTTGCCAACCTTTAGACGCGATGTTTCTTATTCCAAATTGTTGGATTATTCTAATTTATCATAAAACTATGCTGTGGTCATGAGTCGGTTGCCAACCTTCAGACGCGATGTTTCTTATTCCAAATTGTTGGATTATTCTAATTTATCATAAAACTATGCTGTGGTCATGAGTCGGTTGCCAACCTTTAGACGCGATGTTTCTTATTCCAAATTGTTGGATTATTCTAATTTATCATAAAACTATGCTGTGGTCATGAGTCGGTTGCCAACCTTCAGACGCGATGTTTCTTATTCCAAATTGTTGGATTATTCTAATTTTTTTTTTTTTATTATTCTATTTATCATAAACTATGCTGTGGTCATGAGTCGGTTGCCAACCTTCAGACGCGATGTTTCTTATTCCAAATTGTTGGATTATTCTAATTTATCATAAAACTATGCTGTGGTCATGAGTCGGTTGCCAACCTTCAGACGCGATGTTTCTTATTCCAAATTGTTGGATTATTCTAATTTATCATAAAACTATGCTGTGGTCATGAGTCGGTTGCCAACCTTTAGACGCGATGTTTCTTATTCCAAATTGTTGGATTATTCTAATTTATCATAAAACTATGCTGTGGTCATGAGTCGGTTGCCAACCTTCAGACGCGATGTTTCTTATTCCAAATTGTTGGATTATTCTAATTTATCATAAAACTATGCTGTGGTCATGAGTCGGTTGCCAACCTTCAGACGCGATGTTTCTTATTCCAAATTGTTGGATTATTCTAATTTATCATAAAACTATGCTGTGGTCATGAGTCGGTTGCCAACCTTTAGACGCGATGTTTCTTATTCCAAATTGTTGGATTATTCTAATTTATCATAAAACTATGCTGTGGTCATGAGTCGGTTGCCAACCTTTAGACGCGATGTTTCTTATTCCAAATTGTTGGATTATTCTAATTTATCATAAAACTATGCTGTGGTCATGAGTCGGTTGCCAACCTTCAGACGCGATGTTTCTTATTCCAAATTGTTGGATTATTCTAATTTATCATAAAACTATGCTGTGGTCATGAGTCGGTTGCCAACCTTTAGACGCGATGTTTCTTATTCCAAATTGTTGGATTATTCTAATTTATCATAAAACTATGCTGTGGTCATGAGTCGGTTGCCAACCTTCAGACGCGATGTTTCTTATTCCAAATTGTTGGATTATTCTAATTTATCATAAAACTATGCTGTGGTCATGAGTCGGTTGCCAACCTTTAGACGCGATGTTTCTTATTCCAAATTGTTGGATTATTCTAATTTATCATAAAACTATGCTGTGGTCATGAGTCGGTTGCCAACCTTCAGACGCGATGTTTCTTATTCCAAATTGTTGGATTATTCTAATTTATCATAAAACTATGCTGTGGTCATGAGTCGGTTGCCAACCTTTAGACGCGATGTTTCTTATTCCAAATTGTTGGATTATTCTAATTTATCATAAAACTATGCTGTGGTCATGAGTCGGTTGCCAACCTTTAGACGCGATGTTTCTTATTCCAAATTGTTGGATTATTCTAATTTATCATAAAACTATGCTGTGGTCATGAGTCGGTTGCCAACCTTCAGACGCGATGTTTCTTATTCCAAATTGTTGGATTATTCTAATTTATCATAAAACTATGCTGTGGTCATGAGTCGGTTGCCAACCTTCAGACGCGATGTTTCTTATTCCAAATTGTTGGATTATTCTAATTTATCATAAAACTATGCTGTGGTCATGAGTCGGTTGCCAACCTTCAGACGCGATGTTTCTTATTCCAAATTGTTGGATTATTCTAATTTATCATAAAACTATGCTGTGGTCATGAGTCGGTTGCCAACCTTTAGACGCGATGTTTCTTATTCCAAATTGTTGGATTATTCTAATTTATCATAAAACTATGCTGTGGTCATGAGTCGGTTGCCAACCTTCAGACGCGATGTTTCTTATTCCAAATTGTTGGATTATTCTAATTTATCATAAAACTATGCTGTGGTCATGAGTCGGTTGCCAACCTTTAGACGCGATGTTTCTTATTCCAAATTGTTGGATTATTCTAATTTATCATAAAACTATGCTGTGGTCATGAGTCGGTTGCCAACCTTTAGACGCGATGTTTCTTATTCCAAATTGTTGGATTATTCTAATTTATCATAAAACTATGCTGTGGTCATGAGTCGGTTGCCAACCTTCAGACGCGATGTTTCTTATTCCAAATTGTTGGATTATTCTAATTTATCATAAAACTATGCTGTGGTCATGAGTCGGTTGCCAACCTTTAGACGCGATGTTTCTTATTCCAAATTGTTGGATTATTCTAATTTATCATAAAACTATGCTGTGGTCATGAGTCGGTTGCCAACCTTCAGACGCGATGTTTCTTATTCCAAATTGTTGGATTATTCTAATTTATCATAAAACTATGCTGTGGTCATGAGTCGGTTGCCAACCTTTAGACGCGATGTTTCTTATTCCAAATTGTTGGATTATTCTAATTTATCATAAAACTATGCTGTGGTCATTAGTCGGTTGCCAACCTTTAGACGCGATGTTTCTTATTCCAAATTGTTGGATTATTCTAATTTATCATAAAACTATGCTGTGGTCATTAGTCGGTTGCCAACCTTTAGACGCGATGTTTCTTATTCCAAATTGTTGGATTATTCTAATTTATCATAAAACTATGCTGTGGTCATGAGTCGGTTGCCAACCTTTAGACGCGATGTTTCTTATTCCAAATTGTTGGATTATTCTAATTTATCATAAAACTATGCTGTGGTCATGAGTCGGTTGCCAACCTTTAGACGCGATGTTTCTTATTCCATATTGTTGGATTATTCTAATTTATCATAAAACTATGCTGTGGTAATGAGTCGGTTGCCAACCTTTAGACGCGATGTTTCTTATTCCAAATTGTTGGATTATTCTAATTTATCATAAAACTATGCTGTGGTCATGAGTCGGTTGCCAACCTTTAGACGCGATGTTTCTTATTCCATATTGTTGGATTATTCTAATTTATCATAAAACTATGCTGTGGTAATGAGTCGGTTGCCAACCTTTAGACGCGATGTTTCTTATTCCAAATTGTTGGATTATTCTAATTTATCATAAAACTATGCTGTGGTCATTAGTCGGTTGCCAACCTTTAGACGCGATGTTTCTTATTCCAAATTGTTGGATTATTCTAATTTATCATAAAACTATGAGTCGGTTGCCAACCTTTAGACGCGATGTTTTTTATTCCAAATTGTTGGATTATTCTAATTTATCATAAAACTATGCTGTGGTCATGAGTCGGTTGCCAACCTTTAGACGCGATGTTTCTTATTCCATATTGTTGGATTATTCTAATTTATCATAAAACTATGCTGTGGTAATGAGTCGGTTGCCAACCTTTAGACGCGATGTTTCTTATTCCAAATTGTTGGATTATTCTAATTTATCATAAAACTATGCTGTGGTCATTAGTCGGTTGCCAACCTTCAGACGCGATGTTTCTTATTCCAAATTGTTGGATTATTCTAATTTATCATAAAACTATGCTGTGGTAATGAGTCGGTTGCCAACCTTTAGACGCGATGTTTCTTATTCCAAATTGTTGGATTATTCTAATTTATCATAAAACTATGCTGTGGTCATGAGTCGGTTGCCAACCTTTAGACGCGATGTTTCTTATTCCATATTGTTGGATTATTCTAATTTATCATAAAACTATGCTGTGGTAATGAGTCGGTTGCCAACCTTTAGACGCGATGTTTTTTATTCCAAATTGTTGGATTATTCTAATTTATCATAAAACTATGCTGTGGTCATGAGTCGGTTGCCAACCTTTAGACGCGATGTTTCTTATTCCATATTGTTGGATTATTCTAATTTATCATAAAACTATGCTGTGGTCATGAGTCGGTTGCCAACCTTTAGACGCGATGTTTCTTATTCCAAATTGTTGGATTATTCTAATTTATCATAAAACTATGCTGTGGTCATGAGTCGGTTGCCAACCTTTAGACGCGATGTTTCTTATTCCAAATTGTTGGATTATTCTAATTTATCATAAAACTATGCTGTGGTCATGAGTCGGTTGCCAACCTTTAGACGCGATGTTTCTTATTCCAAATTGTTGGATTATTCTAATTTATCATAAAACTATGCTGTGGTCATGAGTCGGTTGCCAACCTTTAGACGCGATGTTTCTTATTCCAAATTGTTGGATTATTCTAATTTATCATAAAACTATGCTGTGGTCATGAGTCGGTTGCCAACCTTTAGACGCGATGTTTCTTATTCCAAATTGTTGGATTATTCTAATTTATCATAAAACTATGCTGTGGTCATGAGTCGGTTGCCAACCTTTAGACGCGATGTTTCTTATTCCAAATTGTTGGATTATTCTAATTTATCATAAAACTATGCTGTGGTCATGAGTCGGTTGCCAACCTTCAGACGCGATGTTTCTTATTCCAAATTGTTGGATTATTCTAATTTATCATAAAACTATGCTGTGGTCATGAGTCGGTTGCCAACCTTTAGACGCGATGTTTCTTATTCCAAATTGTTGGATTATTCTAATTTATCATAAAACTATGCTGTGGTCATGAGTCGGTTGCCAACCTTTAGACGCGATGTTTCTTATTCCAAATTGTTGGATTATTCTAATTTATCATAAAACTATGCTGTGGTCATGAGTCGGTTGCCAACCTTTAGACGCGATGTTTCTTATTCCAAATTGTTGGATTATTCTAATTTATCATAAAACTATGCTGTGGTCATGAGTCGGTTGCCAACCTTTAGACGCGATGTTTCTTATTCCAAATTGTTGGATTATTCTAATTTATCATAAAACTATGCTGTGGTCATGAGTCGGTTGCCAACCTTTAGACGCGATGTTTTTTATTCCAAATTGTTGGATTATTCTAATTTATCATAAAACTATGCTGTGGTCATGAGTCGGTTGCCAACCTTTAGACGCGATGTTTTTTATTCCAAATTGTTGGATTATTCTAATTTATCATAAAACTATGCTGTGGTCATGAGTCGGTTGCCAACCTTTAGACGCGATGTTTTTTATTCCAAATTGTTGGATTATTCTAATTTATCATAAAACTATGCTGTGGTCATGAGTCGGTTGCCAACCTTTAGACGCGATGTTTTTTATTCCAAATTGTTGGATTATTCTAATTTATCATAAAACTATGCTGTGGTCATTAGTCGGTTGCCAACCTTCAGACGCGATGTTTCTTATTCCAAATTGTTGGATTATTCTAATTTATCATAAAACTATGCTGTGGTCATGAGTCGGTTGCCAACCTTTAGACGCGATGTTTTTTATTCCAAATTGTTGGATTATTCTAATTTATCATAAAACTATGCTGTGGTCATTAGTCGGTTGCCAACCTTCAGACGCGATGTTTCTTATTCCAAATTGTTGGATTATTCTAATTTATCATAAAACTATGCTGTGGTCATGAGTCGGTTGCCAACCTTTAGACGCGATGTTTCTTATTCCAAATTGTTGGATTATTCTAATTTATCATAAAACTATGCTGTGGTCATTAGTCGGTTGCCAACCTTCAGACGCGATGTTTCTTATTCCAAATTGTTGGATTATTCTAATTTATCATAAAACTATGCTGTGGTCATGAGTCGGTTGCCAACCTTTAGGACGCGATGTTTTTTATTCCAAATTGTTGGATTATTCTAATTTATCATAAAACTATGCTGTGGTCATTAGTCGGTTGCCAACCTTTAGACGCGATGTTTTTTATTCCAAATTGTTGGATTATTCTAATTTATCATAAAACTATGCTGTGGTCATGAGTCGGTTGCCAACATTTAGACGCGATGTTTTTTATTCCAAATTTTTGGATTATTCTAATTTATCATAAAACTATGCTGTGGTCATGAGTCGGTTGTCAACCTTTAGACGCGATGTTTTTTATTCCAAATTGTTGGATTATTCTAATTTATCATAAAACTATGCTGTGGTCATTAGTCGGTTGCCAACCTTCAGACGCGATGTTTCTTATTCCAAATTGTTGGATTATTCTAATTTATCATAAAACTATGCTGTGGTCATGAGTCGGTTGCCAACCTTTAGACGCGATGTTTCTTATTCCAAATTGTTGGATTATTCTAATTTATCATAAAACTATGCTGTGGTCATGAGTCGGTTGCCAACCTTTAGACGCGATGTTTCTTATTCCAAATTGTTGGATTATTCTAATTTATCATAAAACTATGCTGTGGTCATGAGTCGGTTGCCCACCTTTAGACGCGATGTTTTTTATTCCAAATTGTTGGGTTATTCTAATTTATCATAAAACTATGCTGTGGTCATGAGTCGGTTGCCAACCTTTAGACGCGATGTTTTTTATTCCAAATTTTTGGATTATTCTAATTTATCATAAAACTATGCTGTGGTCATTAGTCGGTTGCCAACCTTTAGACGCGATGTTTTTTATTCCAAATTGTTGGATTATTCTAATTTATCATAAAACTATGCTGTGGTCATTAGTCGGTTGCCAACCTTTAGACGCGATGTTTTTTATTCCAAATTGTTGAATTATTCTAATTTATCATAAAACTATGCTGTGGTCATGAGTCGGTTGCCAACCTTTAGACGCGATGTTTTTTATTCCAAATTTTTGGATTATTCTAATTTATCATAAAACTATGCTGTGGTCATGAGTCGGTTGCCAACCTTTAGACGCGATGTTTTTTATTCCAAATTGTTGGATTATTCTAATTTATCATAAAACTATGCTGTGGTCATGAGTCGGTTGCCAACCTTTAGACGCGATGTTTTTTATTCCAAATTGTTGGATTATTCTAATTTATCATAAAACTATGCTGTGGTCATTAGTCGGTTGCCAACCTTTAGACGCGATGTTTCTTATTCCAAATTGTTGGATTATTCTAATTTATCATAAAACTATGCTGTGGTCATTAGTCGGTTGCCAACCTTCAGACGCGATGTTTCTTATTCCAAATTGTTGGATTATTCTAATTTATCATAAAACTATGCTGTGGTCATGAGTCGGTTGCCAACCTTTAGACGCGATGTTTTTTATTCCAAATTGTTGGATTATTCTAATTTATCATAAAACTATGCTGTGGTCATGAGTCGGTTGCCAACCTTTAGACGCGATGTTTTTTATTCCAAATTTTTGGATTATTCTAATTTATCATAAAACTATGCTGTGGTCATGAGTCGGTTGCCAACCTTTAGACGCGATGTTTTTTATTCCAAATTTTTGGATTATTCTAATTTATCATAAAACTATGCTGTGGTCATGAGTCGGTTGCCAACCTTTAGACGCGATGTTTTTTATTCCAAATTGTTGGATTATTCTAATTTATCATAAAACTATGCTGTGGTCATTAGTCGGTTGCCAACCTTCAGACGCGATGTTTCTTATTCCAAATTGTTGGATTATTCTAATTTATCATAAAACTATGCTGTGGTCATGAGTCGGTTGCCAACCTTTAGACGCGATGTTTCTTATTCCAAATTGTTGGATTATTCTAATTTATCATAAAACTATGCTGTGGTCATGAGTAGGTTGCCAACCTTTAGACGCGATGTTTCTTATTCCAAATTGTTGGATTATTCTAATTTATCATAAAACTATGCTGTGGTCATGAGTCGGTTGCCAACCTTTAGACGCGATGTTTTTTATTCCAAATTGTTGGATTATTCTAATTTATCATAAAACTATGCTGTGGTCATGAGTCGGTTGCCAACCTTTAGACGCGATGTTTTTTATTCCAAATTGTTGGATTATTCTAATTTATCATAAAACTATGCTGTGGTCATGAGTCGGTTGCCAACCTTTAGACGCGATGTTTTTTATTCCAAATTGTTGGATTATTCTAATTTATCATAAAACTATGCTGTGGTCATGAGTCGGTTGCCAACCTTTAGACGCGATGTTTTTTATTCCAAATTGTTGGATTATTCTAATTTATCATAAAACTATGCTGTGGTCATTAGTCGGTTGCCAACCTTTAGACGCGATGTCTTTTATTCCAAATTGTTGGATTATTCTAATTTATCATAAAACTATGCTGTGGTCATGAGTCGGTTGCCAACCTTTAGACGCGATGTTTTTTATTCCAAATTGTTGGATTATTCTAATTTATCATAAAACTATGCTGTTGTCATGAGTCGGTTGCCAACCTTTAGACGCGATATTTTTTATTCCAAATTGTTGGATTATTCTAATTTATCATAAAACTATGCTGTGGTCATTAGTCGGTTGCCAACCTTCAGACGCGATGTTTCTTATTCCAAATTGTTGGACTATTCTAATTTATCATAAAACTATGCTGTGGTCATGAGTCGGTTGCCAACCTTTAGACGCGATGTTTCTTATTCCAAATTGTTGGATTATTCTAATTTATCATAAAACTATGCTGTGGTCATTAGTCGGTTGCCAACCTTCAGACGCGATGTTTCTTATTCCAAATTGTTGGATTATTCTAATTTATCATAAAACTATGCTGTGGTCATGAGTCGGTTGCCAACCTTTAGACGCGATGTTTTTTATTCCAAATTGTTGGATTATTCTAATTTATCATAAAACTATGCTGTGGTCATTAGTCGGTTGCCAACCTTTAGACGCGATGTTTTTTATTCCAAATTGTTGGATTATTCTAATTTATCATAAAACTATGCTGTGGTCATGAGTCGGTTGCCAACCTTTAGACGCGATGTTTCTTATTCCAAATTGTTGGATTATTCTAATTTATCATAAAACTATGCTGTGGTCATTAGTCGGTTGCCAACCTTTAGACGCGATGTTTCTTATTCCAAATTGTTGGATTATTCTAATTTATCATAAAACTATGCTGTGGTCATGAGTCGGTTGCCAACCTTTAGACGCGATGTTTCTTATTCCAAATTGTTGGATTATTCTAATTTATCATAAAACTATGCTGTGGTCATGAGTCGGTTGCCAACCTTTAGACGCGATGTTTCTTATTCCAAATTGTTGGATTATTCTAATTTATCATAAAACTATGCTGTGGTCATGAGTCGGTTGCCAACCTTTAGACGCGATGTTTTTTATTCCAAATTGTTGGATTATTCTAATTTATCATAAAACTATGCTGTGGTCATTAGTCGGTTGCCAACCTTTAGACGCGATGTTTTTTATTCCAAATTGTTGGATTATTCTAATTTATCATAAAACTATGCTGTGGTCATTAGTCGGTTGCCAACCTTCAGACGCGATGTTTCTTATTCCAAATTGTTGGATTATTCTAATTTATCATAAAACTGTGCTGTGGTCATGAGTCGGTTGCCAACCTTTAGACGCGATGTTTCTTATTCCATATTGTTGGATTATTCTAATTTATCATAAAACTATGCTGTGGTCATGAGTCGGTTGCCAACCTTTAGACGCGATGTTTTTTATTCCAAATTGTTGGATTATTCTAATTTATCATAAAACTATGCTGTGGTCATTAGTCGGTTGCCAACCTTTAGACGCGATGTTTTTTATTCCAAATTGTTGGATTATTCTAATTTATCATAAAACTATGCTGTGGTCATGAGTCGGTTGCCAACCTTTAGACGCGATGTTTTTTATTCCAAATTGTTGGATTATTCTAATTTATCATAAAACTATGCTGTGGTCATTAGTCGGTTGCCAACCTTTAGACGCGATGTTTTTTATTCCAAATTGTTGGATTATTCTAATTTATCATAAAACTATGCTGTGGTCATTAGTCGGTTGCCAACCTTCAGACGCGATGTTTCTTATTCCAAATTGTTGGATTATTCTAATTTATCATAAAACTATGCTGTGGTCATGAGTCGGTTGCCAACCTTTAGACGCGATGTTTCTTATTCCAAATTGTTGGATTATTCTAATTTATCATAAAACTATGCTGTGGTCATTAGTCGGTTGCCAACCTTCAGACGCGATGTTTCTTATTCCAAATTGTTGGATTATTCTAATTTATCATAAAACTATGCTGTGGTCATGAGTCGGTTGCCAACCTTTAGACGCGATGTTTTTTATTCCAAATTGTTGGATTATTCTAATTTATCATAAAACTATGCTGTGGTCATGAGTCGGTTGCCAACCTTTAGACGCGATGTTTTTTATTCCAAATTGTTGGATTATTCTAATTTATCATAAAACTATGCTGTGGTCATTAGTCGGTTGCCAACCTTTAGACGCGATGTTTTTTATTCCAAATTGTTGGATTATTCTAATTTATCATAAAACTATGCTGTGGTCATGAGTCGGTTGCCAACCTTTAGACGCGATGCTTTTTATTCCAAATTGTTGGATTATTCTAATTTATCATAAAACTATGCTGTGGTCATGAGTCGGTTGCCAACCTTTAGACGCGATGTTTCTTATTCCAAATTGTTGGATTATTCTAATTTATCATAAAACTATGCTGTGGTCATTAGTCGGTTGCCAACCTTCAGACGCGATGTTTCTTATTCCAAATTGTTGGATTATTCTAATTTATCATAAAACTATGCTGTGGTCATGAGTCGGTTGCCAACCTTTAGACGCGATGTTTCTTATTCCAAATTGTTGGATTATTCTAATTTATCATAAAACTATGCTGTGGTCATTAGTCGGTTGCCAACCTTTAGACGCGATGTTTTTTATTCCAAATTGTTGGATTATTCTAATTTATCATAAAACTATGCTGTGGTCATGAGTCGGTTGCCAACCTTTAGACGCGATGTTTTTTATTCCAAATTGTTGGATTATTCTAATTTATCATAAAACTATGCTGTGGTCATTAGTCGGTTGCCAACCTTTAGACGCGATGTTTTTTATTCCAAATTGTTGGATTATTCTAATTTATCATAAAACTATGCTGTGGTCATTAGTCGGTTGCCAACCTTCAGACGCGATGTTTCTTATTCCAAATTGTTGGATAATTCTAATTTATCATAAAACTATGCTGTGGTCATGAGTCGGTTGCCAACCTTCAGACGCGATGTTTCTTATTCCAAATTGTTGGATTATTCTAATTTATCATAAAACTATGCTGTGGTCATTAGTCGGTTGCCAACCTTCAGACGCGATGTTTCTTATTCCAAATTGTTGGATTATTCTAATTTATCATAAAACTATGCTGTGGTCATGAGTCGGTTGCCAACCTTTAGACGCGATGTTTCTTATTCCAAATTGTTGGATTATTCTAATTTATCATAAAACTATGCTGTGGTCATGAGTCGGTTGCCAACCTTTAGACGCGATGTTTCTTATTCCAAATTGTTGGATTATTCTAATTTATCATAAAACTATGCTGTGGTCATGAGTCGGTTGCCAACCTTTAGACGCGATGTTTCTTATTCCAAATTGTTGGATTATTCTAATTTATCATAAAACTATGCTGTGGTCATGAGTCGGTTGCCAACCTTTAGACGCGATGTTTCTTATTCCAAATTGTTGGATTATTCTAATTTATCATAAAACTATGCTGTGGTCATTAGTCGGTTGCCAACCTTTAGACGCGATGTTTTTTATTCCAAATTGTTGGATTATTCTAATTTATCATAAAACTATGCTGTGGTCATGAGTCGGTTGCCAACCTTTAGACGCGATGTTTTTTATTCCAAATTGTTGGATTATTCTAATTTATCATAAAACTATGCTGTGGTCATGAGTCGGTTGCCAACCTTTAGACGCGATGTTTTTTATTCCAAATTGTTGGATTATTCTAATTTATCATAAAACTATGCTGTGGTCATGAGTCGGTTGCCAACCTTTAGACGCGATGTTTTTTATTCCAAATTGTTGGATTATTCTAATTTATCATAAAACTATGCTGTGGTCATGAGTCGGTGGCCAACCTTTAGACGCGATGTTTTTTATTCCAAATTGTTGGATTATTCTAATTTATCATAAAACTATGCTGTGGTCATGAGTCGGTTGCCAACCTTTAGACGCGATGTTTTTTATTCCAAATTGTTGGATTATTCTAATTTATCATAAAACTATGCTGTGGTCATTAGTCGGTTGCCAACCTTCAGACGCGATGTTTCTTATTCCAAATTGTTGGATTATTCTAATTTATCATAAAACTATGCTGTGGTCATGAGTCGGTTGCCAACCTTTAGACGCGATGTTTCTTATTCCAAATTGTTGGATTATTCTAATTTATCATAAAACTATGCTGTGGTCATGAGTCGGTTGCCAACCTTTAGACGCGATGTTTCTTATTCCAAATTGTTGGATTATTCTAATTTATCATAAAACTATGCTGTGGTCATGAGTCGGTTGCCAACCTTTAGACGCGATGTTTCTTATTCCAAATTGTTGGATTATTCTAATTTATCATAAAACTATGCTGTGGTCATGAGTCGGTTGCCAACCTTTAGACGCGATGTTTCTTATTCCAAATTGTTGGATTATTCTAATTTATCATAAAACTATGCTGTGGTCATGAGTCGGTTGCCAACCTTTAGACGCGATGTTTCTTATTCCAAATTGTTGGATTATTCTAATTTATGATAAAACTATGCTGTGGTACATGGTACATGGTATTATTGAATAGCTGAGGTCATGTAGTTAGGGGCCAACACCAACATCACTTCGAAAAAATGAAGATTTCATACTGAAATAAGTGAACTCTGTAGGGTGCTGTAGCTCAAAAATATGGAACTCATGCCTCCGAAAAGTCCTGTTCGGATGATTAATTCTCAATTTCGAAGCTAATGAGGGTGCACGTAGACGGCCGCTGAGCAGATCAAAAACGAATAGAACGTTCAACTTAATTCTTCTAGGCCATAGTGGTTTGATGTTGATGGAAGCACAACGATTGGGATAACTCGGTAGACAATAATTGCTGTTTCTTCTCACTGTTCTTCTCAATGCGAACATCAGAAATTTTTTCTGGATTGACTCTATCTTCATCATATGAGACATTTGATGAGGATGCCAAACGACTGAAGCATATTCCAAGTACCAACGAACGTGAGCAAAGTAAACACTTTTAAGAGCCTGAATGTTGGTGAACTGCTTACAAATCCTCTTGACAAATCCCAACATTGAGTAAGCCTTAGACGTAATAAATTCAATATGTCGATCAAAGGTAAGTCGTTCGTCCATCCAAACACCAAGATCTTGTATAACTTTCACTCGAGACAATGAAATACCATCGATCGAGTATTGAAAATGAATCGGCGAGCGAATCCTGAAGAATGTTATAACCTTGCATTTCTCAATATTTAGATCCAAACGGTTCTGTTTACACCAGTTGCCCCAAGTAGCATTCAACTGTTAAAATTCGGTTGTACAACCGTTATGTGACCGCTGTTATAAATAATTTGGAGATAATCCAAAATAACTAATTAGTTGTCGCAACGTTACTACAACGTTGTAGTAACGGTTGTACAACGGTTTTTGCCCAGTTGTGAAACGCTATCAACGAATTGGTTGTGTGACGGTTATACAACGAATTGGTTAAAGTTGTGAAAGGGTTGCAAAACCCAAAGTATATACACACTGAAGGTAATGCAGACCCTCAACGGATCCAAACTTTCAGGTGAATTCATTTTCGTATGTTGTCTAACTTAGACTTGTGCAACATGACGGCCCTAAATCCTTCCAATTCAGCACTAAATACAACTTGACGCAAACGAATTTTATATGTGTCCAACATAACGTCGCTAAATCGTTCCAGATTCACCACTAGATGCAACTTGACGCAAATGAATTCAATACGTGTGTAACATGACGGAGCTAAAATTCACCTGAAAGTTTGGATCCGTGTGTAACTGCGGATTTGCATTACCTTCAGAGTTTATATACTTTGGCAAAACCGTCGTAGGACTTATAAGTCACATTTGAAATTTCAATATTGTCTCACTTTTAAGTTGTAGCACGGTTGTTCTACCGTCTGACAACGTTTTCGTTTATCATTATTTTCAGCTTCTAACTACATTTTCAAGAACACGTTTTTACATTGAAAACTTTATCTGCGATAGGATATTTGGAAATCAATTGACATTATTTATATGCACCGAAAAGACGTTTGTATGCACTGCAATTGATTTTTTAAAATTAATTATTCCTTATTTGGTGTGTAAATAAAGTAAGAATTATTTTCTTCACAGTTTATTTTGGTCAACAATTAGTCAGTCCGACGTTTTTCCAATTTTCCGGACATTGATAATGAAATATTTCACTGCTATGACAGTTAAACAACATTTTATCGATCTATTTCACTTTTATTGTAAGAAACTGTTGTCGATCCTAAATCCTAGCGGGATATTCCTAAAGAGACGTAAGAAGACATAAGAATCCTAACTTCGACAACAGCGGCAGACAAAAGTTGTGAAATTGATCAATGAAATGCTGATTTACAAATTGGCATAAAGATACAAAATGACTATTCACAAAATACGATCAATTTTCATCACAATTTTCAAACTTCACATTAATTCATTGTTTCACATTATGGCATCGTATTAAAATTGCATTACTAAAGCATTACTAAAGCACAACAAGTTTCTCGCAGATTACATCTCTGACCGATCTTTTTTGCATGACATCTTGTTTCCAACTGACGCGTCAGTTAGAATCAAGATGTCATAAATCAACAACTGAAAATGTATTGGTTCCATAACCGCTTTAAGACGAATTAGTTAAGTAGATTACTCCAACTTATTGGTTGCATAACAGTTAATTGATGAATAAGTTTTTGGCAAAAATTTTCGATTCACTTATTCGTTTTATAACGGTAGTACAACTAATTTGTTAAAAATTGAATGATAACGAATTAGTTGTGAAACGGATATATAACGAATAAGTTATTGTGAACATAACGTATTCGTTACATAACCGTCGGACAACGAAAAAGTTTGCAACGAATTAGTCAATTTTCCAACCGCGGTTATGAAATGCTACTTGGGAGTTGGAGAGAGTGTCTCAGTCCATTTGAAGTTGAATGGCATCAGAAATCTTTTGTACTTTTCCACATAATTTTAAGTCATCCGCGTACAACAGTTGCATTGATTTAAAAGTCTTTGTGACGTCATCCATGAACAATATAAACAGCAATGGACCGAGATGACTGCCTTGTGGTACACCAGAGCTGACAACAAATTTCTGAGACTCATGACCCATCATTTAACGTATTGGAAACGACCACTGAGATAGGATCGGATCCAGCAAACCAGATTTCCAAATTTGATCAGCTTCTGAACCAACATCGAATGCGAAACACCGTCGAACGCTTTCTGGAAGTCAGTGTAAATTACATCGAGTTGTGAACCAGATTTATTGCATGGCTGACAAACTCCATTAGGTTCGTTGAAGTAGACCGACCTTTGACAAATCCATGTTGTTTCATTGACACCATAGCCGAAAATTTATCGTAAATCAAATCACAGACCAATGATTCGAATAACTTCCTGAAAGTTGGCAGTATCGCCGCACCACGGTAATTATCCTTTTTTGTGAATTGGTTTCACGTACGACGTTTTCCATCTGCTGGGAAAGACGTCAGAAGAAAGAGACCGGTTGAATTGTTCAAAAAGAGGAGCAGCCAGTCCCTCTGCGCAGTTTTTCAGAAACTGCGGCGAAATGTCATCAGGGCCACTACCCTTCGACGTGTCTACAGATTCAAGAGACTTCAAAATAGCACATTTCTGTATGCTCAGACTGTGTGAACACCCATTCTGACCATCAACAAGTGAAGCATCAGAGTCGTCAGGGTCATCAGCACGGTAAACTCTTTCATAGAAATCGGCGAAGTAACGGCAGGTCACATCAGGATCAGATGAGCTCAGCGTTCCTGAAGACATGATTGCTGGATAGTCAGAGGAGTTCTTTTCAGACTTAACATACTGCCAAAACTTCGACGGATTTGATACAAGATCATTCTGTGTCTTCTCAAGATATCCAAGAAACGCATTCTCGTGTGAAACACGAAGTAAAGTTACAACACCCTCCAGGGTTCACCTATTTCGGTATGAAATATTCATTTTTTCGAAGTGATGTTACTCACTGTCAACCCACATAGACCATGTTCCATTACATGACCTCAGCTATCCAATGATACCATGGTCGGTCATGTGCCACATATGGGTGAAAAACAGGTAAGAAAGTGGCAATTTTCAGATTTCGGTCACCTCCCACTGGCGACACAGCGGCCGGAAAAAAATGTTGAGTGGTTTTGGATTCTAGGGTTCAATTCGTGTCTAGGATCATCAAAATGCTCCCTTTAAAAAAATCAGTTCGATGTCGGTAGGCTGTTTTTCAAAAGAATCCCTCCCCCCGGTTAAAAATCCTTATTTTAGGCACTGTGTAAAAGCGTTGTGGGTCATGTGGAACACGAAAAACTGCTAAACCAAACAGAAAAGGAAATCTTATCTTGATCTACGTTTACACATGCTATCGGTTGAACTGATCATCTTTATTGACACAATAATCATAATAGTGTACATAAGGGTCAAATGAAAATCGATTTATTACTTACGTAAAAATATTTAAAACAACAGGTGGCTTCAATGGACACATAAAAACGACATATTATAGTGAAATTGACGCCATCATTAATGAACAATTAATTCTAATTGACAATTACTACATTAATTTGTGGTAATTGGTAGGACTGTGTGACCGTTCTGAAACGATAACAATCTGAGTGAAAAGCAATTATCCGCAAAGCGTTTCATCGAACAAAACGATGCTATCGTAACCACCATAACAGTTGAGCGGCCACATTAGTTCAACAGCCAGCGACAATATAACATGAATTACGTGATAATTCCGACACTTTTAAAGTTGATATCGGTAATGGTTTGGTGCCAACCAAGCCACGAAGTCATTCTAGTCAATCGACTGAACAATTTTTTTTGCTTCGAACACAATATCCTCCTACTGGACTCCGTGATAGATCATAACCGATACGTTCCAGTTAAGAGCGGTGGGCACATTATCCCTCAAACAATTTACGTGTTCGATGACAACAATTTGAAAATAGAAAGACAACAGCTGGAAACATTGACGACCGTAACCAGCAAAAATTCTTTGTTAATTGTTGTAGCTGCTGAAGGCTTCACACTTGGAAATGACACACAACTTTTGTACGATGTGTTAGCGATTCAACAGCTTCTGCGCAATGTGAAAATTGGTTTCTTTTTCCAACACAACATCAGCTCAATGGATATCGTATTGCAATTATTTGAGTGGAGTTGGCGTAACGGCATTGTGAACATTTTATGCGCATTTCACTCGAACGCTGCGTCGGCGTCCTTTAACCTATTTCGATTCGATCCGTTTGCAGACAATTTTTTGGTTAATTTGACAGGAAGTGAATTGCTTGAGAAGTGGTTCCCCGACAAAATACCGAATTACCACCAGCATCCGCTGCGACTTTTGGGATTGTATGACATGCCGATTGATGTTTTTGGACTCAAATTTTGGCGTAATGTTGTTCGCGTTTTCAATGCATCGATTTCGATGACATATACCAGTGAAGCGGAGTACGAAGAGTCAGGGATCAGCTCGAATATTGCAGATGTGGGAGCTTTCGAAGCGAACTTAAACGAAGATTTAAAATTGTATCCACAGCGGAGCTCACGTCTGTCATTGTTAGTTCCACATTCTCGACCATATTCAAGCATTTTTGCCTATTTACAAGGCTCAACGTGGCAGGTTCTACTCACGTACGCTTTCGTTGTGATTGCAACAGCATCGCTGCTGTTAACCGTTTCTGGTTATTTGCACATGAACAAGAAAAATTCACTTTTTCAATGTGTTGCCGACGTCATAAATCTTGTAATAAATGACAATTCAGCCATCAAGTATAGACAACTGAGTCGTGCAGACGCTTACATCATTGTGCCGTTAACATTCACCGGGCTTATTGTGGCGAATGGAATTTTGTCCGTCTTTAAGAGCTATCTGACTGTACCAATTTATCAACGTCAGATCAAAACTGTCGACGATCTATATAAGTCACAATTACCCATCCTGTCTCATGAAGTGTACTGGGCAAATGAAACCGTTCAAATACTACAAACTTCATCCACGCTAAGTGGTTGGAGCGAAAAAGTGCATCCAACAAACTTTGACCGGTATTTGAACGAGCTGAATACGTTCAACGATTCGGTTGCATATTCTGCATTAGACGAAAACGTGCTCTTTTGCTTAACGGTGCAGAAACGTTTAAACTTCAAAGCGTACTATTCGATAACCGAGAAGATTTTGGGGCAATACTTCGTAACGTTTGACATGAATCCCGATTATCCATTCATTGAGCCAATAAACGTCATATATCACCGATTACAAAGTACCGGAATAATTGAAAAGTGGCTAAGGGACATACACGAAAATGAAATCAACAAGCTAACGAAAGCCACCCTTGGTCATCGACTACAAAGGAAGAGTGACGATTTTAGTGGCGATGGTCTATCGGCAGTTGTTTGGTGTGGATGGATTGCTAGTGTAATTGTCTTCATTTGCGAACTGATTTCGAACGAGATACGACAACAAATCCAGAAACTGAAGCAGACAATGGGTTGTGATGAAAGTTCATGGTTTGACCGTCGAAACTGATCGCCAGCGCCAATGTCAACATTTTCTTTTTGATTTTTCACTTCAATGACCGATTGAAATTGAGATATAGACTCAATAAACCAATTTATTTAACGTATACTACATGCCTGAAACATAAATAGTTTCACAAATTGTGTATTTACTGAGCGTCATAGACCTGAAACGTCATTCTTTCTCTTCTTAAAATGACGAAAATCACAACCCATTTCGAAGTACTAAAAGTTTTGTGACACCAGCATCACAATATGTATTCCACTTCCCAATGAACATCTCTTTACTGCGGAAATAAATTTAATTTTTCGAAGAGAATGTTGTTGAAAGTCAAGTTTATGGATTCAGTTATACATTTTCGTGACTGGCGCCGATTCTCGTAGCGTTCGTAACTTTAAGAATTCGTAAGTCGTCAGTTCTTGTGGGATTTTTTACACGCAACTATACGAGAAAATACGAGAATCACCGTCCGGGGCGCCGATTGTAGCTGCTAGGGCGCGTGATGAAAATGTGGAATTTTGGAAATTGATTTTTGAAAATAAATTTATGAAAAGTCACCATTGAGAATGTTGCTAGCCTGTACGTCTTTAGTTCCATACAAATCAGAATTACATTGTGAGTATATAAAAGAAGCCATTTATACGCACGCGGTGTACGGCCCATTTTTTACCCCTTTCCCCTATCGAGTTCTTCCATATAAAATAGTTTTGTTTTGAATATTACCCCTCTCGACTTAGGTGCCTTAATTCAACGGTTAAAATTCGGCTGACAACCGGTATTTAAGGTGGCCTCACAGTCATCCGTTTTCATTTCGGTTAGCCTCCGTGTTCGTGACAGTTGTCATTTCAAACAATATGCTCCATTTAATGAAATGCCAATCGTCATGTACATGGAGGCAAAACGGAATGAAAACGGATGACAAGCACGGAATTTTGAAAACCGACACAAGAAAGTGTGTGGGTTTTCAAAATTCCGCGAGTGTACCAGACTAGGACTAGGATTAAAACACGTTTTCAATGTCTCGTTTGTTTTCAGCATAAGCTGTTGTATTGCTTTGTTCCTACCAATGTTGAATTTTTTTTTATTTCAACGTAAAAAACCAAACGTTTTACGTTTTACATTAAGAATAGACAAGGACAAGGACAAACGATGCTGATTTCGCCGTATCACGCCTCATCAGTACACCTTCGTCTTGCCAGGACAATGCGTATATCAGCCAACACAAACTAGAGTGACATGGTCACGTCGGTTGCATCGGCAAACACACTTTTCGTCATCTGTTCAAAACTTGTTTTTTGCTTCGCTGCTATATCTGTCACATATAGCATTGTTGGATCTCTCACATCCAAACGATTGCGGAGTAATGCATGTGAATTTCGGTTTTTGCTTTGTCTCTCACTCACAGACTTTCTTGTTGGGTCCCTCACTCCCAAACAATGTGAAGTTTTGACCATCGATATAATATACTGTAGATAATGAGACACGAAGAACGAAATTTCGGAAATATAGCACACATTGGAAGAGGTGCCAGCGACATGTAACACATTTCTATCGGTAGTTTATTATTTTTAATCTGTAAAATTGATTTTTTGTATCGGTCGAATATAATATATCCCAAATATTTTCATGCATAAAAAGTAGTCTACCTATAAAAGTTTTCCACGCATCAAAAATAAATTTTCCCCAAAAAATATTTAAACGCATCAAAATGTTTTTTTTTTCAAAAATAATTTCACACGTCAAAATAAAATTCTCACCAAAAAATAATTTCACGCGTTGAAAATATTTTAACGCGTCAAAAATAAATTTTCAACAAAAAAATTCATTCGTTGAAAATTTTCACGCGTCAAAAATTTTCACGCGTCAAAAATTTTCACGCGTCAAAAATTTTCACGCGTCAAAAATTTTCACGCGTTACAAAAATGTTTCCACATTCAAGAAACGCATCCACGACGTAAACAGGCAATAGTACATTTTCTACCTTGGTGTATATTTCGAGAATAACTTCGTATGTACAATTGTATGTACATAAGAAGTGATTCGAGAAATATACACCAAGGTAGAACAATGTTTTATCTCCTGCAAGCTGATATTTCATACATTAGCGAAATAACCACAAATATTTGGATTTAAAATTAATTAATTAAGCATGTTGTTTTAAAACCATTCACAACAAAAAAAAACATCATACAGAGAATCCTTTATTTACTTACTCACACACATATACTATCCACTTCAACATTTCGTTCAAATCACATCATTCCGACTACTCTGATTTATTTGATCGATGTAGAAGTGACTAACGAACCACCAATTGCATCGCGCTATATGATTTGTTGGCGTAGTGGTCAGCATGTTTGGTTGATATGCTGCTGGTCCCGTGTTCGCTTCCGCCGTTCGGCGATTTTTTTTTTCAAATATGTAGATGGAAAGTAAATTTACCCTAGGTGGGTTATGTGTGAATTATCCAATCGTATAGGCTGTGGTTATGTATGTGTTTGTGTTTATATGCAGAAACGCGTAATGTATGAAATATCAGCTTGCAGGAGATAAAAGAAATTTCACCGAAACAATTAATTTTTAATTGTTGTATTGCTGGTCTGATAATATTAAATTACTAAGCTATTGTATTGCTTTGTTCCGACCAATGTTGAAATTTTTTTTATCTCCTGCAAGCTGATATTTCATACATTACGCGTTTCTGCATATAAACACAAACACATACATAACCACAGCCTATACGATTGGATAATTCACACATAACCCACCTAGGGTAAATTTACTTTCCATCTACATAAATATTTGAAAAAAAAAATCGCCGAACGGCGGAAGCGAACACGGGACCAGCAGCATATCAACCAAACATGCTGACCACTACGCCAACAAATCACATAACGCGACGCAATTGGTGTCGGTAGTAGTTCGTTAGTCACTTCTACATCGATCAAATAATCAGAGTAGTCGGAATGATGTGATTTGAACGAAATGTTGTATTGAGGTGGATAGTATATGTGTGTGAGTAAGTAAATAAAGGATTCTCTGTATGATGTTTTTTTTGTTGTGAATGCGTTTTAAAACAACATGCTTAATTAATTAATTTTAAATCCAAATTTTTGTGATTATTTCGCTAATGTATGAAATATCAGCTTGCAGGAGATAAAACATTGTTCTACCTTGGTGTATATTTCTCGAATCACTTCTTATGTACAATTGTATATACACTCGCTGGCGCTCGTTATATACAATTGTACATACGAAGTTATTCTCGAAATATACACCAAGGTAGAAAATGTACTATATTTCAACGTAAAAAATGAAACGTGTGTTTGCCAATGCAACCGACGTGACCATGTCACTCTAATTTGTGTCGTGCTGATATACACCTTGGCCTGGCAAGACATATGTGTACTAATGTTCGTCTATTCTTAATGTAAACGGTAAAACGTTTCATTTAAAATGTAATTGCATAAAAACACGTTTTTGGTTACAGTACAGTGAGTAATTCTCTAAAATGTTTGATTTCAGTATATTTAGCTAATCCTTCTGTCACATCTTTTGACAGCTTTTTACGTTTTAGTACGTTCTCTCTCCCAGTAGCAAAAACCCAATCCCAGCAAAAAAAGAAACTATATCGAATGCCGCAAATGCATTTAAAAACGAACATTCGGTGAAATACTTTTTTATCACACCAAATGTTTATCATTTTATACAAATATGTTTATCTTTATAATAAATCAACATCAGTGATGTGCATGTAATTTAAACAAAGCAAAATCAATTGTTTATGTGTTACATTTACATTATGGAAGAGAAATGTCCCATTCTTTTTCCAAATTTGTGTACTCAAGCGAAAGAAATTGTCATTTATTTGCGTTAAATGAATTTTACTAAACAATTCGACGTTATTATCATCTTATTGACATTGAAACTATATAAAAAATAGTAGCTTCCAATCTAGGTACTTTTACTCATCGTGATACGAGATAACAAATTATTTTCCGTGTATTGTACATACCAACTTTCCTGTAAGACAAATCTTACGGTGTTTGTACTTGTCTTCTTTTGCTATGCATAAAAAATGCATATAGATCGTCGACATATTTTGTGATCGGCAACTTTGTCAGTTTTTCCTTTTACATTTTCGAGTTTTTTTTTAATGTTAAAATTACAACCATAAGATACATTTTGAAATGTTGCATTGAATGCAAATAGAATTACTTCGAATTACATGGATTACTTCGGGGGGACATTTTTGAGATCTCGTAAACAAAATAAAAGTTGACAAATTAATTTGTCGTCGATTTTATGCATTTTTTATGCGTGGCAAAAGAAGACAGTAACATACAACGTAATATTTGTGTTACATAAAAGTTGGTCGCACAACTATAAACACCAAAATCGTTTTGTGAGCATTCTAGACAATTAAAATTTGGATTGAAATGAAAAATATTTTTTTATAGTTTCAATGTCAATAAAATGATATAACGTCGAATTGTTTGGTAAAATTCATTTAGCGCAAATAGACGACCATTTCTTTCGTTTCAGCACACATGTCGTCGATTTGTGTGCATTTTTTGTGCATATAAAAAAAGACAAGTAAATTGAATACCGCAAATACATTTAAAAAGGAACATTCGGTGAAATACTTTTTAGCAATTCAATTGTTTATTTGAATCATTTTATTAATTGAATACACAGAGAAAAAATTCGGATTTAATGTTTAATCTACGGAAAGATTACGAATATTTTAAATATTTCGAAAGATTTCGTTTCAATCTTTTTTCAAAGATTACAAAAATTAAATCTTTCGATAGATTGAGTTTCGGTTTAAAATGTCTAAAATTGATAGTAGCAATTAGAAGTGAAGATTTTGCCACGAAAATGTTTTGTTTTTGTTAAAAGTTCATTGTCCTGGTATCTAGAGTTTATGATTAGAAGCTACTGCCATGTGTAATTTTTAGTCATCTGTTAGCGATGCAAAAGTAAAAACCACAGCATCCAAATGTTTCAGATTTTTTTTTTTTTGCTTTTCTTAAAGGATATTGATTTTCGAGTAAAGAAAATCGGTGAAAAAGTAAATAATTCTTCCATGCAAACTGGTCTGTTATACTTCTTAATCAATGGTACAATTAAATATGGGTGAAAAATATCGTTATTATAATATTTTCCATACGCTTATGGTACTTTTCAATAGTTTTGCCAGGCTCAACTTCCTTATCGTTGCTCATACAGATTTATGAAGTATGATAATAGTTTATTAAATAATTGGTAAAATGAAAAAAAATGTTGCCTTCGATTAGGATTTGAACTCGTCTACTATGATGGTTACCTCAGTTGGTACAAATTTTTCGTTCAGAAGATTAATTTTTTAATCTTTGAAAGAGTAAAATCTCCGTAACAACGGTGCGAAAATAAATCTTGCTAAGATTACGAACCCAATAGCTCAGTGGTAAAGTACAGGACTGGAGATACGGAGGTACCGAGGTGAACGAGTTCAAATCCTGATCAAATTAAGTAAAAAAAAAAAACATTTAATTTCAACTAAACAAATATTTCCAATTTCAGAATAAATAAAACAATTAAATCTGACTCAATATTTCAAATAAATGTTGGAAAAATTTTTTTAATTTCAAAATAATAAAATTGAAATCCCTTTGAAGATTTCGATCTAATCCATCGACAGATTATTTTCGAAAGATTAAATGCAAGTAATCTTTCGAAGATTTGCAGGCAAAAATGCTAATTAATCGATAGTTAAAATTCAGTTTAGGGCAAAAAGTCTGTTTAAGAAATATTTAGAATGAATGAAACTAATATTTAGTCAAATTAAAGCAAAATCGTCCAATATAATTTCTGTAGGGATAAGCTCGCGGAAGCTTATTTTATATTTTCCATTACGTATAAGGAAAATTAAGTTCGCCCGAATGTAAGAGGAAAATGACTAAACTGAAATTGGTCTCCGCGGAGGCTTATTTTTACAAGGTTCTCGATGAACTTGTTCAGCACTCTGAAAACTTGCAGGGCAATCTTTATTTCATGGTTTTTTGGGCTTCGAAGGCACCGTGAACATTGTTTGAAAAAACTCAAAGTATTTTAATGACAATTGATATGTTTTGCTCCACATGTTTTTTGTTCATAGTTCTCAAACCACTGGACCGACGTCGTTCAGACTTCAGTACTCTCACTTCCGATCGGGTGAAATGTACAAAAATTCAGTAAACAATTTTATTTTCTTGAGCCAAGTGTACTTGCACTCAAGCCAAGATAAGTGACTCTCTTATTTTTCTATGCACAATATTAATGCGAAGCGACGACAGCTGCCAAATTGTTTAGTCAAAATTCAGCAAATTTTACTATTTTGAGAAAAAAGCGTCAATCGAAAATTATATTGCAGTTTTGTACTACAAAACATTTAGAGATTACCCGGATGATCCACAAAGTCTACTTTTCTCACTTGCTTGCACATATCAAGATTGTCTGTCTGTCTTTTTTTCTATGCACAAATCGTGCATGCAAAGCGACGACAATTGTCGTTTTTGTTGATTTGTTCTTTATTTCATGCGGCATGCGGGTGAATTTTTATGCGTACATTTCAGAGACTTTCGGATTTGTAGACAAAAATGCTCGTTAAATCGAGAGTCACTTTAGGGCAAAAATTCTGTTTAGGGAACTTATTTTTAGTCGAATTATCTACGAGTAATTATACCTAGAAGGAGGCAGCCATCACAGCCCACAAACCTTTTTATATTTTTTTGAGAAGGAATTTGTAGTTGGAAACATTTAAAATTCCCCATTTGATATAATAGTTATTTGTTAACCAAGGAAAAAAAATGGAAATTTCATTTCGACTGTGTTTTCTTTGTGGCCAGAGCGTAGCGAATTTTTCACCCGAGAAAATGAAATTTCCTACTTTTTCCCCGAGGTCGACACATAATTTTTCACAAGGCATCCGGAGGTTCATCGGAGGTGAGAAAATGACTATTGTCTCTCCCATCGAAATCAAATGGTATTATATCTGAAGTTATCTCGTACGCGTACATTTTCTTTTTGATTTCACAAAGTTGCCGATCACAAAAATATGCCGTCGATTCATATGCATTTTTTATGCATAGAAAAATAAGACATAACAGGAACAAGCAATTTGTCTTACAAGAAAGTTGGTAGCATAACAATAAACACCAAAATGGTTTTGTGAGCTGGGCTGTTTATAGACGGTACATTCCCTGCGAGAAAATTGTTTAGTTAAAATTCAGCGAGTTTTACTATTTTCAGAAAAAAGCGTCCTTCGAAAATTGAATTGTAGTTATGTAGTACGAAACATTGTAATTTTAGAGATTACCCGGATGATCCACAAAGTCTACCTTTCTCACTTGCTTGCAGCACATATCAAGATTGCCTGTCTTTTTTTCTATGCACAAATTATGCATGCAAAGCGACGACGATTATTGTCGTCTTTGTTGATTTGTTCTATGCGGCATGCGGGTGAATTTTTATGCGTACATTTCAGAGACTTTTCGGATTTGTAGACAAAAATGCTCGTTAAATCGAGAGTTAACATTCAGTTTAGGGCAAAAATTGTGTTTAGGGAACAGAATGAAACTTTTTTTTAGTCAAATTGTAGAAAAATCGTCCCCTGTAGGAATGAGCTAACGGAAGTTAGATTTATATTTTCCATTATGTATAAGGAGAATTAAGTTGGCTCGAAGACAAATAATGTATTTCATGTTTTGTAAAAGGAAAATGACAAAACAGAAATTGGCTTTCGCCGGGGCTAATTCTTACAAGGTTCTCGAGGAACATTTTCTGTAACATTTTCTGTTGAACGGAACCTGCCTGTACTAGCAATGTAGTTCAGTGAGAAAAGTCGAATTCATCCGTGTACAAAATCTCTGAATTTTCCAGAGATTGTTTGAGAAGAAATTCGTAACTTTTTAAATTCCCCAGTTGATATAATAGTTATTTCAGAAATTTTGTTTGAAAATGATTCCAACTTATTTATTTGTGGGAATTCAATCCCGTATGATTGCTAACAAATATCATCGCCCGTAGGCATATACGATGACAAAGAGTTTTACTTATAATAATTCCTAACCGGTGGCGCTATTAACGTTATTGACCCGGAGAATGGCCTGAACCCTTCAGTGAGGAAAAGAAAAGCAAGATATTATACAAAATTGAATTGTTTCCCACGATTGTTTCGTTTGCTCAGCTGTTGATATCGCATACAGGTCATTGAACTAAGCCAATTGATCAGCTGTGAGGTGGTGATTGACATTCGTATTCATAATCATAACAAAGGACATCGTTGACCAGTTTCCACTCGAAACACTTGTTTTGACGCCGCGTTCTCTTTGATTCAACTAAAATTGTGCTCGATAAATTTGTCCTAAACGGATTGAAATTTAAAGGACCTTGTTGGATAAACCATAACCAGATCGACCAGAAAAATGAAATTCTCAGCGAGAACCCATTTGAAGTGATGAGTTTGGTTTTTGCTTGACTAGTGTGTGACGAATATTTATTTCATAAATGGAGCACTAGTTGATGGGAACGAAACGTGCTTAAGATGAATCGTTTGGTGGTAAAGGAAGGAAGCGTTCGGTGGAGTAAACCAACGGCCAAGTCCTGTAATTCGACACCAATACTGCAACGTTGGATGATTCAGTTGTTTATTAAAGCGATGAACCAACACAAAAATTTAACTGAAACTCGATCAAAGCTAAGTGTTTGTTGATATTTTATCTACATTTGTCAACTTCCCTTTTACTTAATCCTAGGTTTGCAAGTGGGCCAAGTTAGGGACTAATAGCGACCCCAAACATGGGTACTGGAACAACCATGTTCGTGGGTTGTTTCAAACGATTCGGTCATCAAACTGTATCGGATGACCATGATATGGATGTGACTCGAAAATTTGTATGACTTCATGAAACGCTCCGGAATTTTTGTGATGATACGGTCAGTGAGTTTGTTTTTCTTTTTGTTGTTGAATGGCTGACTGGATTGTATTTATTGGTTTTTGTTGATCCGATATGACCTAATTGTCCTTATAACGTAGCTATTGTTGTCGATATAATTATTGTTGCCGGATGGAGTTTAATCCAATAATTTTGGTGTTGGTCTTCCCGACCCCAAGTACGTTCATCAGCTCTACAACCGAATTTCTTTTGATTGGCCACCAACTCATCAAGGATTTGTTGAACAATTTTCCAATAATTTCCAAACGGTAACGCCCATTCTATGATTTCGAAAAAAAATTGTCACGTTCGGACCAAATTTGAAATACGTTGAATTAAACGCAACGCCTTTAAATGGAAAATCTTCGATTCTGCTTGCTGCTAACGGTTGATTGATTCAAATACGACGTAAGGGTTTCGTCGATTGTAGGTGCGGTAGACTTTCGCTAATTGATGCTGCTGCTTGTTGAATTCTGGCGAGTTTGCCAGAACAGTGCCATTACATTTTCTTTTTGTTGTTCGATGACCCTCACTACCTCGCTTATTTGAATTGATTGATTGGAACTTTGTGCTTCCAGAAGGTCGAAGTATGAATATGTCAGCACAACGGAAGCATCGAAAATACTGAAAGCTACGTCATACTTTTTCGATACAGTTTCTTCATGTTTGATTTGAAAACTAAAATCTGTTGACTCCATCATCGTTGTATTAGCATCGTAAATTTTGTCCCATAAAGTCGTGACGACCTTGAGTTTTCTATCGAGAAGTATCTTTGTAATTTCATCGACCTTCAATTCCTCGTAGAATTCCTCCAAATCTTTGATATTCTGTTCATGTATCTCCAATAATCTTTGCATTTTAATATTTTCTATTCATTTCCAGATATTCAAACACAGAACGTTGATCAATTTGCTCATGATGACGAGGTCAACTCTACGACCGTTTAATTATGAATTTAATAGATTCCAATGTACGGTTGATTTTAATAAAATTGTTGAATTAGTTGCTGACTTCGTTGTTCCTCTTCACCAAATTAGGGAACCCTTGGCCAGATGAACTTACGTTAATGACCGTCGATCCACAGAAAAATGTTATGCTGGCAAAGACTGTTCTCGTACTGTGTATAGTATGTGTGGCGACTTTCTTTTGTTCGTCGCAATTCGTTTACTGATGATGGTTGCACTTTATGTGATTTTATTAAAAAATTAATCTTGTGCGGCCGTTTAATATGCTGTTGCCGATTATTTGATTTTATTACAATTATTTGTGGCCGTTAATTTTTCAGTAGCCGTTTCTTTAATTTCTCGGTTTTTTGTCTGTTTGGGCCGGAACTTTTCACTGTCGGCGTTTTAACTTTGTTTAGCCGATAGTTTTATGTAATTTTATTTTAAATTGTTTGGTGTAATTGATCGATATTTAATAAATTTTTAAATTCGCAGCCAAATTACAGATGGCCTTCCTTTGTTCTTTAATTCAATTTTTAATAGTGGACTGTATTTTATTTTATTTCACTGGGGAATTAAAAAAATTTGACTATTGTCTCTCGCATCGAAATCAACAAAGTAGAAATGTATGACAAATCAACAAGCACGACCACTTTTGTATGCATAATTTATGCATAGAAAAAAAGACTTGTGTAAGTAAATAAGAAAAGTATACATCTAATCCGGGTAATCTCTAAAGTTAAAAAATTTTCTCACCAACTAATTTGCTATAGACCAGCACTTTATTTCTATATGCATATTTCTTCATACATATTTATCTTGAAATCGTTAAGTTTTGTCCTATTGAAGGCAATTTTCTTCAGTCCATCTTGCACACGCAAATTTAATGCTTATTATCCCTTTTACGAAATTTTAGTGAAGTAAAACTGTGTGTGAGTTCACCTATTACGCAGTTGAAAATTGCGTTATTTTGCACCGTGTGCCAAATTACCACACGCCATTCAGCTCACTATTTTATAGAAAAAAGCAAATCAAAATTTTACGTCTAACGTCTTAATGTCAGTCTTTATTTCTATGCACAAATTATGCATACAAAGCGACGACAGTTGTCGTGTTTGTTGATTTTTGCTATAGGTCAACGCACTTCAAGCAAAAGTGATCATAGTTGGACAGCTGCCAAATAGAGTAATATTTTGTATGAAATGGTTTTTTACAGTGCTGTACAGTTGTGTGACACACTGTCACGTTTCGGTACCCCATTTAGAGTACCACGCATGCTTGAAGTGCGTTGTATCGGTACATCTCATAAAAGTGAATTTTTGAACGTAACTTTCACAGAATTTTTGGATCTGTAGGCAAAAACGGTCGTTAATCGAGAGTTAAAATGCAGTTTAGGGAATAAGTCGTAATGAAACTAAGTCAAATCATCACAAATCCTTCGCTGATAACATTTATGTAAGAATTGGCCGCGAAGCCTATGTTATGATTTTACTTGAACAAAACATACGCCTCTCTGGAAGACATTGTAAACGTTCTGGTTAAGGTACTGCGAAATTGTGCAACTTTTTTTTTATTTTCACATTTGGATCAATTTTCATAAATTATTCTGTGGAAAGAAATTTGTATCCAAAACGACGGCCCATTATAGACACTCGGTGGCTACATGCAGATTTGCAACAGATTTGTTGGTGTAGTCTTCGTTCTTCACTCTAACACCAGCTCGAACACCAGCTTTATGTTGCGCAGAGGCATTTCGTTTTTAGATGCCGACAATTAAATGAAGCGGAGACGCTTAATTGAGATCGTGCACAAACGACTCCATATATCCACTTGAATCGACAGAACAAATCAAACATTCTTCAGGTCATCTTTAATGATCGCTAAACGTAGGAAATTGCGACTTCCTCTGATCCATCTGTTCAGTTTTTGATAACCACATACAAAGCTCTCTTTTTGTCACCGTCCGATCGAAGTTTCAAGCAGTCGCAGAGCAGATGAAGCGGTGATACAAATTTCCTTAGCAAGCTATCTTCTCTCTTCGTAGTTGACGCAGTGAATCTAAATCACAAGCACTTCTTATCTAGAACACAGCATCTAACTCCGGTCCAGTAACAACAAATAATATTGTCATTCTTTGGCTGGCACTATGCGACCAACTTTCATGTAAGACCAAATATCTGTCGAGATCTCAAAACTGTTTTGTCCTCCGAAGTAATCCATGAATTGTCGGCATTTTATTTGCTTTTAGTGTAACACTTTCAAATAGATTTAATTTTAACATTTTAAAAAAAGTCAAAAATGCAAAAAAAATGATTTTGTCATTGAAAAATAGATAGAAATTGACAAAGTTGCCGATCACAAAAATATGTCGTCGATGTATATGCATTTTTTATGCATAGCAAAAGAAGGCAGGAAATAATATTTGTCTCGGCAGTTTCTTTGCGCTAAATGAATTTCACTAAACAATACCACGTATATCATCTTATTGACATTGCAACTACAAAGTTCACCTTTCTTATAAGAAAAATATTCCTGTCTTATTTTCCTATGCATAAAAAATGCATTTAAATCGAGGACATATTTTTGTGGTCGGCAAATTCGTCAATTTTAATTTTGTTTACGATATCTCAAACTGTTTATTCCCCCGATCTTATGGAAATAAAACCGATTTTGATTATTATTTTTTTTAATCGACGAAGAATGGAATTCCCGAGATTAAGTTCAAAGATGGCCTACGGATCTAGAAACTTTTCCAGAAAAACAGGTTTTTACTCTGTTGATAGTTTAAATGTATTATTCCGTCGACTAGAGATGAGCGGGTTGGGTTTTTTTTTGTCTTACATGAAAGTTGGTCGCATAGTGCCAGCCAAAGAATGACAATATTATTTGTTGTTACTGGGACCGGAGTTAGATGCTGTGTTCTAGATAAGAAGTGCTTGTGATTTAGATTCACTGCGTCAACTACGAAGAGAGAAGATAGCTTGCTAAGGAAATTTGTATCACCGCTTCATCTGCTCTGCGACTGCTTGAAACTTCGATCGGACGGTGACAAAAAGAGAGCTTTGTATGTGGTTATCAAAAACTGAACAGATGGATCAGAGGAAGTCGCAATTTCCTACGTTTAGCGATCATTAAAGATGACCTGAAGAATGTTTGATTTGTTCTGTCGATTCAAGTGGATATATGGAGTCGTTTGTGCACGATCTCAATTAAGCGTCTCCGCTTCATTTAATTGTCGCATCTAAAAACGAAATGCCTCTGCGCAACATAAAGCTGGTGTTCGAGCTGGTGTTAGAGTGAAGAACGAAGACTACACCAACAAATCTGTTGCAAATCTGCATGTAGCCACCGAGTGTCTATAATGGGCCGTCGTTTTGGATACAAATTTCTTTCCACAGAATAATTTATGAAAATTGATCCAAATGTGAAAATAAAAAAAAAGTTGCACAATTTCGCAGTACCTTAACCAGAACGTTTACAATGTCTTCCAGAGAGGCGTATGTTTTGTTCAAGTAAAATCATAACATAGGCTTCGCGGCCAATTCTTACATAAATGTTATCAGCGAAGGATTTTGTGATGATTTGACTTAGTTTCATTACGACTTATTCCCTAAACTGCATTTTAACTCTCGATTAACGACCGTTTTTGCCTACAGATCCAAAAATTCTGTGAAAGTTACGTTCAAAAATTCACTTTTATGAGATGTACC